>NC_048600.1:22968436-23329269 GCF_003668045.3 Cricetulus griseus | reverse complement strand
CTAGATTAGGTTAATTGAGATAGGAAGACCTGCCATAAATATTGGTAGCATCATGCCCCAGGCTAGATCTGAAGACTATTGCAACAAAGAGAAAGGTAAAAGGACCAGCATGCACTGCTCTCTGCTTCCTGACAGATTAAAAGGACAATTTAATATAGAATGTGCTCTTTAAGAATGTTTTTTAAAGAAACTAGCTGTTCATGAGATGGCTATGGAGTTGGTAGTTTGCTAGTGGTGGTCTTGGTGGTGGTGGTTACAGCCTAAGATTGTTACAGGTGCTGATATAACAGCTGTAGAAATGATAGCAATGGTAATGGTGATGCTGGTGACAGTGATGGTACTCGTGATGCTAGCGGTGGTAGCGGTGATGATGGTGGTGATAATGGTGATAGGGGTAATGGTATTATCTGATCAATTCACCTGCCTATGACCCCAAACCCTGTCACACCATGAATCTGGTCATGTCCACAACTCTATATCACATAGTTCCAATGGCTTCAGTTCTATTTACTCTTACAGTGCTCCACATTCTGGCCTTGAACCTTACTGTCATTCATCCAGTAATTCCTTACCATAGCAGATGCTTGCTGAGTCCCTGTAATGTGGTGTGCATGTGTCAGAACCTGAGAATACAGCAGAGAAAAAAGAGATTCTTTACCCTAATGGATTCTATAGCTCACTCCAAGTTCAGCCAATTCCACCTTCTCTGTGCCCTGCTCTGCTGGTGGAATGCCCAGCATCTGTCTCGCCTCAGCTCTCAGTACCTCCCAAGTCCACTCTTAATTCTCTCCCTTGTTCCTCTTCCAGCAGCTCCCTCTGAAGACAGCTCACCAACCCAAACCCAGACCTGCTAGAGCATTTGTGTGACTCCGCCCACATGGTGAAGGGATAGGACCCCTCACCACAGCTTGCATCTTCATACTTAGAAAGCTATACAAACTATAACAACCACTGTTGATTGGCCACCTCCATGCACTGTGGGCATTCTTTGATTTTCTCCTCCCAGGCAGTCTGGCATTGGGGCCTGTGTCTCCATTTCAGAACAGATAGAACTGAGGTACAAGAGTTGCCTAGGCTCAACGAGTGCATAGTGTAGACAGGGTTCAGACACAAGTATTGGAGGTACTAAAGATGTGAGGCTAGACATGAACAAAGCAGCACAGAAAGTTAAAGGATAACTTTCTCCCATTTGGGTGTGGGTGTTAAGCCTCCCTCAGCATTTTCATTGCCCAAGTCTCCCCATAGTGTGCCTGGTAGTTAACTAAGGGGTGTTGGGCTACCTAGAGAATGGAGAAGACATGCAGAGTAGAGAGGAAGGGAAACTATGAAAACCCTTAACTAGCAAAGACCAGCAACCTTCCCAAAGTCCCATCACACCCCTGGGACACAGCTGGGAAAAGGCTTTCTTTCTTAAGAGCCTTGCTGTCCTTGAAAGGGTCTGAAGGGAATTCTGCTTCTTGTGATAATGCTTGCTAAGTCAACTGACACCAGGCAGGACCCATCTTCTTTTCCTCTTCATGTCCCCAGTGTCTAGCCTCATGGGCAAGGGTAACCAGAGTTGATAAATGGGTAGCATCCAGAAGCTATCTGTTAAGGTTTTTAAAGCAAAAGTTGGATTCACTCTTTTATATTTTTTCCCTAGGTTTGTTTGGTAGGAACAAAGCGCCCTAGTCTATTCCACATGGAATATGTATCTCTTTCAGCATCATTTGCAAAAGTGTTCTAAAATTGAAAATTGTTGTGGTCTAAAATTGTCTGCCCTTTTCTGCATTTTTATTCAGTCCCAGAATAATGCTGTGATGAGGAGTGAACAGATGTTTGATGCAGGTAGAGCCTGCTTTTACCAACATAGCATGCAGAATCATCAAACCATTTTCATCCGTCACAACAAAATCATAGCTCTTCCAGACTCATGTGAGTAGATCCAGAGGAGGGAAGAGATTCCATTAAGAAGGTCCTGGGAACCACTGAGCAGCCTGTATAATCCATCAGCTTATTCTCTCCAAATTGAAACCACAGGAGGGAGGGGCTGAGTTTTGAGGTTCTAGGGACCAGAGTGTCATTCTTAGCTCTGGACATACGAGCTCTGCTACCTACAAAAGATGGCTCAATGTCCTGGAGAAGCAGTTTTAACATCCATAAGACAGAAATAAGGGGCTAGGAAGATGTCTCTGGGAGTAAACTGCTCCCTATGCAAGTCTTAGTATCTGAGCTCAGATCCCTAGAACCGATGGGAAGTAGCTGGGCATGGTGTGCACAACAGTGCTGTGGGGCAGAGACAGGCAGATCTCTGGGGCTTGCTAGCCACCCAGTCTAGCTGAAATTCTGAGCACTGGATCAGAGTGACCTTATCTCAAAATGTAGGTGGAAAGTAATGTAGGAAAGTAATACCCAGTGTGGTGGCTCGAATAGGAACATATTATGGAACATTATTTTAACCGGGCAAAGACGAGTTACATTCATGTGCAGCAGAATATTACTTTAGTTGTGTAAAGGTGTGTTGCTTTTGTTTATGCTACATTTGTTTAATTCTGTAAAGCTGTGTTGCATTTGTTTCCCTTGGCCTGCCCAAAGCACCTGATGGGTTTACTAAAAAGCTGAGTTGCCGATAGCTAGGCCAGAGAGGAATAGGCAGGGCTGACCAGGCAGAGAAAATAAATAAGAGGAGAAACCTAGACTTGAGAGAAGGAAGAACGAGAAAGAAGGAGGAGGAGAGAACAAGGGTGATGCCCTGAGCCAGAAGCAGGCAGCCAGACATCAAGAAGCAGTGAAAGTAAGATACACAGAAGGAAAAACAGTAAAAAGCCCAGAGGCAAAAGGTAGATAAAGAGAAAGGGGTTAATTTAAGTCAAAATAGCTAGGCAGAAATGAGCCTAAGATAGGCCAAGCATTCAAAACTAATGTAAAATCTCTGTGTCATGATTTGGGAGCTGGTTAATGGCTCAAAAAGAAAAGGCCTGATACAGGAATGGCTCCCATAGATTCATATGTTTGAATGCCTGGCCATAGGGAATGACACTATTTGGAGGTGTAGTCTTGTTGGAGAAAATGTGTCACTGTGGAAGTGGACTTAAGGTCTTATATACTCAAGCTACACCCAGTGTGGCACACAATCACCTTCTGCTGCTGCAAATCCAGATGTAGGACACCCAGCTACTTCTATAGCATCATGTCTGTCTGCACACTGCCATGTCCCACCATAACGATAATGGACTAAACCTCTGAAACTATAAGCCAGCCCCAATTAAATGTTTTTCTTTATAAGAATTGCCATGATGATAGTGCCTCTTCACAGCAATAGAAACCCTAAGACATCCAAAGTCTACCTCTAGTCTCCAAATGTGTTTACATAGTTAAGAGTACACAATGCAACACACACACACACACACACACACACACACACACACACACACACACACACACAAACACACACGGAAAACAAGAAAGAGATATAGAAAATAATTCTGCAGATCAGTCTAAATAAGAAAATATATAAAATATGCACCATGCTGAATACTACATGTTAAATATTGAGCAATGACAACTGTTTACTTTTATTAACATAGAATTAATATAAAAGGCTTATCAATTAATTGACTAAGTCACCATTCAAATGGTTTATTCTCAGCGAAACCAGTGTTAAATTAGCCTGGAAAGTCTAAAATAAACTTTATCTTACTGTTACTAGGAGAACTGAGATCTCCTTTTGTCTAGTTAATAAAAGCATTTAAAAAGCAGACTTAGAAAAAAATAGAAAAAAAAAGCAGACTTAGAAGGAAGCTCAAGGGGCTGAAAAGATGGCTCAGACGTTGAAGGATAGGTTCACAAGCAAAAATATAATAAGGATGCTCAAGGAGAGTCTTATTAGACTTTGAGAGAAGGAGAACGGGACTAGAAAGCTGTAAATCTTGGCCGCAGCCTGGAAGAGGGAGATGGAAAAGAGGAAAAGAAAAGGCCATGCCTTCTACAATGGAGGTTAGCAAACAGCTGTGTGGAAAATGAGGGGTGACTTCAGAGAAAGCCCAGAATTCCAGGGAAACTGTGGTTAGACATTTAGCCAATATCTGAAAGTAGTAGAAATAGAAAAAGAAAAGAAAGTAAAAAGGAAGAAAGGGGGAGAGAGAGAAGGAAGGAAGGAAGGAAGGAAGGAAGGAAGGAAGGAAGGAAGGAAGGAAGGAAAGGAGGGAAGAAGGGAGGGAGGGAGGGAGAGTGGGAGGGAGAAAGGGAGGGAGGGAGGGAAAGGGAAAGTTGCAGTTTTAAGACTCAGATGAGGAGAAAGGTTTGCATTGATATTCCATGGAAACACAGTCTGTGTCTGTCTGAGCAAGCAAGGGGCTGCTAGGAAAGGCAGGTACATTATCACAATAAGGGGAAAATTGTCCTCCCCTCTCTTTAGCAGGTCTTCAGATGACCCAGATGTTCTGGAGGCTGGGCTCCAAGTGATTGACAGGCACAGTTTGATTAATTCTTAAAAGGAGCCAGGAATACATAAGAATATCAGGGCAGTGTCAGAATTTAGATTCTCCTGACCAGGCTTTGTTTTAAACGACATTAGCAGAACCCAAAATCCTCCTCCTTCTGGCAATGTAAATCCTAAGGTGGGCTTTCCTTGCTGCAGTTTTCTGGGACATGGCCTCTAAGGCTGCTAATCTCTGTACTGTGCCACCACCTAGTAAGAAGTAGTTAGGGAAGATAAATGACGTGTTTCTCCAATGTGGTGTGTGCAATCAGGCTTTCTCCTCAGCCTGCCCTTCATCCCTAACTGGTCGGACCAATGATGTTTAACCACAGCATTACAGATAAGGAAGATGGAGTGACCAGCCCAGCTCACCTCTCCAGTGCACCCAGCAAGGGAAATGGGAAATGTTCTCAGAGAATTCATCAGCTGCTCAGCCTCTGAAACATCAAGAAAAGACACCTTGAAAATTAGATCCCTTCATTCTCAAGGGGTGCTGGACAGCTCCGTGTGACTGCACCCTAGGCTAGGGGCTGCTCCTCTGCTGCAATGGGGAAAAGAAATGCAGGTTAGGTGATGGCAAATGAGAAGATCAGGAGAGGACCGGGTAGGAACAGGGTCCTCCTGTGCCATGGATAGCACTCGTTCCTGTTAGATGGACTTTCATTCAATAGTTCAGTCATTTATTCTTTCCACAAGTATTTGCTGAGCCCTTACTATGTCCAAAGCCTCTGTGACCAGGGACCAAAAACTGATTTTGGCGAAGTAGTACTGGCATCAGGGAGACAGACACTAAGAAAGGGGAAGGTCCTTGCCAGTCAACAAGCACATGCAAGACAGTGAAAGCCAAGGGCAAGAAGCCTGTGTTCAGAAAAATCAGTCAGGAAGGGATACATTTTAAACCTAATTTTTCAGTGTTCTACTTCTGTTTTTAATTGTTTTCCCCTGCAATGTGAAGCATAAATGACCCTTTCAAGTGGAGACAATGAAGACAAAGAACGATTTACAATTCTGTGGTAGTCTTTGCCTTTGAGGAGGACAGGCGGTAGGAACTGTCCCTGTGAGGCACTGACCCCAAGGCAGCCATTCAGAGAATGTCCTTGTTGGAGGCCAGAATGGCAGGAGAGGGTTCTGGGTCCTGGTCTTTTGTCATTGCTGACCCTTACCTGTGCTGACCCTTACCTGGAAGGTGCACATGAGGACTTGACTGAAACTGAGTAGACACACCTGGACACCTCATGGTTGGGCCAACTGGATTGATCAGCTCACCCCTACCCTATGCCTCACCCTAGTTTCTGTCATGTCCTTAAACAGCTCCTAGACAAGCCATCCCATCATATCCTGTCTCCTGGGACTCCTGCTGCTATACATGAGTTCTGCCCTCTATCTTTCTTTGGCTCCCACCTGTGAATCTATAATAATGTTCTCTCTAGAACCTTCTGTGGTTGACCAATTTCACTCTTGAAATTTGAAGGTTATCTTTTCTTGAGGTCTCAGAGGCTGACCAGCTATGAACTCAGTGAAAATTCTGTGTGGCTATGAGCATCCAGCACCCTGACCCCAAACGCCCACCCAAGAGTCAAGGAAAGCTCTGCCAGCCTCAAAGACAACCCCTGATCTTGATGCAATGCTCTTTTTTAAAAAGAAAAATTTAATTTGAGTTAGGAACAAGATTGTTTTACATGTCAATCCCAGTTCCCTTTCCCCCCCTCCCCTGCCCCCTCAACTAACACCCTACCTATCCCATACCCTTCCTGCTCCACAGGGAGGGTGAGGCCTTCCCATAGAGGGTCTTCTGAGTCTGTCATATCCTTTGGGATATGTGTCTAGGCTCAGGGATTATCCCTCCATGTGGGATGGGCTCCCAAAGTCCATTTCTATGCTAGGGATAAGTACTGATCCACTACAAAAGGCCCCATAGATTTCTGAGGTCTCCTCACTGACATCCACGTTCATGGGGTCTGGATCAGTTCCATGCTGGTTTCCCAGCTATCAGTCTGGGGTCCAAGAGCTCTCCCTTGTTTAGGTCAGCTGTTTCTGTGAGTTTCACCAGCCTTGTCTGGACCCCTTTGTTCATCACTCCTCCTTCTCAGCAACTGGATTCCACTTCAGTTCAGGTTTTAGCTGTGGGTGTCTGCTTCTACATCCACCGGCTGCTGGATGAAGGCTATAGGATGGCATAAATTAGTCTTCAATCTTGATGCAATGCTCTTAACACCAGAGACTACAGTGCTATATCATTTGGGTCTATAATGTCTCTAGGTGTCACTCTCAGCTCTGGACTTAGCAACTCTGCAACCAGAAAAGGTGGCTTAATGACTCTCAGAAATAGTTTTGGTGTCTGTAAAAGAAAAGGGAAGATACTGAGTAGGTTGAACATCACAAATAAAATATGGAAACAGAGAATTTTGAACAATGGCATTTACCTTTATAATCAGAGAAATCATGAAAAGGGATTATTGATCAATCATTTAATTAATTATTTAAGTGGATTATTCCCAGAAAACTTAGTATTAACCAGAGCCCCGGGATGTTAGCAATGAACTCACCACTTCCTACCACATAACAAGAGATAAAGGCCCACATGTTAGAGGCTTAGCCCCCAGCTTGGCTCTGTCTAGTGGTGGTGGAGATATAAAGAGGTGGGGTCTGGAAGGAGGTTTTCAGGGCACTTTGGGTATGCTCTTAAAGGATACTGTGGGCCTGCTCCTTCTTCACTCTCTTTGCTTCCTTGCATAGTGAAGCAAAGAGCTTGGTCCACCAGCCACGATGCACTACCTGGATACAGGCTGAAAACTAGCAGCATCACCCGATGGTGTGCTGAGGTGTCTGGGACTGAGATCCACAAGCAAACCTTTTGTCTTCTTATGTTAATTTCTTTCTGGCAACAGACAGTTGACTGGTATAGCTTGCAGACAAACCCTGTTAGGTCTGCATAGAACCCTTCACATTGCATAGCTACTGGGGATGGAGGCCTGGCTTCTCTTCTGGAAATTTCCTTGATATTTCCATTGAACATAAGATGACCCCAAAGAACACAGAATGTTAGGAACAGAAGAAATAGTGCTCTCCCTTTACAGAGTTAGAAACAGAAATACACAAATGGGACTAAGAGAATAAGTCTGTGACAGATCCAAGACAGGACCAAGCCAAGGTCCTGCTTCTTCTCACACCTCAAACCCAACTTTGATGCAAGACAAATGAGGATTCAGGATCGTAATCAGGTCCACAAAACAGCCAAGGATGTAAGATCCTCGACTGGACTTTCAGTCAATACCAAACAAGTATAATTCACAGGTGTTGGTGAAACTACTTGGGCAACAGAAAAGCTGTAGACTAATTCCACAGCAAACTTTCCCCACACACAATCACCACACTGAATCCCAGGTCTCCTATGTCCCCCTCAAGGCTCAGCTCTGCTATGTCATTACAAATGGCTTTGTAAATTCTTCATGAATATTCGAATTACCTATGCATGGGGAAATGTAACTGCCTTCTAATATATACCTGAAGGAAGCATTTCTAAATTCCTTACTAGTCTAGAATCATGAATCTGAGCTTGGTGCCCCCTTTACAGTCAATTCCTCATTTTGCTTCTGGGGAAACTGATATCCAAGGAGGAGAGAAGACTTGTCAAGACTAGTGTTCACAGCATTGATTTCTAGCCAGGGCTACCAGCTATGAGGGCCATAGGCATGGTGTGTAACAAGTGATGTTAGGAGTAGGAAACTCAATCTCAAGCAGCAGGTCATGGTTGAAGTATTGAGAGCAGTCCACACACAGCTCCATGGCCATTGCCATGGGGATAGCTGGCTTAGTGTTGTTGGTAATTCCTCAAAGAGAGTCTGGAAATCAGAGTCTTGTGTGAAATCGTTGCCTTTTAGAAGGTTGGCATAATGATTGAGCCGAGTTTGCCAAACATTGTTCAGATTAAGAACACTTGTAGGACTCCTACCTATGACCCCAGGTACAGACAACAGAAGTGCAGCACAAGTCCCTGCCTGCCACTTTGGACTCTGCCATTTACCACAGGTGTGGCTTCTCTTTCAACCCATTTGAGGAAAGCTGGTAACATGGCTATAACTTGCCTTTCCCCATGGAGGGCCACACATGTACACACTCTATCCTCTGTGGGCGATTCACTTTGGCTCTGTACGGATTTCCTCAGATGTGCTAGTCAGCTTCCCATTGCTATGACAAAATACCTGAGAAAATATGCTTAAAATATAAACAGGCTTGTTTTGCTTAGTGGTTTCAAAGGTTTTATTCCTTTGTAACTTGGACCTATCACTTTCATCCTGTGGCAGGGCAGATCAACATGACAGAAAGTATTGTAAGACCCCCAGCATCTCAGGCCTCCAGGATCTCAGCCCAGGACTGCAGTCACCCCAATCACCAGGCGGATTCGAAAGCTTTATGCAAACTGCACGAGGCTTTATTGTTGTTTAACGAGCTAACCCCATGTTAGCTCGGGCCTTCTATCCATCCATCATGGCGAATGGCTAGGAAAGACAGCTCGAAGTGTCTGCATATAGATCTTATAGGGCAATGTAAGGGGAGTGTCTAGGGGTACGCACACAGGCTCAGGATTGGTGTGGCTCCAGGCTTGGAGCGCTTGCCCTGTGTTGGTTGGTCAACTGGTTGTTATGGCCCATAGGCCCTCCCAGGGTGGTTGCTATGCTCTGTTTGTCATTGCTGTGCACTTGTCCGTAAAGCACACCCAGAGCTGTAAAGCATAGCGCCACCAGCTAACTTCTGATTGGTTCATTGCCACGAGGCAGGCATCTAACCTCCTAATGACTAAGACAAGGTCAGACAAGCATGTGTTCAACTGTTATGACTGCCGAAATGGGGAGCTGGTCCCTTCAGCATGTGTTAGAAAAAAAATCACTCACTTTGTAGAGACTGAGAAGCAACAGAATAAAGGAATGGGACAGAGTTCCAGGATGTCTTTCAATGATGCACTGGCAGTGATGTAGTCCCTTCTACTACATCCACCTCCTAAAAGACTCACTATTCCTAATACTGCCAACATCTGAGTACCAAGCCACAAAAGTTCTGGGAGCGCATACAAGACCCAAATGGTAATAGGAGTTTGATTTTCCTTTCCATGATCTTGATGAGACATAAACACTGGGTCCAGAGATGTATCTCCATCAATAAAGGGCTCACTTCACAAGCATGAGGACATGATTATGGATCCCTAGCATCCATGTAAACAACTTGGAATGGCAGTAAATGTCTGAAGTTCCAGAGCCATGGAGGCAAAGACCAGAGAACCCCTGTGACATGCTGGTCAACTGTAAAAGTGTCTGTGAGCTTCAAGTTCAGAGAGAGACCCTGTCTCAAAAGCTAATGTGGAACAACTGAAGAAGATGTCTGGCATCAAGATCAGGCCTGTACATACAACACACACACACACACACACACACACAGAGAGAGAGAGAGAGAGAGAGAGAGAGAGAGAGAGAGAGAGAGAGAGACAGACAGAGAGACAGAGAGACAGAGAGACAGAGAGACAGACAGAGACAGAGACAGAGACAGAAAGACAAAGAGAGACAGAGAGAGAATAAGAACCATGACAAACTTTAGGGAGCTGATGCCAGCATTCATAGTCCAATACAGTCCCAGAACAGATAGATATTTCCAATGCAGACACTGTAAGATGGAATTAGACCTGCCCCAACTACAAATACCCAAAGGAAAAGGAAGGCCATATCCTTTTACTTGACCTACACATTCTACTGGTGAAAACTATTAATACATCTTTGGAGTGATGCTCTAAATAGAAAAGCAGTTAGAACAGGCAAAGATGTCCTCATTTGAGTGTTTCCCTTTGTCCGAGGCTAGGAAATGCCCCCATGTAGAGCATTCCCCAGGCTGGCACCAGAGGTGTATTTACACTGACAGTTACACTGATCAAAATTCCCACACCATGTTTGAAGAAGCCACAGAAAGCAAGAGGTCTTTATTTCAGAGCCCTGTGGCATTAGATAAGAGGCATTTCGAATGGTTTTCACACTCCAGCCTTACAGGGCCTTCAAAGTCTTTAGGAGATTCCCACCTTTCATAAGTGCCTTGGGATGATAGGGGCCAGAGGGATGCTTTAGAGTCCCAGAGCCCTGACAAAAATGGCAGTCATTCATTCCTTACCCACAACTGTCACTGAAACACAAATCAATCATGCTAGAGACAAAGTAGCTATTTCCTAGATTTCTATGGTTGAAAAATCCCAGACAAGTCCATGAAAGCATAACATCCTTCACTGTTCTAGAGTCCTGGGCTTACTGGCTGAGCTCCCTCCAAAACTATCTAATTCAATTACCCAAACCCGGACGAATGTAACTGAATGGAGAAACCTGAGACCCTGGTCACAATAGCACAGTGTGATTCTGAGCTCAGATATTGTGCTTCAAACGCACCACACTATATCTCCATTTCAACTGCCTGTCAACAAAATGCCCACCTACCTCTTAGTTTTAAAGAGCTTCAAGTAAGGAAGGGGGTCCTTCCAATGCTTCCCATAGGAGCTAATAGCATACATTTTAAAAAACAAAAAATTGCCTACGATGGTTTCGGCGTCCTGGGCATGATAAATTACATACCCTTGGCAAAATACTCAATGCATGCTCTAATTAATTAGCTGTGCGAAACATAAGGCAGATTGGACCAGAAACAAAGGAGACTTTAGAGTTCATGGTAAAGAATTACGAATTAGCTTCTGAAGAAATGTACTAATTGCCTCTGGTACTTTGCTCCTCCCCCTCTATTTCATTCTGCAAAGATATCACAAGCCTTTGTGATGCTGTGGGCTTTTCAGGTTGTCTCTGAGTTCCTCTCTCTGAAGTAAAGAGCTTCCTCCCTGCTTGGTTCATCCCATCTACGGACACAGACGACACTTCCTCCAATATGTCCAGTTCACAGACAATCCATTCAAACCAAAAACATAACCAGCTTGGGATAATTAACTCTATATGAAGGCAGTGTTTAAAAAAAAAAAAAAACAAGGAAAAAATGTCAGTTTGGGCTTCACAGATTTCCATATTACAGGATTATTTTTTGGTTCAAATTGAAATCCCTCTTTATACCACCATCATCAATTTTGATGGTAGAGGAAGAGGCATAAAGTAATGGACATAGTACTGTACTTTATCAAAGCACAGAATACAAATGGAATTATTCTAGTAAATAATTAAACTCAAACCCAGCAGTCAGTAAAGTGGTTGCCATGCTAGCAGGAGGACATGGAATCGATTCCTGGCACATACATGAAAAGTTGGGTGTGGTAGCATATTTGTAATCCCAGTATTAGGGAGGTAGAGACAAGGAGGATTCCTGGGACTCAGTGGCAAGCCAGCCTTGAATAATCAGTGAGCTCCAGGCCATTTGAAAGACAAAGTCTCAAAAAATACAAGGTGGAGAGCTCCCAGGGAAGATCTTTACCTTGGCCTCTGTCTTAGTTAAGATTTCTACTGCTGTGAAGAGACACCATGACCATGGCAACTGTTATAAAGGAAAGCATTTAATTGGGGCTGAATTACAGTTTCAGAGTCCATTACTGTCATGGCAGGAAGCATGACAGCATGTAGGCAGACATGGTTCTAGAGAAGGAACTAAGAGTTCTGTATCTTGGTCCACAGGCAATAGGAAGTAAACTGTGGCACTGGGCATAGCTTGAGAATGAGACCTCAAAGGCCACCCTCACATAGATACACTTCTTCCAACGAGGCTATATCACCTTCAGCAAGGCCATACCTCCTAATAGTTCCATATCTATGGGCCAAGCATTCAAACGTATAAGTTTATGGGTGCCATACCTGTTCAAACCACCACAGCCTCCATATACATCTGCACAAACACATGCACATACCCACACACATGCATACACATATAAATATTAATTAGTATCTATTCCAATCACAGAGGGGCAATCTAGAACTCTACAGTCTCTTATCAAGGACATAGAACTAAAATAAGGGCCAATTGTATTTCTGCTGAATAGATACTAACAAAAGTTTAACACATCCTCCATATGTTCATAAATTATATATAAATTAGCACAACTTTCTGGAAAGTTCCTTGGCAGTATGCTAAAATGATTAGCCAGAGATCCTGTGTTAGTTGTGTTTGCATCACTCTGAAAGAATACCCAATAGACACTACTCAAAGGATGAAAGGGTTTATTCTGCCTTCACTTCCAGGTCACAGTCCATCATTAAGGGAACGTAGGGCAGCAACTGAAGCAGAGATGGAGGAATGCCTCTTATTGGCTACTGACTCACACTCAGCTGGCTTTCTTGTATAGGGAGGGTGCCACACACATTGAATTGGGCCTCCTTCCTACATCAATTAGCTATCAATAAAATGCTACCCAGATTGCCCAGAGGCTAGTCTGACCTAGATAATTCTTCAGTTGAGAGTCACTCTCCCCAGGTTATCAAGTTGACAATATACACTAACCAGGACAACGGAGAAAGGCAGGTCAGAAGGAGCAGCTCCAAGGCAGAAGGAGTATGATGTGTCAGGTGTCATGGCCGCACTCCATGAAGCAGAGACCATAGTCAGAGTCAGAGGCAGATATAACCTTCTAAGACCATCCCCTAGTGACCTAGCCAGACCCCAACTCCTAAGCACAATCTTCAACCAGAATTCATACCATGAGCCTACAGGCAACATTCCAGACTCAAGCCATTACAAGAACCAATACAGACTTTTACACAAGTTTTGTCAGTGTTATTTACACAAGTAGGAAACTTAGAGGGAAATGTTCAACTTAAAATAAACTTAAAGTTACTTAAAATGGTAAATACCCATTCCCTGAATTCCCTTTTTGCTTTTTAACTAGCATTTCAGCCTTCTTGGACCCCTGACAACACCCCAGAGTCAGCAGGAAGTAGCACAGGAAAATATATGCCCCCCCCTTTTCCGTGGTTGAGATGCTAAGTCAAAAGAAAACTCCCTTACATAGGGGACAATATGACAACAGACACAAATGTCACTCCCCCAGAAAAATCTGTCAGCTAATGACTCAAAGGGCCTGTTACCACCCCCTTTGAGCCCCCTGTCACTGGCACTTCTAGAAGGGGAGGATTAAGGGACCAGCCCCTTGCTTTAACAGCCATGACAGGCTGCAGGAAAGACTCAACATGTGTTTGCCCGACCTTGCTGGGCCTGCCCTAGTCACTAGGAGGTCAGATACCTCCTTGTGGCAAGGAACCAATCAGAAGTTAGCTGGCTCTGGGTGTGCTTTATGGTACAAGTGCACAACAGTGACATGCAGAGTATAGCAACTGCCCTGGGAGGGCCTATGGGCCATAACAACCAGTTGACCAATCAACACAAGACAGCTCATCCAAGACTGGAAGCACACCAGTCCTGAGACTGTTGCGTACTCCTAGACACTCCCCTTACACTGCCCTATAAGTTCCCTACCTCGAGGTTTCTCAGGGTCCTTCTCCAGCCTCTGCCGTGATGAATGGATGAAGGGCCCGAGCTAATGGGGTTTGCTAGTTAAACAATAAAAGACTCTTTGCTTTTGAAAAAAATGATAATTTGATGCAGACAACATGCTCAAGTGGGAGGAGTCACAACTGGCCTTTTAAATATAAAAGGTTTTTTCCCAATCTGTAACAGCAAAAAGAAAAAAAAAGACAAAGAAAAAGTACAGCTCTTTCCATTCAAAGCATATTTCTAGTGAATGATTCTCACAACACATTGCATATTTAAAGTGCTACTTAATTATAATGGATTTAAAAAATAAGCCTAGTTGCTGGTTACTAAATAGGGAAACTCATTAGACGAGTTTCGTTCATTGTTACTAATAGTTTCAGAAAGACATGTCAGCCTTAGAGGCCTCGGATCTGGGCCAAAGTGAGAAATCAGCTTCACATTTGATGGATCTCGTTTTAAAACACACAAAGAAAAGCCGCAATAAAGCCGGATCATAAAAAAGTCATTTGCCTAGCCCTCCCATTTGTGTCCTGTCCAGCCCTCACTGGCTGTTAAGGTAACGTTTGGAAAGAATATATTCCCTTCTCTGGTAATCAAAATGCGGTCTTCTTCTCCATCTGCCTTATAACAAGAGTCATAATCCTCTTTTTATGATATCACCATAAAAGACATCAATAGAACAAAAAAAAAAATACATTGCTCCTGGTAATAATATCATTTGTTATGGAAATGGTAGGGGTGTTCCCATCTATGTGCAATCCACTTTAATTAAGTATTGTCAAAGAACACATTTTCAAAACATCTAAATCAGATATTATAGAGCCATGAACTTGCAGTCATGGGGGGAAAAAATGTACCTTGGGGATTAAGCCTGGGGCTGAGTCAATTTTCTTTATTAAGAGCCTGGATGGCTCAAGACATTTGTAATAGAAGCTAAGCTAAGCCTCTGGCCTTAAGTTCAAGCCTGGCAGAGAGTTTTTTAGGCTTATGAGAGAGGGACGATAGACTGTAAGACAGTGCCCAGCTTCCCTCAGGCACCTGAGCTCTGTGGTGCCCACAATTCCAAAACACTCCCTGAGGCTCTCTGAATCTATATCCATGATGTACTTGAACCACAGGCAGAGAGACAGTACAGGCATCCCATGGGCTTATCACAAAAACCCAGTTCCAAGAAGAATCTAGACACGGGGAGATGTGACAGTGAGGACATTGGCCAAACACAGGGGAGGAAATCATGGCTTTCTTTTCTAGTATTGATTCTTTTTAATAATGGCTTTTCGTAAAGTGAAGAAACATAGATGGTACAATATAAAAAGAGGGCGTGGCAAAATACAGAACTGCCTACACTGTTACTTCCATTACACTCTCAAGATGAGATTTCTTTTTAAATGGCCACAAAGACAGTGCCAAAGTGTTTAGAGTGGGTGTGGGTTTGATGAATAGTGTGAGTTTTTGCCTCTTAGCTTTTCTATACAGTCATAACTCCCTATAATGAACAGATTTAAGAGATGGCAAATGGGGAAAAATGCTGCATTGTGTTTTAAAGAGCCAGTCAGATGGTCTTGAGGAAGCATAGTAATGAATTTGGGCTTAGGAAATGCTCTGGTTGTGGGCAACTAAGCAGGGTTGTGTCTATGCTGACCTTCTGGGCTGTAAACCGAGGTACAGCAAAGGCAGTTTATATGGAGCTATTTCCTTTGAACTGAATCATTCCCTCCTGGAGCGAGGCTCCTGGAGACTCAGAAAGTAAAGGAAAATTCCGATGTTCAGTAAAGAAAGTGCATAGATCTCAAGAAGTTCCAGAAAGTTGGGAGAATCATAAGGGCCCACTGCCACAAGGTTATACAAGCAGAAACAATTGCAAGGAAGATGACAGTGAGTATTTTTAAGTTGGCATCTCCTGGCCCAAATCTAGGTTGGATCAGGGCTGATAGGCTGGCACCTTCTTCTCCAGATGTCTGGACGTGGTGCCTAAAGAGCTACATCATGGTTTGTGCATGCAGTGGGAAATCCCATCCTCTACTTTGCATGGCTGCACTCTGCCTTCACCCATGACCACCCCCACACAGTGAGCATGAATCATCCAATTGGTAGATTCTAGGCTCTGACATGGCCTCTGAGCTCCCTTGATAGCATGGCAAGTCTAGTCAGTGGTGGGCTTTTCTGGGTGGCTTCTGTTCTCAGACCAGAGGGCAATCACAGAGAATGTACTGTTTGGCCTTGAAGCCCTCCACAAAAATGCTCACATCTATCCTACAGGGAGTATAAAGAATGACCACCAGGCTTAACTGCTCCAAAGTTGCTCTCACCCTGGAGCCAGCACACTTTATGGGGTGCACATTGTAACCTTCCTCTGGGAATACCTCAGTTTGGGTTTGAGCTCAGAGCAGGCTTCCAAGAAGCTGATGAACACACAGGTTCAACTCAGTTCTCAGTTCTGCCAAACCTGCTATAGAATGTCTTTTACCAGGGAAGATGTGAACCAGCATCTATTTATCCTAGAGAGAGTACTGACATCAGACCAAAGAAATCACTCTGCACAAGTCCAAGTTAGTAAACTTACAGGAATGTGGGTGACAAGCTACTTAAAGGAGTGTAGGTAACTCAAAGACAGCCATTTTACCAAAAAGGCCACTCCAACTTGGGTAACCACTCAGGAAAGTTGCATTCCTGGAGCTCCCTGCATGGTTTGCAGTCCCCTCTCTTCAGCAATTTTAACCACATACATTCACCCTAAGAAGGGACCTTGTGACATTTGAGTTTCAGCCACTCTCTGAGACCTGTAAGTTTCAATTACTTTCTGTACCTTGTAAATTACCTTTATTTCCGGGAGTCTTAGGAGCCTCCCTCCAGGAAAGAATGTGCCAATTCTCAGGAAATAGCTCCATGATTCCTGTCTTTGCTGCTTTGGTTTACACCCAACAGCTCAGCCCAGACAGAGCTTAACCTAAGCATTGTCAAACTCCATACTCATTTTTATGCTTGCTTGGGACCAACTGGCTGGCTCTTTAAAGCAAGATGCAATATTGCTTCCCCATTTGCCAACTGGTAAAGTCAAGACAAAGATAAATTAGGTAATTATCTGTCCCTCCTGCTGTGACTCAAGGCTACAGCTAACATCTGGGCCCAATCTCTGGGGCTTATAATGCCGTTGTCAGTGGGTCTCAGTAAAGCCTCTCTGGGAGCTAAAGAGATCTCTACAAAATAAATAAATAAATAAAACCAGAAAGCACAGCACAACCTTTATGTTGCCAGATGCTAGAATCAGTACTGGTTATATATGCCTACCTTTTCAAATGCCACCTTGCTGCTTTAGCCTCCAGCATTTGGGTCTAGAGGTTCGTCCCTGTGCTACTGCAGACAGGATGGTGCCAGAGCACTAGGCACTCGTGACACCAGGAGCAGGTGACAGGGTTGGAAGTTTCCAGAAAGGGTGACATTTCAATCTTCCTCCCACTGTCTAACTCTCATAAGTGATCAGTCACATTACCTCTGATGAGATGTGATGTGTTGTAAGTAACATGCTTAGTGTCTGCCACCATCCTAACATGGGTGATGATAAATATGTTATCAAGAATGACAGGTGTAACGCCTAATGCAAAACATCACCTGGTTCATAATGATGCCATGGAACCAAGATTGGCTTTGGACTATAAACTACTCAAGACAATTCCAAGGTGGCTAGCTGAGATGGTTCACCTTCTTACAACACTCTAGCCAGAACTTCAGATAAGAACTTTACATAAGCCTTACTCACTACTCAAGAGACAGGCTACAAATGTTACAGCTAGTCTCCTTGAGACTTAACCATTGTTTTAGTTTTTTACAGGATCCCATAGAGATACAGTGCCCCCAAGACAGCTGGAAGTAATTCTAAGGAAACAATTCTCCCTCTCCCAACAGATAGGATGGATAGGTTTTGGTTTTTCTCAGTGTTAGTTATAAATTATTATAGAGTTGGGACAGAATAATAATAATTAGACTCAGGAATATCATTTGGTATAGAAAAAAGAGGAATAGAGAGGAAAGGATAATAAGGAAGATTAGTGCATGTACTTGTAAGCTAATTTAGCAACTATTAGTTTTAGACAATTTACATTGGTACAGATTCTTGTATATTGATACATATGTAAAATTATCTTGTATTCCTGTCTAAGACAACTTGTATATTGACACAAATTCAAAATTATATTTGTCATATTGTGTATGTTCCTATTTCTGTTTACATTTTTGTACATAAATGTAAAATTGTTTTTGTCAAACTATGTATGTTTCTACTTCTGCTTAGGATATTATGCATATTGATACAAATTAAGGATATTTTTATCATATTGCACTATATATTTCTACCTCTGATTAAGACATTTTTATATATTGTTACAATTTTATGATCATTTTCCTTATGTTGTACACGTTTGAAGATTTTTTTAAATAATGTGAAGCTCTAGTCTTTAAACTATATAGATTATTAAGAATTACAGGCTAATAGCCACTCATGTTTGTCATACTTATATTAGGTAAGTTCTCTAGATGCACACAGATGTACTGTGCATAGATAGGCAATCTTCAAACACTTCAAAGACCTACACAATATGGCATTTAAATGTGTTAGTAATTTAGAATTCTGTTGATGTGAGAAACGACTACTCCTGGCAGCACTGATCTATTACTGAGAGAATGATGAACACCAAAGACACTCCATATGGAGCTTGTTTTCTTCTTGGCAAAATTGGCCTATTGGTCAAAGAACTGCCCTTGCCTCAACTGCTGACAGAAGGCATAATGTCCAATCTGGACAATCAGGATACAAGAAAAGGTGACTGTTGAACCTTGCCAAGACAGGGTAGGACAGTCTTTCAAATTTTCCTGTTTCTACCTGCTCACTGCTGCCTGAGCCCATCCGGACAAGAGTGGACCATCCCAGACCGAAAGGCCCACCCTGAGACTGGACATACCTCACCACTATCTATACCCTGCCCTCTGTCCTGGGGCGGGTGCCCTAGCCTCAGGTGAGTCTGGGCACTGCTCTGCCCACCCCCAACCTCCCCCATCAACACCTGCTCACTGCTGCCTGAGCCCACTGAGACAAGGGTGGACCTCCCCGGTCCAGGAGGTCCACCCCGAGTCTGGACACACTCTACCCTTGTCCACCCACCACCCTCTGTGATCCTGCTACTGCCAGAGGCTGAGCCCTCCACCAGCCACCTGAGAGAGGGAGAGACCCCACCTGCACTCACTGGAAGAAGGGATGGGAAGAAGACAGAATAAGAACACACTCAACAACAGAAAAACCAATATGACACCACCAGAATCTAAGGACTCCACACCAGCAAGATCTGAAAATCTCAACACACAGCATGAAGAAGAGATGGACCTCAAAAATTATCTTAGGAAGATGATAGAGTCCTTTAAAAAGGAAACAAGAAAATCCCTTAAAGAAATAGAAGAAAAAACAAGCAAAAAATTACATGAGATGGAGGAAAAGACAAACCAACAAATTCAAGAAGTAAACAAATGTCTTAAAGAATCTAAAGAAAGCTAAGAAAAAAAGAATCAAACAAGTGAAGGAAGCACTTGAAACAGTTCAAGACATGAAAGCTGAAATAGACACAATAAAGAAAACACAGAATGAGGCAATGCTGGAAATATAAAGGCTGGATAAATGATCAGGAACTAAAGATGTGAGTATAACCAATAGAATTCAAGAGATGAAAGAGAGAATTTCAGTTGTTGAAGACCCTCTGGAGGATATATGGTCATCGATCAAAGAAAATTTCAAGTCCAACAAATCCTTAACACAAAATATCCAGGAAATATGGGATAGCGTGAAAAGCCTGAACCTAAGAATAATAGGTATAGAAGAAGGTGAAGAAATACAGCTCAAAGGTACAGAAAACATATTCAACAAAATCATAGAAGAAAACTTCCCCAACAAACAGAAGGATGTGCCTATGAAAGTACAAGAAGTTTACAGAACACCAAACAGACTGGACCACAAAAAGAAGTCCCCTTGACACATAATAATCTAAACATCAAACCTTCAGAATAAAGAGAAAATATTAAGAGCAGCAAAGGAAAAAGGCCAAGTAACATATAAAGTAGACCTATCAGAATCACACCCAACTTCTCAATGGAAACTTTGAAAGCCAGAAGGTCTTGGATAGATATCCTACAAACACTAAGGGAGCATGGTAGCCAACCCAGACTACTGTACCCAGCAAAACTTTCAATCACTATAGATGGAGAAAACAAGATATTCCATGACAAAACCAGACTTAAACAATACATATCCACAAATCCAGCACTACAGAAAGTTCTAGAAGGAAAACTCCAACCCAACGAAGATAACTACACTTACAAAAACATGGGCAATAGATAATCCAATTTTACCAAACACGAAAAGAAATAGGAGGGTGAAATCCACACACAATGACACCACCAACAATAAATCCAAAACAAACAAGAACCAACAATCAATGGACATTAATATCCCTAAATGTCAATAGTCTTAACCTGCCCATAAAAAGATACAGGCTAACAGAATGGATAAGAAGACAGAATCCATCCTTCTGCTGTATACAAGAAACACACCTCAACTTCAAAGACAGGTGTTACCTCAGAGTAAAGGGTTGGGAAAAGATTTCCCAATCAAATGGGCCCAAGAAACAAGCTGGTGTAGCAATCCTAATATCTAACAAATTAGACTTCAAACTAATATCAATCAAAGAGATGAAGAAGGACATTTCATACTCATCACAGGAAAAGTCCATCAAGATGAAGTCTCAATCCTGAACATCTATGCCCCAAATACAAAGGCACCCACATTTGTAAAAGAAACATTACTAAAGCTCAAACCACTCATTAAACCACACACACTTATAGTAGGAGACTTCAACACCCCACTTTCACCACTAGACAGGACCAGCAGACAGAAACTTAACAAAGAAACAAAGGATCTAACAGAGGTTATGACCCAACTGGGTTTAACAGATATTTATAGAACATTTCATCCAAGGGAGCAAAAATATATATATACCTTCTTATCAGGGCCACATGGCACCTTCTCTAAAACTGACCACATAGTTGGCAGCAAAGCAAACCTCCACAGTTACAAAAGAATTGAAATAACCCCTGTATCTTATCAGATCACCATGCTTTAAAGCTAGAATTCAACAGCAATACAAACTGCAGAAAACCTACAAACTTGTGGAAATTGAATAACACCCAATTATACCATTCCTTGGTTGAGGAAGAAATAAAAAAAATTAAAGACTTCCTAGAATTTAATGAGAATGTAGACACAACATACCCAAACTTATGGGACACTTTGAAAGCAGTGCTAAGAGGAAAGTTCACAGCACTAAGTGCTCATATGAAGAAACTGGGGAATAGTCACATTAGAGAATTGAAAGAACAACTGAAAGCTTTAGAGCAAAAAGAAGCAAACTCACCACGGAGGAGTAGACGCCAGGAAATAATAAAACTGAGGACTGAAATCAATAAAGTTGAAACTAGGAAAACATTACAAAGAATCAATAAAACAAAGAGTTGGTTCATTGAGAAGATCAACAACATAGACAAACCTCTATCCAAACTAACCAAAAGACAGAGTGAAAGCATGCTAATTAATAAAATCAGAAATGAAAAGAGGGATATAACAACGGATACTGATGAAATCCAGAGAATCATCAGGTCATACTTTGAAAACCTGTACTCCACAAAATTTGTAAATCCAAAGGAAATGGACAGTTTCCTGGATAGATATCACTTACCAAAATTAAACCAAGAACAGATAAGCAGACCTATAATCCCTAATGAAATTGAAGCAGTCATCAAAAGCCTTCCAAAAACGCCCAGGGCCAGATGGCTTCACTGCAGAATTCTACCAGAAATTCAAACAAGTGCTAATACCAGTACTTCACAAGTTGTTCCACACAATAGAAGCAGAAGGGATATTGCCAAATGAAGCTAAATCACTTTGATACCCAAGCCACACAAAGATACAACTAAAAAAGAGAACTACAGTCCAATATCTCTCATGAACATCGATGCAAAAATACTCAACAAAATATTGGTGAATCAAATCCAAGAACACATCAGAAAAATCATCCACCATGATCAAGTAGGCTTCATCCCAGGGATGCAAGGATGGTTCAACATACGAAAATCCATCAATGTAATCCAATATATAAACAAACTGAAAAAGAAAAACCACATGATCATCTCACTAGATGCTGAAAAAGCCTTTGACAAAATCCAACACCCCTTCATGATAAAGATGAACAGGAGAGAATAGGATTAACAGGAACATATCTAAACATGATAAAAGCAATATACACCAAACCAACAGCCAACATCAAACTAAATGGAGAGAAACTCAAAGTGATTCCTCTAAAATCAAGAACAAGACAAGGCTGTCCACTCTCTCCATATCTCTTCAATATTGTACTTGAAGTTCTAGCTAGAGCAATAAGACAACAAATGGAGATCAAAGGTATACAAATTGGAAAGGAAGAAGTCAAACTCTCACAATTTGCAGATGATATGATAGTCTACATAAGTGACCCGAAAAACTCTACCAGGGAACTCCCACAGCTGATAAACACCTTCAGCAAAGGAGCAGGATACAAAATTAACTCAAAAAAATCAGTAGCCCTACTTTATACAGATGATAAATGCAATGAGAAAGAAATCTGAGAAACATCACCCTTCACAATATCCACAAGCAACATAAAATATCTTGGTGTAACACTAACCAAAAAAGTGAAAGACCTTTACAGTAAGAACTTTGAGTCTTTAAAGAAAGAAATTAAAGAAGAGACCAAAAAATGGAAAGATCTCCCATGCTCTTGGATAAGTAGAATCAACATAGTAAAAATGGCAATGTTGCCAAAAATAATCTACAGATTCAATGCAATCCCCATCAAAATCCCAACACATTTCTTCACAGACATTGAAATAACAATACTCAACTTTATATCAAAAAACAAAAAACACAGGATAGCCAAAACAACGCTGTACAATAAAGGATCTTCTGGTGGCATCACCATCCCTGACTTCGAGTTCTATTATAGAGCCATAGTTCTGAAAACAGCTCGGTATTGGCACAAAAATAGACAGATAGACCAATGGAATTGAATTGAAAACCCTGATATTAACCCACACACCTATGAACACCTTATTTTTGACAAATATGCTAAATCTATACAATGGAAGAAAGCATCTTCAACAAATGGCGCTGGCACAACTGGATTCGGACATGCAGAAGATTGCAGACAGATTTCTGTCACCATGCACAAAACTTAAGTGCAAATGGATCAAAGATTTCACCATAAATCCAGCCACACTGAATCTTCTAGAAGAGAAAGTGGGAGATACCCTTGAATGAATTGGCACAGGAGACTGCTTCCTGAACATTACACCAGTAGCACAGACATTGAGATCTTCAATTAATAAATGGGACCTCTTGAAACTGAGAAGCTTCTGTAAGGCAAAGGACACAGTAAGACAAAACGATAGCCCACAGAATGGGAAAAGATCTTCATCAACTCCTCATTCGACAGAGGACTGATTTCCAAAATATATAATGAACTCAAGAAGCTAGCCAAAACACCAAACAATGAAATTAAAAAGTGGGGTGTAGAACTAAATAGAAAATTCTCAACAGAGGAATCTGAAATGGCTGAAAGACACTTAAGAAAGTGCTCAAAATCCTTGGCCATCAGAGAAATGCAACTGAAAACAACTCTGAGATACCACCTCACACCTGTCAAAAATGGCTAAAGTTAAAAACACCAATGACAATCTATGCTGGAGAGGATGTGGAGAAAAAGGAACACTCCTCCATTGCTGGTGGGAGTGCAAACTTGTAAGACCACTCTGGAAATCAGTATGGTGGTTGCTAAGAAAAATGGGAATCAGTCTACCTCAAGATCCAACAATTCCTCTCTTGGGTATATACCCAAATAATACACTTTCATACAACAAGGACATATGTTCAACTATGTTCATAGCAGCATTGTTTGTAATAGCCAAAACCTGGAAGCAACTTAGATGTCCCTCAACTGAAGAATGGATAAAGAAACCTTGGTACATTTATACAGTGGAGTATTACTCAACAGAAAAAAGCAATGGAATCTTGAAATTCACAGGCAAATGGATGGAACTAGAAGAAACCATCCTGAGTGAGGTAACCCAGTCACAAAAAGACAAACATGGTATTTACTCACTCATATATGAATTTTAGACATAGAGCAAAGATTACCAGCCTACAATCCTCTTCACCAAAGAAATTAGGAAACATGAAGGACTCTAGGGGATAAATGCATGGACCCCAGGAATGGGAAGGGGCAGGAACTCCTGATCTAATTGGGAGCATGAGGGTAGGGGAGAGGGAGCTGCCAGAATGAGAGCAAGAGAAGAGGAGAAGAGGAAATGGAGGAGCAGAAATATTGAGTTGGGGGAAGAATAGAGGAGAGTAGGATGAGAGATACCATATTAGAGGGAGCCATTAGAGGTCCGAGAAGAGATCTGGCAATAGGGAGATTTCCAGAGACCTACAAGGATGACAAAACTGACAATCCAGGCAATGGTGGAGAGGATAACCTAAACACCATTCCCCTAAAATGAGATTGATGACTACTTTTTATGCCATCCTAGAACCCTCATCCAGTGGCTAATAGAAGCAGAGGCAGACATCCACAGATATACACTGAACTGAACTCTGGAACTTAGTTGCAGAGAGGGAAGAATGAAGATTGAAGGGGTTGGTACCAGGCTGGTGAAACCCACAGAAACAGATGGCCTGAACAAGGGGGAACATATCGACCCCAGATGCTGTCTCGGAGGCCAGTACAGGACTGATCCAGACCCCTGAACATGGATGTCAATGAGGAGGCCTCTGCACACTAGGGGGCCCCTGGTAGTGGATTAGTATTTTTCCCTGGTTTAAGAAGGGACTTTGACAGCCCATCCCATGTGAAGGGATGCATTCTTGCCCTGGACACACAGGGAAGGGCCTAGGCCTGGCCCAGGATGATGTGGTGGACTTTGTGGAGCCCCCAATGAGGGTCCTACCCTGCCTGGGGAATGGAGGTTGGATGGGGTGGGGGTAGGTGGGGTGAGATAGGAGGGTTGAGGGTGAGGGGAGGGAGAGGGAGAAGGGATTGACATGTGAAACAAGCTTGTTCCTAATTTGAACTAATAAAAAAAAAATTCCTGTTTCTGAAAATGGTCTGTCAGATATTCTAGGCCTATAGCCAAAGTTGGTTGCCCCAACACTCCAAAGAGACTTTGGGTGACTGTCCAGGTAGCCAGCTATTTCTGTCATTTCTTGCACCTTTTGGAAGTTGGTTGCTTATACTTCCTGCTTACTCAGGTAATATTGTTTTCCTTTTCAGGTCTTTGATGGGGTTGAAAACTAGATAATCACAGTTACTTATATCCTCTTATGTCTTAGGCATATTAGGCACAAGATTTAGACTCTTTAGGATAGCACAACTATGGGAATAATCTCTGTTATTTGCCAATTACCTATAGTCTGTACCTTTAGTGTGTGTTTCTTGCTTGATGTTGTTCTTGTTGGTTGTAATCCTATTTTTATGCTATGTTATTATCCTTTCTTTTTCCTGGACTATACTTGATAATTTCTCTTATTGCATATAGTTTTGTATTAGGTTCAGAACCTTCTTATTTAGACAAAAAGGGAAAGTGTCATGGGATTT
Source organism: Cricetulus griseus (assembly GCF_003668045.3). Taxonomy (NCBI): domain Eukaryota; kingdom Metazoa; phylum Chordata; class Mammalia; order Rodentia; family Cricetidae; genus Cricetulus; species Cricetulus griseus. Next base: position 23,303,640 of record NC_048600.1, on the reverse strand, counting down.
CAATTTGCTTGTCTACTATGTGACAACTGATAAGCTGAGGAGGAAGTGTCTCTTGCTCTCTTGCTCTCTTGCTCTCTCACTCTGTTGGATGATAGGAGTGGAGCAAGTGTCTTGCTCTTTTCCCTTGGGCAAAAGAACTGTATTGGTGTATGACCTGTCCTGTATCAGTGAGTGTTTATCCCTATTTTATACCTAAATAAATCCTTGTGAGCCTTTCCCAGATTCTCATGCAAGGCTAGCCTGGACTATGTAGTGAGGTGCTATCTCAAACAATTAAAAAAAAAGATTTTCTAAAAGTACAGGAACCCTTTATTAAGTGAAAATCTGAGATGTATTTTATGAATACTATGGTCTTAGATATATTTTATAATTTCTAAAAAGCTTGGAGATGAGTATCAAGATTGTAGATAATAATTTCTGAGAGCTTTATTTTTTATAATCACATTTTTCTTAACTTTCAATATATTTATAATAAACAAACTTTCATGACAATAATTCCATTTTTAAAAAAATCATAGGGATCTGAAGGAGTATTCATTGTTTTCTGAAATGAGATGTGGCTATCCTAAGACAATCAAAAAAGAAAATAAGCAAGGCTTTGATATCTTTTAGACATTAAAAGAACAGTTCATATTATTTACATACCATATTTTAGCTTTTCACTTAATGGAAATCCAAGAAAACAACATTCCTATTGCTGTTTATGGAACATGTGTCTCTGACATTGGGTGGCACACATTGCTGTGACTGACCCTGAAGTGATGTCACATTGGAGAAGACAGTTTCAATAACTCACTCTGTGATAAGAAGTGCTTTACAAGAACACTACAGAAACATAACCTTTAGAATTTGACAAAGACTCCAGAGTAATGTTAGAGAGAGTATCACACATAAAATCCATTCAGAGTGTCACTTGGAGTCCTGCTGTTACAACAACAACAACAAAACAAGCTAGAGGTGTGTGTGCCCTACACTATCATTGATAGGATACTACAGAGTAGAAACAATGAAATTTGAATGGGAGAATTTTCACAAAAGTTCATAACGATTCAGGGCATGACTGTGAACTTCTGCTGCAACATGGAATGTACTTGAAATAGTCACTGTGCTTGAAGATTGGTTAGGTATTTCTGTTTTACAAAGAGACATGATATGAAATCTGGGGACCATTTTCTGTGATGACAAATAGCTTTCCTGATATATATATATATATATATATATATATCACATTTAACCTGACCCTTCAAGGTTAAGAGTGAGAAAGTAACTGCTTCCCTGAAGAGACCTGTGCTCAAGAACATTGTACAAACCATTCCTGTCACTGTGTGATGCCTTTGGCCAATACTGTTAGTGCATACAGCAGTCAGCATAACAGTATCACACGAGCATTAAACCGAGGTCTCTAGTGAAGTTTCCAGCGGTTAGGGACACATTTGTTTAAAGACGTGGAAATGAAATATCTTCCCATTAGTTTGCAAGAACAACTGCCTGACACTGGGATGATGGAAATTTACTAGCTCAATTTCAACAGAGGCCATTGCATAATTGGTGGATAGCACAAAAAAAAAATGAGAATTGTGATTGAGTAAAAATACAGCCACCAATGCCCTTCTTTCATTGGGATCCACATCTCTTTGTAAGAAATCCTTTTAAACCCTGACAACCATTAATACTAAAAATATTTTTAAAACTAAACTTAGAACTTCAATACCTCACACTGTATCAAGCGTTAAAATATCATAAATAATGAAGTATACTCTATCTTAATACTGACTGTACACTATTATTAATAACTCTGGTATTAGTAAAGAAGGTGGCACAGAGATGATTTTTAACTCAGGCAATTTAGGCTACCATCAGTATTAGCTTCAAATTGAACTTTAAAAGTTCTATGTTTGTGTATATAAAACAATATACATATGTATATTGCATCTATATTTTACACATCACAATATATAAGTTTAGCATATTAATATATGTAAATTAAGAAACTTATATAAAGGCTGAGGTTGTGGCTCAGTTGGTAGAGCATTTGCCTAGCATGCAGAAAGCCCTGGGTTCGATCACCAACACCCTATAAACTGAGTGTGGTGGCATATTCCAGTAATATCTTATGCCCATGCTCTTAAGTTTCCCCCTGCACTTTGAACCTTGCTGTCCCTGGATCTAGAACATTCTTCTGGCACCTGCTCATGTGTCAAGCCCTCCTGTTTCCTTTCAGCACACCCCCAAAGGCTTTGCCAATATCTCCCTAGAGATGCCTCAAACAGAAAAACATCCCAATAGATATTTTTAGAACACATTGTTATGTAATGGTTTTAGATCCCCAGAGCCTGTATTTTTGCACCTGAGGACTTCATTCTAGCATTTAATATAAGAAGCTGACGCTTATCCCAAGACTGAGGCAGAGGAACAAATATGCAATTACAGCAGAGCTGTCAGCTCCACGGTCTGCAAAGCTGACTGGCATCCAATCATCAAAATTAAAATTAGCTTCTCCAATGATGATTTAACTTGATATTACTAAACTGACCATTAACTACAGATCTGTTTTTAGTTTCAGGGGACATGGCATTGGGCAGGAGTGCATAGACCTAGGAGGAACTAGGGGATAAGTGGGGTGGTGAATATGATCAAAATAACCTTCTGAAATTCTCAAAGGATTTTAGAAATATTACATTAAATATTTTATGCTGTCTCATATTTCCTACATCTCCTACTCACACCTATTTTTATTTATTTTTTGAGAATATCATATATTAATAGTATATTTACATTATGCCCCCACTACCTCTCCTCCTCCAACTTTTCCTCTGCCCTCCTCAATTCCTCAAATACATGGCCTCTTACTCTTTAATTATATATACATATACAGACAGACACACACACACAAGCACACACACACACACACACACACACACACACACAGGACCTGCTAAGTTCATTTGGCATTGTTCATATGTATTTAAAGCTGACCTCTTAGGATAACCTACATGACCCTTGATCCTGGACAAGACTGATTCTCCCTCTTTCAGCAACAGTATATTGCTTGTAATTCTCCATCTAGGGGTGGAGCCCTGAGAGAATTTATCTGTATATGTTTGTATGTCAACCAGTGTTATCATTTTCCAGATCCTGTTTAGACAACTGTATTGTTGAGATGTCCTGAGAACAGCTTCCCTGTCATATATCGAAGACACAATCTCCCAGCATACATCCTGGTCCCCACTGATTACTTATGAGGATCAGACTTTTGGACATAATATAGGATTGAAATTATGCACTCATTTGAGAAGCACCTTTGATATTTGCACTCAGTCTCCTGGGCCCAGTATTCAGAAAAGAATGATACAACGACTTCCCAGGAGCACTGTGTATAGAGGGTTGCTTATCTATTACAGTGTCTATTAGAATGAGGATACTATACCATAGAGAAACTGGTTTATATTAGCTATATCACAGAATGCATTTATGATTCCTCCTGGTTTACCAACACTACAAGTCACAGAATTTCCTCCCACCCACCAAAACCATTGCTTGAAAAGGTTAACTGTTCTGGACCAAGGACAGAGCTCACAGTGGGCTTGAAAATGCAAATTAAGGTCAGTTTAATTAAAATAAATGGTACTTCCCTGACTTTTAGAGTGCAGATTCGAAGATCAAACAGTGCAACATGAGCCTCTCTAAGCATCTAATATATTGGCTGAAGTGGGGACACAGCACATAGGTGCAGCCTCACATGGCTATGACCATCAGCCTGGTCCAGAGACTGGTCCTCTGCTGATCATCCAAGATCTTTGAAATTTTGTCTATCATGCCCAATCATGCACACAGACAAGTTAAGACCTGTTTGCAACATAGGATTGAAAATATTACAGATATTATTATTCTCTTTTGCCTTGGGCTACATCTGTCCAAATTGAATTTACTTGAACAACAGGATAGCTATTACAATGTATTCTTTCAGCACTGTACTATAATGAGATGGGTTTGGGTACTGTTAAAAGTTAAACCAGTCAATAAATGAAATATTAAAATCACTAGAGAAGTGACCCAATGTACGAAATATCAACACTGTAAGTTCTAAATTAGACAATGAACATGAATTTAGTCAAAGCCATTAACCACAAGACCAGGGAGCTCTGCTCTGAACTTTGGAACAAAACTGGGGAAGTGCTCTCTAGAAAATCCATCTGCCCTCTCATTACAGCTGTGTCATGAGATTCATACTGAGAGCTGTCTGTAGCTGTGGCCATTGGAGAGACTTCTTGGGGAATCCAGATAAGTTGGGTGGCCAGGGTTTCAACTATCAGTCATTGCATTTTCTGTTAAATAAACCAAGATGTCCTTGAGAAGATTGCAATCAGTCCATGCTGTATGTATAACACATTCTCTGTGTGGGTCTCTCTCTCTCTCTCTCTCTCTCTCTCTCTCTCTCTCTCTCTCTCTCTCTCTCTTCCTCCCTCCCCAGGCTATCATTATCTACTAATTAGCCGTGTCTTTCCTAGAATGCCTATGGAATCATAGAATAGACAAGTTCAGTTTTCTGTGTTTGGCTTCTTGCTCTCAGCATAACATTTTTGTTTATATTTATTACACTTTTATTAATTTAGTGAGGTGTGTGTGTGTGTGTGTGTGTGTGCGCGCGCGCGCGGGTGCATGTGTACCACAGTGTACATGGGCAGGTCAGAGAATAACTTGCAGGATTCTATTCATGCTTTCTACCATACCAGACCAGGGGATCATACTCAAATTTTCAGTCATGGCAGCAAACATCACTGAACCATCTTGCTGTTGGCCATATTGCTACATGCATCGGAAGTCAATTTTCTTCACTGCTGAATAGCTGCATTGACTGAATGTGGAAGTGCTACCAACATACAGAAGAACACATGCTAAGCAGAAAATAAAGCAAATATGATATCACTATAATAATGTACATGCATAGTCTACCAAACATTGGAACTGAACAACACAGAACATTATAGGCGTTATCTACGTGATAGTGTGGCTGGTTGAGAGTTATGGTTTGCAGACATATTATGGTATTACATGTGACCAGAAGCAAAAAGAAAAATCAAAATTTAAAAAATGGATTCTACCAAATGTATATGGCTTTTATACCATTAAAATTAAATTAAAAACAAATTTAAAAACTTAAATTAAGAAAATTCGTTACTGAACTAGCGTAAGTTTAGGACCATCAGTGCCACAATTCGTTCTTTCATGGACTCTTGGCATGCTTCAAGTTGGTGCCATTACTATTTAAAGCTGCTGCTAATTAAATTTGTTACATAGGGCATGTTTGTCATGTGTGTGCTAGTGCATACACCCACACAAATGCATAGAGCAAATAAAGACATAATGAGTTCTACTCTATCTCTCTACCATATTCCCTTGAGACGAGGTCTCTCACTGAACCCGGGGTAGAGTCAACAGCAAACAAGCCCCTGTACTTATCCTGTCTTTCCCCACACCCAGAAATGTTGGGGTTATAAGTGAACATGCACAGCCACTCCTGGCTTTCTTTTATGTGGGTACTGAGGATTTGAAGTCAGGTATTCATGAATTCTTACCCGCTGAGAATTGCCTCTGCCCATGCCACACATTTTTAATTCCCTTATTGAATTCTATCGACTACTCAACAGCAGAGAATTGCCATTATTATTGCTTTTTGGCTACTGTGAGGTTCGTAGAGGGAACTGACTTGTTTACCTTCATGTAGCAGCAAGAAGGCCATCCTATCTACACACCCTGATGCCGTGTCCTTTCTATTACACCACCAGCTCTCTTTAGTGACTCATCACAGAAGACTTGATGTTGAACCCAAGAAAACATGGAGTTCCTTCCAGACTTCTGGTCTTTACAATTAACTCATCCCAGAAAGGCTGGAAACCAAATGGAACCCCAGGGCTTCCCTGGGCCAAGACAGGAAGCTATGAGTATTTACCAGAGAAGCTATTGAAAGGGAAGGACTTATAGCCACCAGTGTGAAGTACATGCTTTTGGAAGTAGTAATCAATTGCCCCCTGTCAGGCTAAGAGTGCAGCCAGTTCATAATGAACACAATAAAGAGAAGAGAGCCTCGTCTTTCCATCACTGTCTGAGGAGAGTTTTAGGTCTTAGCATCCAGGCATTCAGGTGCATTTAGTGTCTCATATCAAACCAACCCTAATGCTAACCAAGGTGATCCAATCAATTAAAATGTGGTAAATACCACTCCACACAGACTCCAGAACTCACAGACCAGAGAATCAATTCACTGGAACAAGAAAATAAAGGAACCGTGGGGGTTGAGGTCAAATCTTTAGCGGAATTCTAAAGGGAAGAATTGGCCTGGAGAGCAAATCTTTTAGTACTTACGATGCAAACTCTGGCTAATGTCCAGAAATGAAGGCCATTAAAACCGCATTAGGAAGGCCATGTTTACATTTCTATAGTCCATAAGATGCCTCCACTCATACCAAGCAGGGTCCTCCCCCCGCCCCTTATATCATGGTCTTTAGTAGCTGTCAATAAGAAATGCACTTGGTTTTCACTGAGCTGCAATTCTGGAAAAAGGCTGAATATTCAAGTTCATGGCTGGCATGTAGGACAAAGCCACCACAGACACAACAGTAAGCAGAGGTGATTCATTTCAGTCCTCGATTTAGTTCCTCTGATGGTCACCTGATTCTCTAGTAGAGACTGGAAGTGGCCTGGAAAGGCACCTGGGGTGACTAACCTCCTCCTCCAGACAAGGACAGTGGGTCACAAGTTTCCCCTTCTTGTAGCTCATTGCAATCTATGTTTGATGTAGTTTTCTGCACTGTGTGGTGCAGAGGGATGTCCAACTTTATTTCAAGTATGATAATAAGCACCTGAAGAATATCTGAATGGGTCAGAAAGTGGTGCCCTCCAAGAGGAGCAGAGTCTGGAACTAGTAATAATGAATGAAGCAGGCCTGTTTTACTGTAATACTGAAGTGACAAGTTTTGCAAAAGGAAACAGCCTAACAAGAGGCCAGATGGATGTCAATATATTTCCCCAAAGATAAGGTTTAAAGAAGCAAGGAGGGGCCTGGGAAGAGGTGACTGGATGTAGAATAAAGTACAGAACTTGGTGGTCTGCACATGTGTAATCAAAGCAAACAGCTGTGTAGTAAGCTTGTTCAGGAGAGCCCCAAGGGTGTTATTGGGGCATTGTGATGTCAAAAAAGACTCAAGGAACATGAATGCCAGCCCAAACACAAAGATTCTCATTTCAAAAAATTTGACCTAGATCACAGAGGCCTCTGTGTCATGGTGTTTCTTCACAGCATTAGAAACCCTAAGCCACCAGGGATATATGCAAGGTTTATTCAGGTTCCCCATTTCATTTACATGTGTGTACAGTGTTGATGCTTTAAGCATGGGATGTGTAAAAATATTTTAATTTTTAAAAATGTCAATTTCTGTTTATTTGTGTCCTTTAGAGCATCATGCTCCCAGGGTCCTGCCTGGTTCCAGAAATATAGTACAAATACCCAGTGAAGGGGCTCCTGATGGATAAACACTTGATTTCACATCAGAACTGGAGAGATTTGGTATCTCAATCTGTGTTTGCCACTGTAGCCCTTGGGAAAAAATGCTTTTAATTCCTGAAAACATAAGGCATCTATAACCTGGGAAGATTTAGCTAAGAAGATGCTAAAATACACAGTTCTTTGGATACAATGCTTCTGCTTGCTTATTTAGACAGCTCCACTTCACTGCCTGTGTTGAAGGGCAAGACCACATTACATTAAGTAGAATAAGATGGAAGGTGTTCATATTTTATTTATAATCATTACCAATGGCACCATCAGCCTAAGGGCTCTGTGAATAACCTTTACAATAGCCACAGAGGGGACCATAGTCAAAGCTATTTACCCACCTTACAATCCACTCATGGCTATTGAAGAGCCCAGACCTAACCTTCACTCATTTGAGGTGGCTGAAAAGCAAGTCAAGGGCAGGTGAGATGGTTTCATAGGTAAAGGTGCATGCCATGCAAGAGTAATGATATGAGCTCTACCTCAAGAACCCCTGTGAAGGTGGAAGTAAAGAATGGGCTCTACTAAGAGAAGTCCCATCAAGCGATATGGAGTCTGAGTCTGCATGGAATACTAGCAGTTACTGTTTTTCTCCCTCTGACCACCCTTTTCTAGACCTTAGACCATGCTGTTTCATTGCCCCGTAATTTCTATAAACCACAGGAAGGTGATTTTGAGACCTGTTTTCACGTCTCCATGTTTAATTGATGTCCTGTTTCCCTTTCTGTTGCTGTGATAAAACTCTAACCAAATGCAACCTAAGAGAGGAATTGGTTTACTTACACCTCCAAGCCATACCTTGAGAGAGGTCAAGGCAAGAACCCAACCAGGATCTTGAAGCAAACACCATGGAGGAATATTGCCTGTGAGCTTACTGACCCAGATTCATGCTTAGATAGCCTTCTTACGTAACTCAGAACTACCAGCATAGGGAGTGCTCCCACCTATGGTTGGAAGGACTCTCCTAAGTCAATTAACAACCAAGACAACTACCAACCGATATGCCATTATGACTACCCATGTCTGTCACAGTCATTAATCAGGCATGACAGGGCAGCAGGCCCTGACACACGTTTGTCAAGATGCTCACTGTGGAAACACTTGGTAAAGTTTGCACAGAGGATAGACTAAGCCATGCAAGATTTGTTTGTGACCACTGCCACCATGAAAGGACTTAATTGTGGTGGGTCTCCAAAGATGGTGTCAATGACACAGTGTGCCCTATATAAACTCTTCAAGTTTAGACCCTTCCCTGTCTGTGTTAGACATGAGCTTCTCTATAACTGGCTTTCACCAGTTGTCTGACCACTCTGCTGCAGAAGGAAGTTGAAGAGCATGTGTAGAGAGGCCACAGGACATTAACTAGACTTTGCATTCAAATGAGCCTAGGCTTGCAGTCATTCTAGCCAAGAAAGACAGTAGACAAGTGAAGACATTGTGTGAGGATTCTGATTCCCAGATATCACACAGGACAATGACGAACAAGCTCCATGTGTGATGTTTACTCTTGGTTGCCAGCCTGACAGGATTTAGAATCACCATGGAAACGCACCTCTAGATGTGTCTGTGATAGTGTCTCATAAGAGGTTTACTGAGGAGGGAAAACTAACCTTGAATGTGGGCAGGACCAGTGCATGGGCTAAGATCCTAGACTGAATAAAATCTAGATGACTATTAACATTTATCTCTTTCTTCTTCCTGACTATAGACATAATGTGACTAGCTGCCCACCCCATGCATCTCCATCATGTCTTCCTCATCATGATGGACTACACTTTCAAACCATGAGCCTAAACAAACTGTCTCTCCCTTAAATCACTTTTGTCAAGCTGTGAGTAGAGTAAATAAAATCTCTTCCATTTTGCCACATTAGTTTGATGACTGCCATAACCAAATGTCTAAGCAAACAACTTCAAGAAAGGACTTCTTTATTATAGCTTGGTGTTCCAGGGATGTCAGTCCAGAGTCCTTGGTTCTGTTGACTCTAAGCCCACAATGGGTGGAATATCATGACAGTGGAATGTGTACAGATAATGTTCACTTCACAGTGAACAGGAAGTAGAGAGAAGAAAGGAGCAAACTAGAAATAACCTTCAAAGGTGTGGCCCCAGTGACCTACTTCTCCAGTTGAGGAACAAGTGTTCCACATTTGATCCTATAAGAGATATTTCATATCCAAACTAAAATAGTTGTCCTGTATCATTAATGACCAGAAGAATTATGAGTAGCAATATAGCCTACTGTGATCTGCCACTACTTTAGAGTGCAGTTTATTAAGAAGTATAAATAAGGGATGGATGTGTGGTGCCTGGGGTTTATAGTGGAGTCAAAGGAAAATGAAGAGACATATCCTAAGGCAATGCATGCTGTCAGATCAGCATCTGGGTGGATAAGGCTATGGTGACAGATGGAGAACCACTCACAGTCACCAAAAGGAACTCTCCTCTTGGCAAAAAATTCTTCAGAATTTCTGACCTAGCTGGGGGCTGAGCTAGAAGACACAAATGGGTAGGTATCCCTTGTTTGAGAGAGTTGAGGGGAGCTGTAGCCAAGCTTAGAGAGGGAGCAGCAAAGGCTCAGGGATGCTGGGCACAGAGACTCCACAGCTCTGGAAATAGGGCACAGTAAAGCTAATATGCAGGGTCTCTCACAGGAAACATTTTCAGATTAATGCCAATTTCATCCACACCTCTATCCCTATGGTTGGTAAGACCAGCATCCCACTTTACAGCTTAAGAAGTGGGGCCTTGGGCTCTAATAAGCCTGGGGTACAATGCCAAGAAGTGATTGTGGTACCCACTATCCTTCATGCAGCAAGCCCTTGCTCATCTTGGAGACTGAGATGAGTATACTTCCTATTTCTTCCCAGGTATGAGAAGGTGCAGCTACTGATGACTATTGGTGCTTTCCTAGGTCTATCTGTCTGGATACTGACCCCACAGTATGCACACCTCATGCTTTGTCTCCTTGCTCTCATTTCTCGGGTAAAAATTACAAGGACAAATGCTTACCTGAAGCCCCTGGTTATAAAGAAAAAGACTTAGAATTTGAACAGGCCGGGTGCTCTTCTAATGTGGGAGCCATTCATCAGAAAGCCATGAAGTAAGGAGCGTGGTGCCCAGGAGGGGTGAAAAAAGGGAACTCCAGAAAGCATAGTATTTTTAAAAGTGAGTGAAAGCTTGGGCATGCACACAGCCTGCCCAGCAGCAGCCTTCCTCTGCCACACACTGCGGGGCTGCCAGAGGCACCCTGGGAAAGTATTGTTTCCACACATCACTCTCTGAAACTGGATGTTTCCTTCTTCATATGACCTTTCTCCACAACAGGATGCCTTTGTCACTTTCTAATGGCCTATTCACAGCCTTCCTCCGCCTCTTTTATTCTTTTCTGGCTGAAGAACATCTATTTTTCCACTCAGCCAATAATTTTTTCAGTATCTAATTCATCTTCTATCTTGAAGAAAAGCCAAATTGGGGTGGGATACAATTATGTGTCAATTTTCCAGGCAGCCCATATGTTCACCAGTGTGAAAGTTGGGTTTTCCTCAGGGGTAATTATGGGCTTTAGTGGAATTACATTTGGGGACAAGGGCCTGGCTTGACATCCATAAGTACAAGCTTGATGCATCTTTTATCTCTCTGCATTTCACTTACACACTGGTGGACCAACCAATGCTTCAGCCATGACCAAATGTGTTCACAGGTAGCAGTGGTGAGACAGATCAGCCCCCAACAGTACTCAACCCTTTTTCTGTTGATGTTCCTGGTGGTCCAAGTTTGGTCTAGGTGTTTCCAGATTCTTGACCTCTTATTTAAGAATTGAATAAATCAATCCACATGTCGCAAGGTAGCAGAGAAACTACAGTTTAAGAGACAGTGCGAATGAGAAAGGAATACACTGTAGGGACTGACAAAAGGCTGCATGAGTGAGGGTAGCAGGGTCCTGATTACTGTTTATGGAGTTTATGGAGTTCAAAAGAAGGAGTTTGGTTACTAGGGGCATAGTTTTGAATGGTTCTGTATTTTGGCTGACAGACTTGGGTTAGGTGGGCATTTGTTCACTGTAAAAGTCCCTTCCCATATTGTGTGTGATTTTAATTATATGCATGCCTAATGATGCATAGGTCTAAAATGGTAAATAGGACATTTTTTCCCTAGAAGTTCACTTTGAGGACATACTTTGCCTTATTGTGTGTGCACCCTAAACTATTTTGGGCTGGATTGGCCTCCGACCCTCATTCTGGATGTATTAGGACAACATTTGAGCAGAAATTGTCCAAATATGATAGTTATTAAGAGAAAGAAAAACTGACTGCAATTCTCAGAGTCGGATCTGCATGCAGCTGGATGCAGTTTGGACCCTAGATTGCCAAAAGATAGCTAGGTGAATTGTTCAGAGTCAGATGTGTGAGTATTATACATGCAGGTGAGACTCAAGTCTCATCCAAGCCCAAGCCAAGTGGAGCCCTACAGAGCAAAACTAGTCCCTATGCTCACTTGCCTTACTGGGGAGCAACAAAGCTGTCAATAGGGCTATGAAAGATGGGAAAAGCAGATGAAAATTCAGCTTGTTCATCAAATTCTAAGATATACTTTTAACAAAGGCCAGAGGATAGAAACCAGACAACCCAAAACATGAGTGGGAAACCATTACATATTTATTTTTATCCATCTCTAACTGAAGTATAGCTTTTCCCTCCATTATGAAAGTAAACAGGAAACCAGGCTAGTATTAATAATTCTGGGAATTTTATCACCATCAGACATGTTTACAACATCTTATAGTGGTTGCTGGTTTATAAAAACTATTATTTATGCCCATTAGTACTTCAAGTTTATGAAGGTTATATCCACATCCACATTAGAGCTTGTTTTGAATTCATTATCAGAAACCACAGATAGTGTTAGGCCATAAATTGAGGTTTTATAATATATCAACAGAGTAAGGTATTATTAATTATGTTTTGTCTTTGTAATTATATACTTTATTTTATGCACTAAGAAACACTACTCTGAGAAGATGTCTCTAAGCTGTATCAGACCACAAGAGGAGCTCTAAGGGAAACCTGAAGTTCTTTATACCCACTAAATACAAATTTAGAGAACACATGACCTGCCAACCGAGCAGAATAGCAAAGGCTATAGGAAAAAGCAGGCAAGGAGTGGCATGCTAGCTGGCTCTATGGGGAGGGGATCTTGAGTCCATTGGGCAAACTCAGGGGCCATGTAAGACACAGAACTCAATAGTCCTCACATCTGAGGAGTGATAGAACTGGAGAATTGCTATGCCAATTCTTCAGTCACTAGGGGGATGATAAAGTATATTGGCTACTTCTGGCACCAACAAAGAACTGTGAATGCTGACATTTGGAAATTGGCTGACAAGTGCTGGGGGAAGGGGTGTGAGAGAATGTGACAGGGTACCCACAAGGCTGCACATGAGCGGAAATTTACTGAATTCTTTACTAGCGATCACAGGCTTAGTTAAACACTCTACAGATTACACAGTGTTTCCTACAATATCACTATGAGATCAGTACTATGAGGACATCCAGGCTCTCTCCTCATCATGCAAACAGTACCATGCCAAATTAAACATGTTGTAAGTTGTCGTGCTTTAGAATACAGCTTTTCTTATTTTTTCTACTGCATGGTGTTTCCTCCAACATCCATGTATGTTGTGAAGCAGGGCCTGCTTCACAGGCATAAGAGTTTGAAGTCAATACTGCCCCATTCTCAAAAACATCTCATACTAGGCGCAAGGCTCTGCAATCTCACTGTCTTCAAACATAACTAATCTGGGAATTGGCATGAGATAGCTAATCTTAGTTGTCAACCTGACTGTCTTTAAAATCACCATGGAAACAGTTCTCCGGATGTGTCTATGGGGGGTGTTTCCAGAAAGGTTTAACTGAGAGGGGACGACTAACCTTGAATGTAGGCAAGAACATTTCATGGGCTGGGGTTCTGAGCTAAATTAAAAGTGATCTGAGCATCAACACCCATTGTTCTCTGGTTCTTGGCTGCAATATGTCTTCACTCCCCTGCCTCCCAACCACACAATGGGCTATTCCCTCAGACTGTGAGCCAAGATAAACTCTTACTTCCCTAAGCTGCCTTTGTCACTTGTTGCTATTCACTTCACTTTGAGCTATAGATTTCACATCAGGTCCCTGTTCAGGGAGCCTTGCCAGTCCACATTCTAGTTCCCCCAAGAAACTCATCTCCAGCTCACATCTAGCCAGTTAACATGTGACTGGCTCTGCAGAATTAATTGAAAACTCCCTGCCACTTGGATAATAATTTTCCTCCCTAACGTTACACAGGGAATTAACGGGTGATAATGATTTAACAGTGTACTCCAGGCAGCAGAGACTGGCCAAATTCTTTCTCAAAGACCCTAGCTGTTACTTTAATCTTCTCACTTCTTCCCTGTGTCGCAGCACAGTGGCTAATGACCTGAAATAAATCCAAGAAGCTGTGATTTGAAAGCCACTAAGATCCAGCTTGGAAACAAATCTATAACTTTCATTGAGAGGTGGTATCCAGGTTACCTGTGCCCAGCAAGGATCCCTCAATATTAAGGTAGTTCTTCTTTTGAGAACTGAATCTGCATCTCTACTGTCTCACTCAGACTCACCATTTTTCTTTTACTCACACCTATCCTTTTACCTAACCTTGCAAGGCTGCCTTGTTCTTTCAAGTCCAATGGCTGGATTATCAAAGGTGATTGTAGATGTGGCACTGGCCAAGGAATGGCCAGAACATCTTGGAGGTATGTACTCTTGAGGCCCTGCTCAAGTTCCATGATGAAGCTACAGGGATCCCCTTGCCTCCTGAGATCCTTCTCCACCCTCGATGTTTACATGAGCAATGTCCAGTGGTCTACCAAAAGACTGGAGCCACTAAGACTCAACAGATATGTTTACCATTGTAATTCTCCATTCAGGGGAGGCTTTCCTGCTTGTAGATGGATGTATTTGATAAAAGCTGAGTTGGAGATGCTCTCCTTTGTTCTTGGGAAAGTATACTGACAAGATCAGCTCTCTCTAGCTGCATCCCCGAGATGCCTTAAGGGCACAGCTTTTGTTTCCTCGGTCCCCAAAGGCAAACTGTGAAAACCAAGTTCTTTGCAGTCTTTGGGTCAAGCCTGATCTGAACTGAGCTAAAGCACACTTCATCATATCCCTTCTGATGTGACTGTCCCTGCATCTGCAGTCAAGTCATGGATGCTGTACCTGGCAGAGACCATCTGCCATCGTTACATGGTACATAATGGACACACCATCCTACCTACCCCAAATGGAAACATTCCGCTTTCCAAAGTGCATCTGCTCCTTGGAGTTTGGATCTTCCTTCTCCTTAACACAATTTACAAGACACTCCATTCATGGTGTGGACAAACCATGCATAGCTGCCTATAGGGAAAGCTGGGAATCCAAGAAGAGATGAGTTTTACACATAGATGTTTACTGTTGAAGGAGATAGGGAGGCACCCCAAGAAAGAGTTGTAATGATGTACGGAGATGCATGCCATTGGGTGTCAGTGGAATGTGACTGGATCATGTTGCAAATGCCAAAGTCTCAGTGGTGGGAAGCTAAAGGGAAACACAAGGCTAGAATCCCCTGTAGAGCAGCAGGAAACAGAAGAGAAAGCTGGGAAAATCACTAGGGTCACATGATGGAGGACCAGCAAGCCAGGGATGGCAAAAATGGATGAGGCAATAGGGCTATGCCTTAAAATGTTAAATTCTGGCAACTCTGGAAGCCTGTGTAGCCAACTGGCCAGAAGGTATGACAGAATCCAGGGAAAAATGATGAAGTGGAATGGCAGGGTGTGGCTTTGGACTCAGGAAGAAGATGGATGCTTTTTCTGAGACCCTATACAAAAAAAGAGCCAGAAGAAAGAGGGGAGCTAGGATTATAAGACATAAAACTGTTACCCATGCTGCATCTCCCTCAGTGCAATGGGTCTGGCCTCAGTACCATGACAGCCCTTCCTCATTTGTGTTTCTCTTCTAGCACACCCAGAGAGGCTTAATTATTTAAATCTCAATTAATCCCCGTAAGGGTGCTTGCATGGGAAGTTTGTTTAATTATCTCCTTTAAACTCCCCAGTTGCACATGGCCTTGTTTGGTTTATTGATCACTCGAGCGCCAAGCTTCTGGCTGGGAACTGACAGCTGGAGTAGCTGAAAAGAGATGCTTCGTAGTAAATTCCAAGGGCCACTGTGCCCCATCTTGTATTGTCCAGGACACACAACAGCAGAGAAAGTCTCAGACATGTCATGGAGGAGACCAGACCTCCTTTGAGCTCTCTTGAGTGTGTCTGTAACCTTCACCAGTTCTCTGCCTGCAGTCATGTTCAGCCTTTGTTGTTGGCTATTGGAGGCCATGTCCTAAGAGCAGAAGATGCAATGTTCTCACCGTACCTACCTCCAACAGTGTGCACCTGCACTGCTTTCTAATTTTTTGGTAAAGCACATGCCCTCATGGTGTCTACTTCATACAGGCTAGAGAGACGGCTCCGTTGGTAATGCTGTCTGCTACATAAGCCTGAGGACCAGAATCTGGATCTCTGGCATCCACACAAAAAGCCAGGAACAGGAAGCACACACCTGTAATCTCAGCAGAGAAAGGAGGACCCCTGGGGCTTGCTTGCTGGACAGCCTGTACGGTGAGTTCAGGGTTCAATTAAATACCCTGTCTCAAAAACATGAGGTGAAAATTAGTTGAAAAAGGCAACTGGCATTGACTGATGGCCTCCAAATACAAACATTTGCACATGGACTCACATGCATGTGTACCATATATGAATACATACAACCATATAACACACACAAATAAAATAAGAGATGTGGCATAAAAACAAACAAGGTTGAGTGTCCTATCTAATGCCTATAATCCCAACATTTAAGAGGCTGAGGAAGAAGATCTTGAGTTCTGCGTTAACCTGAGCTACATAGTGAAAGAATGAGATCTTGTCTCTAAAAGAGAAGAGGAGGGAGAGAGAGTAAGGAATAAAGAGAGAGAGAGATTTATTTTAAATACATATGGGGAACATGGATTGTTTTCTTTCTTAACTTGTAAGTATGTGGCAAAAACAAAAACAAAAATTAACATGTGAGAATCAGCAACTCCTTCTTGGAACTTATCCAACCGAGTTGCAAATATATGTATCACAAGGTCTTGTGTGTGTGGTTTGTGATGGCTCAGGCTCAAGCTGATGCAGCATGGAGGTGACTGAGATGCTCTTTGGTAGATGAGAGGTTAAATAAGCTAAGGATAGCCAAGCAATAGAGTGTCATTTGGCACCAAAAAGAAATGTGTCTTCAAGGCCAGAAGACACTAAGGTACTTTATATACTAGTTACTGACTGGCATTTCTCTAACAAGACTGCATTCTACATGATCTGATTATAGGATATTCTAGAGAAGGTCAAACTTGGGAAGCATTAAAAAATGGTTGCTGAACATAGGTTGGGCGAGAAAAATGAGTAAGAGGGACATTTGGGGAACAATGGATTCTTGGAACAAATATACTACTTTGTATGTCACCGTAACAGTAGATGGATACCATTGTCACAACCATTGTCACAAGTGTCAAAAGCCAAAGAATGTATACTACCACAAGGGAGGACAAATGCCAAATGACCAATAGGTGACCATCATGTATGAATGTAGGAGCGTCAAGTGTGACAAATGAACTGTTCAGGTGAGGGTGGTAGGAGGGAATTGGGGAATGTGTAAGAGAATCACCTGTGCCTGAAAATGTGGGCAAGGAGCAGGTGTGTGAAAACCATCTGTACCTGTGAATTGGAGAACAGGTGTGTGAGATGCATCTGTGCCCTCTCTGAATTTTGCTGTGAAGTTCAAATTGCTTTAGAATGTTAAGTCTGAAACTCTGTAGAACACATAATAACTGGAACTCATGAGGGCTGGAGACCCAGCTCAGTGGTAGAGCACATACTTAGGATGTGCAAGGCTCTGGGTTAATCCCTAGCACTGAAGGGAGAAGGGTGAAGAGAAAGGTGGAGCTCCTCTGTGGTTTTTAAAGCCATGAGCACACTCACACACATATACACATATAAGCTCACACACATATACAATACACATATTCTCACACACACATACATACACATCACACACACACATGCACACACATACTTATACAACACACACACTCACACGATACACACAGCATACACTTAACATCCACACCTATACTCACACAGTACACACACACACTCACAAACATACACAGCACACACATGCTCCTGCTCTCTCTCTCTCTCTCTCTCTCTCTCTCTCTCTCTCTCTCTCACACACACACACACACACACACACACACACACACACACACTCTTTCTCATGTACATAAAAGCATTGACAGGAAGTTAACTGATTTAGCTACAAGAACTTCTGTGTGGGAAAGCTCTAGAACTTTGCAAAAATACTGTTTTATAGATTGCAATATTTTTCAAGTCATGTGTAAGAAGAAATTACATATATTCCCAGTAAGATATAAGGCATTATTAAAAGAAGAAGTCAACTTTCTTTTCCGACAAATGCAATGCCTCTTGCGTTTTGAAGTAGAAATGTAAATTCTGCTGTGCTTTGTCCAACAAGACAACATAAATTTATGACACAGAAGTCTTAGTTAAAAGGGACAACCAGAAGTACTCCCCCCTGAGAAGATCACAGACTAGCAGTGGAACCCAAGAAGCCTGCTAGTGCTTAGCATCCTCCTAATGAGGCTGCCCATTTGGATGCTGTAGGGGTAGAATGGACAAGGCTTCACTGGAGGAAGGGCCTCATGAATGATCTTTTTTTTTTTTTTTTTTTGGTTTTTCTAGATGGGATTTCTCTGTGTAACAGATCTGGCTGTCCTGGTACTTACTCTGTATACCAGGCTGGCCTCAAACTCACAGAAATCCACCTATCTCTGCCTCTCAAGTGCTGGGATTAAAGGTGTATACCACCACAGCCCAGCTATGAATGGTTTTAAGAGATGGGAACTGAAGCCAGGCAGTGGTGGACCACGCCTTTAATCCCAGCACTCAGGAGGCAACCACAGGCAAATCTCTGAGTTTGAGGCCAGCCTGGACTATAGAGAGTTCCAAGACAGCTAAGCTACACAGAGAAACCCTGTCTCAAAAAGAGAGGCAGGAGGGAGAGGGAGGGAGAGAAGAAGGGAAGGAGGGAGGAGGGAGGGAGGGGGAGGGAGGGAGGGAGGGAGGGAAGGACACCATTGGCATCCAGTAGCTTTGAGAGATAAGATAGAAATAGGAACCAGGTGGCTGAATGAGACAGTGAGCAGTCGCTAGCAGTAGAGAGCCATTGAAGGGGTTTGAAGGAACAAGACAGTCACACTTGTGTTGAGCAGGCTACCAAGTGGCCTTTTAAAAATTTGTTTGCTAGAAATAATGTATTTTTAAAATTGGGCTAAAAGTTTCAAGTATGTATATATTACTTTCACAAGGAACTTCTTGACTTCCTGTCTGAAGAATTTTTCTCTAAGATTGTAAATAATACGTTAGAAGAGATTCACTGTCCGGATTTGGCAGATGAGGTCCATGTACAAATTGAAAAGCCCTCCTGGGATTATGCAAAAATCCCAGCCCTTCACCCCTGCTACTGTCTCTATCACACATACACACACATCCCCTCTCTCATGTCCCTTTCCTTTTCCTTGATCTAAAATTATCTCTATGTGCATCTTGGTTTGGAAGAAAAGTTCCTGTCCCTCCCCTGAATTTATACATTGAAATCCTAATGTTCAGTGTCAGTGAACTCTCAAACCACACTATTTATTCTCAGGAGCAGGTTAGCAGGACGATGGAGAGCAGGGAATCTGGGGACTGACAGGTTGGTCACATACCTGACAGTGAACCCCAGCCTCCTAGATGCCCTCTCCATTTCGACCTCAAGAAAGAGCCCACATATTCTGGACTTCAATGAATAAATAATTAATAAATAGCCCAATGAATTAACTTTAGGAAAGATGAGCTTTGCCGGGGAATTGATGAGGTCATGGGATGGAACCATCATGATGACATTAGAACACCAGGGAGTTCCCTTTGCCACTTTCACCTTACAAAAAAAAGCAATACCATCCAGACAAGGTCAGTACTAGAGAACTCTCCCATCCTGCTTAAACCAGAACTATGTGATATCCATGCATGTTGTTTGTAAGCCCACTATGTTGTGATATTTTTATTATAATAACCTGAATAATGCCTTTCAGAAGGACAATGTTCACACAATGTCAACAACAAAAGGTGCCCAGAGCACAGAAATCCTCCCTGTGATGGGAGCTGACTGATGTCTCTACAAAGCAGACATGGGTGATAGATGCTGCCTGCTGGGTCCCTGTTCTGCATGGAATTTACCATCCACTCATCCGCTGAAGTCTCCAATCCATGTTCACAGAGAAGCCACGGAAACCCTTTGCATCTTGAAGGCTTTTCGGTCTCCCCCTTTTCTAATAGTCTATTTAAAGCTAGAAGATGAACCTCATTTTTTTTCCAGATGTAATTTGAGCAAATTTGCATGATCCACGCAGTAACAAGTGAGTCCTGAATTATGTATGATCTCCTCTAATGGGCCAGAGCTTGTTTGGGAAGTGCGATCTTATAAACTACTGGGTTTGCTTTTTATGGCAAATTGAACGCCATTCCCCTACTCTTGCTTTACATATTCTCCTAATTAGGGGGAGATAAAATAGATTTTAGACCTGAAAAAAAGCTATTTCTTTCCGAGAACCCACATTTGTATGGGGAATTAAGCTCATTCCAGTCAGCTGCACCCTCTAATTTAGAACTGTTGTCAGCACAAAGTACAATCATAAAAGATTTCTCCACTGGGGGCTCTTATGCAATCCACTTCTTAAGGTGACATTTGCAAGCCTAGGAGGGGACAGCTAGGGTGGCTCCCTCAGGGGGTTTGAGGAGGTGGATGAGACCTGACTTTCCCTGAAGATGGCTTACAGTTGCTTACATCCTGCTAGTCTATTCCCGGGAAAGGAAGCCGAGTTTGAAATGAATTAAGAACTGTTACTATCACTTACGGAACCTCAACAGAAAGCTAGGCTGGGTATCTCTGTGACACAGTGTTGGGTAAGAGGACATCTGCTGGTGGCACTTGGTCATTTGATAATGATCCAAATTGATCCAGATGGTATATTCAGGGTTTGGTAGGAAGCTGTCTGGGAAGCTCAGGGCACATTGGTAAACAAGACAAGCCTTCTTCGTTATAGAGAAGAGAGGAGAGAAATGTAATGATGGGGTATATTGAAAGCTGTGGAGAGATGAAAGAGGGGAACTGGAGAGAAATTAACCATGAGGGCACCTGTGGAAGCAACATAGTCATACAAAAGTACAGTCCCCGTGGAAACATCATGGCCCATACAAGGACAGGACCATAGGAGCATCATGATCCTAAGGAAGAGCAAGACTTGTGGAAGCATCATGGCTCATATAAGGTCAGGAATTATGGAAATGGCATGGTCCACATAAGGACAGGACCTGTGGAAGCATTGTGGTCTATATAAAGCAAGGACCTATAATTCAGATCTTTGCAAAAGCAATGGAAGGAGGTTCTTAGCCTCACATTGGTCTAACCAAAGAGCCTCTGCAGAGATATCGCTTCAGAACAGAAGTCTCCCGCCTGCTAAGAGACATTCAGATCTCCATCCCTGAAAAGGAAAATGTGCTCAGTCTTGAGGGATCAGACTTTCTGGCTTCTGCTCATTCCAACCATCTACAACAGACACGTCTCTGATGCCATTAATGGCAGCACTCCCCACACACAAACTTAGGACACTCAAGAAAGACAGAGGATGTAACCAGGATCTGTAGTGGTTTGGTGCATAGTGGAGACCTAGCCTGCTCTGGATGCAAAGAGCATCAAGGCAGAACAGGGATGGGAGAAGGAGGATAGAAAGGCAGAGGACCTGGAAAGGGAGAAAGTTCAGTTATGGGAAATGGCATTGATAACTCTATCCTAGGGCACAAACCCCAGAATCTTCTAGAAGATGTAAGAGGGTCAGTGAGCCCGGGAGGAAAGCCCAGGAGGGAAGAAGCTGGACCCGTGGGCAGAGTCTGTGTGGTTCAGGTGGGTTTTGATCCTCAGAAGGGGCTTGTGAAGCATTTTAAACAGAAAAGTAATGGAAGCAGATTTGCCCAGTGGGAACAGCAATGGTTAGAATTCATGAAGCATTTCCCTGAGCTCCAGGACCGTGCTCTTGGCTGCTGTCAAGCTGCCTCATTTATTCCCAGGAGTATGCTGGCAGGATGATGAAGAAGAGGGAAGCCAGGGGCTGACACCTTGGCCACACACCTGCCAGTGAGCCTCAGCCTTCTAGATTCCCGCTCCATTTAGACCTCGGGACAGAGCCTTCAGAACAAGGATTCAATAAATAGATAATAAACAAACAACTGAGGGGGGGGGTTATAACCAATATTTAGAATATGCTCATTTCATGCTTAATTTCTTCGGTCTCAGAATGTACCACTTCTGTGTAGCTGATGAAATGGACGTGATCAAATAATAAAGAGAACTTGGATGCTGTGAAGAATAAAGAGGTGGGTAATTAAGACACATTAGCGAGCTCAGTTGGAAACAAAGAAGTCGGCTCAAAGAGGTCACCTTTGTCTTAAAAGGAAAGAGAAAGAGAAGGCGGTTTTGCTTTCCTTTCCCATTTGCCTTTTAGATGTCAAACTTATTTTCCACATCTTAATCTTTCTCCTGGTTCTTTGTTTGTTCTTGGAGGGCAGGAGGCAGGAAGGGTTTCCCACCCACTCAAGTGCCCCAGCTGGGATTTTGGTGCCAGAGTCTGGTAGAGCTGAAGGAGGGACAACAAAAAGCATTGAGCCACCCATGGGGAGGCTCTGATAACAAAACAGTGAGCCAAACTGCACGTCTCTAATTCCCTTTCTCCTCTGAAATGTCACTTACACAGGCTCTGTCTTTTAAAAACAAATAAAACAACAACAACAACAACAAAAACCATTCTTTTTAATACAAGAAAGCTGGGGGAAAGACTGTTGCTTTTAAAGCAATGGCTCTCAACCTCCCTAATGCCACAACCCTTTGACCCTTTAATACAGTACCCTGTGTTGTGGTGACCCCCAACATAACATTATTTCATTGCTACTTCATAACTGAATTTTTCTACTGTTATGAATCATAGTGTAAATATCTGATACAAAGGACAGCTGATATGCAACCCCCAAAGGTGTTGAGACCCACAGGTTGAGAACCGCTGTTTTAGAGGCTTTGAGAAACAATAGAAGATGGAGATGTGTAAGGAATATAAGCCTCCACAACCCAAATTTTGACCATCATTGGGTTTTGAGAGGCTGGTATTTAACCCAGGGTTCAGTCACTGTATGGGTCCAGGACGGTAAATGTGATTTCCATGTGGATTACTTCTTTAGCTGTTCTGCCTCCATATTCAGATTTAGATTAGCTCCCCCTACTCCCACCCACACCCCCCACTGTGTGTGTGTGTGTGTGTGTGTGTGTGTGTGTGTGTGTGTGTGTGTACACATCAGTTTCTTCAGCAGGCTATACAACAGTTAGTATGGACTATATTTTATACAGGTAGACACAGTAACATCTTCTATTGCACCTGCTCTCTGTCCCGTGTGACTTTGACAGTGGAAAAGGGAACTCTGTCCCTCACCATGCATACAGGCAGGTGTGACTAGAGTTTAAGTTTTGAGGCTGTAGTATGAAGCAGTACAACTTCCTGGCTCCTTTAGGGAGACCACTCTTTGTATCCAGATGCCATAGTGTTAGGAAGCCCAGGGAAGCCATGGCTAGACCATGCTATAAAATACTCTGACCAGCCATGCACAAAGGGAGGCCAGACTGCAGTCAGCGTCAACCTTGAGTCCACTCCTCATTCTAGTGCTAGGGACCTCAGCCTTCCAGTCATCCCAGAGAGGCCCCATACAGTATATAGCAGAGGTAAAGTCCCTTTACAAACACCCAATCTCATGGACCCCTGGACACAAGAGTTGTATTGGCAACACTCAGTTCAGGGAGGTTTGTGGGAAAAGAGAATAGCAAACTGGAAAACTGGTTCAGATCCCAGGGTCACCATCTGGCAAACTTAAATAAGACATTTAATGTCTATGATTCTTAGGTTTTTCATTTGCAAATGAAATTAATATCTGCACATATTCAGGATTATATAAAACTGGATGCAGGAAACACTTCATAGACACAAAGATGATTTAAATTTTAAATTCAGAAAAGTCTTGTGCCTTCCCATCATAACTCTTCTCCTAGGTGAGGATATTCTGTAGTCCACCAGGGGAGGCCACTGCTATTTTAACTGTGACATAGAAGGTAGCCAGGAGAAATTCAGGAAGAAAATGAAGATGAAATTCATTCAGCTTCAAACTCCAACAGAATGGGCCGCTTGGAACATTAAATTGTACAATATATTCTTATTAGGGTTGAATGTGCAGCATTTCTTGGGGAATTCCTTTGGTCTTAATTGCAAGGCAGGCTTGTCCCCACCCCATGGAGAAAAGTGGGAAATGCCTCCCTAGGGACATGCACAGAGTATAACATTGAGTGAATGAGCAAGAAAGGGGAAGTCCTAACTCTGGGGTGATCTGATTTCTTTGCCAATTATTTCTTTGGGTTCAAGTTATGTCTCTAGGACTTTTCAGAATAGATTAGGTCTCTCCTACCTCTATCTCCAACTCGACTGCAATGTGTCTCTACCTGACTTTGTCTTTTGTGTCTCAGTCTCCATTATCCCTCTTCCTGCCTCCTTTTCCCCTCTGCCTGTGAACATCTTCGAGTACTGAGTTGGTTTAGATCTTTCTTGTGAAATCTCCTGTTTGGTGCTAGGGGAATGCATTCTCTGAACTCAAACGTCTCTCTCTCTCTCTCTCTCTCTCTCTCTCTCTCTCTCTCTCTCTCTCTCTCTCTCTCTGAAAACCAAGATAACAAGCATGACCCCATTTGATAGATGAGACACGTTCAGACTCACCTAGCTTGGGCCAGTGAGGAGGAGAGCAGGGCAGAATGAGGACCAAAAGGCCATATGCAAAGGCTGCAAATTAGCATGCAAGACCCCCCTCCCCTATGCCCTGCATAGGCTGATTAGGAACTGGCTGAAGCTACTGGCACAGATACAGAGGGTCTCCAGGGTCTCCCGTGGCTCATTATAATATTTAAATGCACACCCTGGGTGAAGATCTAAGATGCTTATGAGACACATGAAACATGAAGTTTTATGAAGAACCGCATGCACCAGAAAGCCCACACTATGTAACTTAAGTCCCACGCTGTGTAGCAGGTGCCATTGAAGTTCTAAATTTTCCCCCTCTCCACTCTGCTTCCTCTTTTTCTAGTAATCTGTGCCTGCTTTTCCTTGCCAACTCCTTATTCTGGTACACAAGAACCAGTAATGCCTGGAGGGGTACCTACTGAACCAGCAGAGAGCCTGGCCTTCCACTCATGGTCCCTACACACTATTCCTGCTGGGGATGGGGTTGGTTTTCCTCTTCATTTGTTCCTACTTCATTCTGGAAGCCTGAGATGTTGTTATTCAATTTCAAACCATTTCACTTAGCTCTTCAAACTGACTCAGCACCTAGATTTTATAAACGCTACACTCATTTATAGTAGAAGCAAGATTATTTTATGAAATAGGTTATCATCTTGTTGATTATAAGCAAAATTGAATTTGTTTTCACAGTAGGGACATTAGTGTAGCCAAGCAAAGAGGAGAAATGTGACTCAGTGCTTAGTGTGCTGCATTATCTGTCTTCCTCCAAAAGAGCAAGCTTTAGAAATCACCAGGGAAGAGTTTTGAGCCCATACCAGCAACACCAGTCACCATGCAAACCCACCAGTGGGGCTGTGTCTACAAGGCTCCTTCATCCCTTGCTGGAATGAGAAAAAGTGAGCTTGAAATTCAAATTCCCATTGATTCTGAGGTCACGAACATATTTAACAATGGTGTGAGTCTGTGACATTTACAATCACCAAATTCATGTCAGAGAATAAATTTGGAGTCACCTACAGTGACCAAGTATGAATCTGCATTCATCTCTAGCCATGTATTGGGGGTCACATGCTTCTTAAGTGGTAATATTCAGAAAATGCCAAGCAACGTTCATGCTACAGGAAACCAGCTTACTGCACCTAAGTCTTAGGCACGGCAAATGTGTGACAATTGGGGTACCTGGAGGCACAGCAGCCAGGAGGACTGAACAGAGAGCAGTTGAGAGCAGCCAGCCTTGCCCGATCCCAGCAGCTACCTGCGACAGGCACACTTGGCTTGGCAGCGGGGCACAGCTAATGGAACATGACATGAAGAACAAGGCTTTGTGTAGTCCTCAGCTTGAAATGTTTCCCCATAACAAACTCCATAAGGCTCCCATGTACAATGTCAAACATGCTAGCTGGGGCAGCCATAAAGAAGCAATCTATTGAAGAGCTGAAACTGCTGTCCTTCAAGAGGCTGACATGCAGATATTTGAGGGAACACTTCACTGGCCACCTACTATAGTGAAGAGACATCTGCCAGCACTGTTGATAGGCACCCTTTCTGTGCGAGTCATCTTGCCAGGCCTGGCTAAAAACTTTCAAGTACAAGTTTATTTGTATGGCTTGCATGCCATTCTCTAGAGGGCTATTTCCAAGGATGCCTGATGAGAAAGCTTCCTTCCTTTCCTCTCAAGGGACGTCTCTGAGGGCCATAGGGAGGGGGAGTTGGAGATCCTTCCCTGGTGGAAATGAAAATCCATTGCCCAGGTCTCTCTAGACTGCATCTTTGTTTAACTTCTGAAACTCCATGTAGCACACAGATGAGAACAAAGATGTTAAACTTTAGAAGGAGCACTTCTCCATATTGCTAATGGATTTTATGATGAGCTGCAGAGAAATCGGTGCCTAAATATCTACCCTCCCTCCGCAAGTGATTGTTGGATGCATTTCTGTAAGAAATGAACTGAGCCATAGAGTGCTCACTGAACTACAAAATCAGCACTCTGAAATATGTCCGCAATTACTTTCTGCTTTCAAAGTGTGTTTTGTCACCTCAAGTAGAATAGAAGCTTCTGGAAGCATGCTGTGTTTGTTGCTACATGTGCCTCCCAGGGAATGGATCAGGTCCCACTGTCCTGTGTAGAAATCATTTCCTTTAACAATGTTATGAAATCAACTAAAGTCCTTACTTTCCAATGAGACACCTGAGACCGTGTGAGCTGACTGCTCCTTGGTGTGGTGTGGAACTCAAGTGTCCTCCCAGAGCTCATGTGTTGAAGTGTAGTAGTGTTCAGAAATGGGAGAGGATCAGATCTGGAAGGTTCTGGTCTCATCTGTGGATGGCAGCACTGATGGATATATAAGCTCGTAGCATCATTGGGAAGTGAGAAAACTTTAAGAGGTTAGGTCTGGTTGGAGGAAGTAGATCCCTGGGAATATGTCTGGGAAGGCTATGTCTTAGGTTAAGCAACTCTGCTCCCATTAGTACTTGGTCCTGCCGTGGGGTTTAGCCTCATCTTGGATCCAAAGTGGCCATTAACTAAAACCTCTGACACAATGATCTGAAATAAGTCTTTTTCCACCTCTAAGTTATTTTTCTCTGTCATTTTGTTACAGTCGCAGAAACCTGACTTACACAGCCCTACAACGAGTTTTTTGAGAGATAGGCCCTGTTTGGACTTTGACTCTGAAGCCCATGGCTTTGAGTCTTTTTTGAGTTACCTTACTATTAGAACTTCACATTGATCAGTTTTACTGATTTCCTGGTTTTACTCTGAGATCCACTAGTTTCACTGAAAATTCAATTCCATGTAAAAATGAGAGCAAATACAAAGAATTTAAGAACAAGGGTATGACTGTGAGCTGCGGTCCTTGATCCATGCCATATCCCTGTCCTTGCCCTGCCCTTGAGTTGTCTATCAGCAGTTTACAACAGTGGTTCCATCTCTCCAGTCACCCTTTTCAGGACCTCCCATGCCCTGACCTCAAGAGATCACTCACACTCCCTTCCCCACACATTTATCACAAGACAACATGCATGTGATACAGTGTGGCAGACTTCAGAATCTTGCCCCCAATTCTTAATGCTTCTGTGAGACTGTTCTGAGCTCTTGACACCGATGCTGTTTCCGGAACTCATGCCAGAAAGCCTGTTAAGAAATCAATGTCAAGAAGGTAGCAGTCATCCACTCACCAATCTCCTAACCTATTCAGAAAACACAGAATTTGCTTAGCAGAGCAATGATGTCCTGTTTGGCTTGCTGTTGCTACTAGTGACTCAGTGTAACTCCATGAAACACAACTCCCCCAAGCACTGATTGGCATGAAGTACTCTATGTTCTGCAAGGTGGGCTACAGCCACATCACAGACCTCACCCCCAAATTGTTCCTAGCCAAGCAGAAGCATACTTGAGTATCCATGTTTTTGGCTGTTCCTAGTATTTTGCTTTGTATTTTAAGGCTGAAGTCTCATTATGTAGTTTAGGCTGGTCTTGAACTTGTTATATGTGGTCTTTTGAATGAGAATGGCCTAATAGTCTCATATATTTGAATGCTTAATGCACAGTTGTTGGAACTGTTTGGGAAGGATTAAGAGGTGCGAAATTGTTGGGAGAGGTATGCCATGGAGGGTGGACTCTGAGGTTTCAAAAGCCCATGACATTCCCAGTTTATTTTTTCTGCCTCTTTATCTGCCTCATGCTTGTGAATCAGATGTTAAACTCTCAGCTGCTTCTCCAGTGCCATGCCTGCCTGATGCCATGCTCCCCTCCATGATGGTCATGGACTCTGGAACTGAGAAACCCAATTAAGTGCTTCCTTTTATAAGTAGCCTTGGTCATGGTGTTTATTCAAACCAACAGAAAGTAACCAAGACACCATGCATCCCAGGCTGGCCTGGGACTCTCAATTCTCTTATCCCAGCTTCCCTCCCCAGGGATGGGATTATAGGCATTTGCCCAGACTTGGACACTCTCATCTAAGAAATTGCCATAGCACACACCCATTTGTCCACTCATACACACAACAAGCAGCAAAATAAAACATGAAATGTATAGATTCAGGGATTAAATCTGGAGTATGCCAACTGGGAAACCACCCTGTGTATGTTCCAAACAGGGGTCACTTTAGTTAAGGAGAGAACTTTTTGAATGAGCATTTATGGAGCTGGAGGCAACTTCTCACAATGGAGGAGCAGGCCAGAACAGACAGGACAGACTTAGACAAGCGCTGACAGTTTGTAGAAGTGCCTTTCTTTACTGGAGAGTGGTCAGCCCAGAGACATTTGGACTGTGAAAGCATCAACCAGGTGAAGCCAGCAGATGCTACTGTAAGAGGGGTTAGTTCTACTTCCTGCTGCATTAGAGCAATGGAATAATGAAGTTACATTCTCCATCAGACCTTTAGATCTGGATTAAAAAGAAAAAACACCTTTTCTAGACTCTAATCTGAAAGGAGGCTACACCCATGCCAGGGTTTAAGGAAACAAAGAACAGACTGGTTATGTTGCTTGGCACAGGCAGACACCACAGAGGGTACACAAAGGTACTCTACCAACAACAGCATTACTAATTCTTATTGATTGGATCAGCATTCTTCTTACCAGGTTTTTAAATACTGCCTTCACTTTTTTTCCCTTCCAAGCCCTGTGGTGTTTAGCATGCAATTTTGAAGACCACTGTGGTTTTTTAGGGCCACACATATAGTGTTATAGACCATACCCTTATCTCCAAGCCTGCTGTGTGGTAGGGGATTTGCAAATGGAAACTTCTGTTATGGATGCATCTCTACTCTGCACCTGGCTTTCCAGTTGAGACTTGGCCATTGTCTTGGCCATTTGAGTTTCAGATAAGCCTGTAGATAAATAGGAGTGTGTGAGTTATAGGCTCCCTAAGCCCGGGCAGAATAAACCCCTGGGCACTGGGTACTGCCTCCTGTTCCCCTCACTGTGGCCCCTGTTCTGATCAGCCACTGAACCTCCTGAGAAACTGTCATGAGATGTTACTTCAGATCAGCAATTCTTAGGCTGTGGTACCCTGAGCAGTGGCCTCTGTGGCAGAGCTGTGCCATCTGAGTCATATCAAGTCCTCTGAGGGGATCGGTTATATATTGAAGTACATAAGCCACCTATAAAGTGACTACTTCCTCAGTTAAAGACTCATTCATCCACCATTTTTCATTTGTTTAGTTGAGGAATATTTATTGAATAATAAATATGATGAATAATAATATGAATACAAATGAATATGAATAATAATATGATGATGATGATGCGATTCTATGTTCCTGGGACTGAGTAAAGCAAAATAGCATTCCTGGGATCAGAAGACAGTCAAGGTTGGGATCCTAAACTAAGGATCCAACAGCCTGGTCTGAATCTTGGTTGCCCTCTTCCCTAAGTGTACAGCCTCAGGCAAGCTGTTTAGAAGTCAATGCCTTGGTTTCCCCATCTGTGCAATGGTTGGCAATGGTTACTTCTTTGTGGGGTTGTAATAAAGATTAGGTTATAAACAGTGTCTTCTCACAGTATGGTAGCTAAGGTCAACCTGTGTTGAGCCTGAGTTGAAAGTAAAGTATCTTACATGTTTTCTATGAAATCAGGGAAGATCTTTGTGTTGGTGAAGTTCAAGAAACATACTTCAGATATATGTAATATTTAAAAATAATGGAACAAAAATCTAACACATTCAACCTTACACTGTTGTGGCTAGAATATGAAATATCCCTTGAAGGCCCATGTGTCTGAAACTTGGTCTCCAGTTTCAGAATCTTTTGGAGGCAAAACCTCATGGAGGAAGTGGGTCACTGAGGGTGGGCCTTGAGACCCACTTCCTGTTTGCTCTCTGCTTCCTGAATATGGATGCTGTGTGACCAGCCAGCTTCCTGATTCTGATGCCATATTTTCCCTGCCTGCTGCCATGTCTTCCCACTCTGGTGGGACTATACCCCTCTGCAGCTGTAAGCTAAAATAACCTCATTCTTCCTTAAGATGTTTTTGTCAGTGTTTTATGACAGCAACAGGAAAGTAAGACCATCGAGGACAAGCAGAAGCCATCAGAATCTTAGAACTAACTGTGGAGATGCCAGATGACTAAAGAGCAAGGACCCTACCCTGTGTGATGAGAAGGTACAACTGTTTGTGGAATGCCTATCAAAGGATCCAGAGCTGAAGCAACAGTGAGGATCCAGTACACCCTTCAGAGACAGGGCCAGGTGGCAGAGAAAATGGCTGGGTGGGTGTAGGCCCTACTGCCCTGAGTCAAGCCCAACAGGGAACCAAACATGACAGATGCCCCTGTGATTCTCAGAAGTCCACAGGGCTAGAGAGTGATGACATAAATCAAGGCTGTGAGCCCCTGTCCTAGGACCCCAGAACAGGGGACAGGATTCTGTGACCTCTGTCAAATAAAGACCCTACTTGCTGGGAGAAGAGCTGGTTGCCCACACACCATCTCCAGTATGACAGGGATGGTCTACCTCTGCCTCTAAAGGACTTGACTCCAAGCTCTCCATAGCATTCTCTGTAGGATATGCCTTAAGGAACTTGACTGGGGAATCTTAACTGCTGTCCATAGCCTCTGAGGGCAGAGCTGGGGAAGATGCTCACATTGTTGAAAAGTAAAGCATATCTGGCACTGGAAGCTGCAAGGCCTGCTTTGTGTCCAGGGTGCCCAGGAGGCTGATGGACTTTCTCTTAGAGAGCTGCTCACAGAAGGCTGGTAAAAGGCCTCACAGGCTACTTGGAATTCTGGACTTTGGCTGATTCCTCAGGCTGAATATATTAAAAGAAATCACCTTCTCTGCTTTACAAAAAAAGAGGCTTAAGATCTGCCTTGTTGCAGACGAGTGTCCAGGCAGCAGGAAAAACCTGTGACTTGTGGTCAATGAGAAGCGTAATTATCTCATCACTCCACGAGTAAATTAGGACCAGGCAAATCATCTCTCCAGATTCCTGGCCAGTCTACAGATAAGACAGAAGGCTCTGATCAGAACAGGCTGGGCAGGTTTTCTGGGCTCTGAGGATAAGCCAAAGAGTGATTTTGAAAAAGAATAAAATGGGTGGAAGAGAATGTGTATTCAGATTATGAAGCAGTCTGAATGGGGGACCCTGATGGACCCCAGTTCTGCAGAGGGTGCAAGGTTTATAGAGTCTCCCAAACATGCTGCCTGTGCCCGGGGCAGCAGATAGGAGAATGGAGTCTCACAAGGGACAGTTAGGAAGCCATTGAAGTCACCTGATCAGCTCAGTCAACATGCAGCCAGAGACTCCCTTTAGTGAATGCTGACCACACAGCCAGAATTCTCAGGAGGGCCTGCGCACTGAGCATGAAAGGCAGCAGCAATAGAAGGCCCTACCTAGTGGAGAGCATGCAGTAACCCAGGGCTATCGTGGGTCTGGGCAATTGGCTGCATCATGAAGCAGGTTCTTTCCTTACTATGGGGCAGGAAGGGTGGGTAGCTAAGCTGGAGAAGGGAGGCCTTGTTCTAGAGAACAAGACAGATAGAGCTGAGTGAGGCCTTCCAGGCCCAAGACAGAGTCTATGTGAGGCCAGGAAGGTAGAAGTCCTCAGGTTGGGATGGCTGTTGTCATTGCTGGGGAGTAACTGGACAAGAGAACACACTTGAGCCTTGCACAATGGGAAGGAACCCACAATGGGAGATGGTACCCAACTGTGCACAACCTGGCATCTGGAAGGAAACCCTTAGGATATAATAGGACCCATTTCTGTGTCTGGGTTCACAGCAACCTGATACAATGATATGATGATAGCAGAATTTACCAAAATGTCTGTTTCCCAGCTACTCAAGCAGGTAAGACAGGAAGATGGTAAGTTCAAGGCCTGCTTGAGTTACAGCGAGAGTTCAAGGACAGCCTTGGCAACTAGTTATATCCTCTTTCAAAATAAAAAGTAAAAAAAAAAAAAAAGAGGGGGTGGAGGTGTTGGGATATATAGCTCAGTGGTAAAGTATCTTCCTAGCATGTGGGAGGTCAGTACAAATAAAAGAGAGGGAGAAAGAGAAGGAAAGAGAGAGAGAGAGACAGACAGAGAGAGAGAGAGAGAGAGAGAGAGAGAGAGAGAGAGAGAGAGAGAGGACAGGGAGAATGAACCATCAGGTTACTAATATACCACAAGGCTGAAGGAAACTGCCAAAGTTTGTAGACTCATTTCAAACTGGAGAAACATTTCCAAAAGAGGGGCAGACAAAAACAAAACAAAAAAGGTGGGGGAGGTCCTTCTGTGTATATGTTTGTCTTATTGGTTGATAAATAAAGCACTGTCGGCCAATAGGGAAGCAAGTTTGGTGGGACTAGGAGAGGAGGATTCTGGGAAATGTAGGAAAGAAGGAAAGTCGCCATGTGATCCCAGGAAAAGAGGATGCATAAGGTCAGCGTCAGCGTCCTCGGTAAGATAAGTCCTTATAAAAATATATAGATTGGTAGTTATGGTTGATAATTAAGACTGAGCTAGCAAATAAATCCTAGTCTGTCATGACCCAGCTTGTCTCAGCTTTAACCCATGACAGCCATGAGGTCCAGCCTGAGTTGGGGTGTGTGGACCTGGAAGCTCCCAGCAACCCAACGGCGATAAAGATCAAACACAGGCATCTTGTCATCTTCAGAGAGCTCTCAGTTCCATGTTGTGGAACTAGAGTCATTTCTTTATTAGCCATCTTTTCTGGTGTCTCTTAACCATCCTGCTAATACCACAAGGCAACCATTTCTCTCTTTGTTCCCTCTCTCTCCTGCTCTGGCCACTCGCCCCTCACCCTAACCTTCCATCCTCAAGTTACTCTCATACCTCTCATCTCCCTGCCCAGGTGCAGGCCTATTCAGATGCTTAGGTGCATAGATATGCAAATAAGGAGGCATATTACCCTGAGGCCATGGTAAACAAAAGTAGCCCTACTGGCATTAACAATACAATAGTGGGCCAGAGCTTTCCAGTGCTCCATGTTTACTGGAACTAGAGACTAGGCCCGAAAATATTCCATAACAGAATTATTCGGTCCCCCACACTAGTCATTGGCTAGCAGCATTGTAACTAACATAAGTCTCTGTGTGTTATTTGGGGGCCCTAAAGCAGTGGCAGAACCCAGACAGCTAGAGGAAAGAGTTATCACTACACAAAAAAGCAACAACAAACTAGCCCCACTGCCCAGTTAATTGGATGTCACTGCAAAAATCTATGAACGCTAATTTTCCAGACCCTTCCTGGTGACAGTCTGGATGCTCCAACTCTCTTCAGGAATTTGTGGGTAACAGATTAAAGCCTGCTTTGGAACACATGAGAAAATGGACTGGACAGGGACACACAGGAAGTGCTGACCCCTGCTGGTGATGGAGAAGAGCAGGTATCCTCTGAGGGCCCTGTAGAGAGGACTGGGCCCCAGTAGTGGGGCTCAGAAGGCAGATTTTTGCCTGGATTTTCAAACAATCACATTAGTGAGCAATGTCACTTGAGTTGACTCTGATGGGCATAGCTATGGAAGTGGATATAATGTTGGAAACTACGGTGGCCCAGTTCCTTCCACTTTAACATTTTAGAACTGTGATATCCCCCTAGCAGGCTTTAGGCTCTGAAACCAGTCTTTCTGCTGTTGGTCATGGACTACCTGGTAGAATGGTAGAGTGGGAAGATTCGAGGGCAAAAGCCTCCTCAACTATTTAGCAACTTCGTTGTCTTTGTTAAGGTTTCTATGGCTGAGAAAGACAACATGAACATAACAACTCTTATAAAAGAAAGAATTTAACTGGGACTGGTTTACAGTTCAGACAGTTAGTCCATGATCATCATGGTGGAAAGTGTGGTGGTGTACAGACATGGTACTAGAGCAGTTGCTGAGAGTTCACCAGGATTAGCAATCAGCAGGAAGAGAGAATGAGCCACTGGCTGACTTGAGCTTCTGAAACCTCAAAAGCCACCCCCTGGTGATGCACATACTCTAAAAAAGCTACACCCACTCCAACAAGGCCACACCTCTGGATAGTGGCACCCTTTATGAACTTATGGGAGTTTATTCAAACACCACATTTGTGATCTTCTTGATCCTCTTATCTCCTGCAACCTCAGCATCCATCCTTTCACACAGAATGAAGAGTTGTAAACAATAAGAATGTTGTAACTCCTAAATTCAGTTGAGATAATACCCACCACAAACACATTTTATAAACTAAAAAGTGTTGTACTTGTGTAGATTATCATTAAGATTTTAAGAGCTTGGAAATAAAAAGCTATTGAGGCTGATAGTGCTTGTCACAGATTACAATATTCCAAGCTGGCTTTGAAGCATAGCATGGCAGCCAACCATGGCATGCAGGGCACAGAGATCACTCAGGCTTCCCGTCCAGTCCTAATGATTATTTTAAAGAACCGAGGCTGAGCCTGTGTGTCTGCTTGGAAGCAGGCATGTTTTTATTATGGTTTATTCCAAATTTTGAAAAAGGATATGATGACTACTCCCCGGGTCCATAGAGAGTTGTTGGAATTCCCTTCCTAATTAAAGATATTAGCAGGCTCATGCCTGGGCAGGGTACAGGGCTGCCAGGACTGCTCATCAGGGGCCCTGATGTGACCATGGTGCCACAGTGGATAGGGGTGTCTTCCTCTTTGCTCTTCTTGAGAGCTGTGCACACAGGTGTTTCGGCATCTGTCTCTGCTGTGACATCTAGTTCTGCTGTTTCATTTCACTCTTCTCCCTCTCCCCTCTCTCTTGTGCATGTGTGCATACAGGCATGTGCACACACACAAACACACACACACACACACACACACACACACACACACACACACACACAACTTATGTATTTGAAAAGGGCTCTCACTGGCCTAGAACATGCCAAGCAGTGAATCCAGATCTCTCTCTGTCTCCATTTCTCCAGGGCTAGGATTCCAAGCACACATCACTTTGCCCAGCCACCACCCCGACCCCTCACCCCCGTGCAAGCCCCAGTCAGCACAGAGAATCAAACCAGGGTCCTTGTGCAGTCAAGGCAGGCATTTTACCCACTGATTCATCTCTACAGTCCTGCTTCTACTTTCTTGTCCAATTCAGTCCAGCAAGAATTTATCAAGCAACTACTCTGGAAAGCAAACCCTTCGTCTCCACTGTGAACAAGAGCTAAGCCTAGTCTTGTTCCACACAGGAACAAACATTTCCTCTGACCCCCAGAATTACCAATGCCAAGTCTCCAAGCCCACCTTTGTTTGTTACTGTGGGCCCTTTAGGCTGTAGCCTGGTACTCACAGACATAGTCCTGGGAGCTGGGAAGTTCCACATCAAGGAGCTGGCACCACGCTGGCTGGGGAAGGAAGGTGTGCTACACACAGATTTTTGCCTTTTCCACCACATCTTCATGTAGTAGAAAGGGACAGGGTAGGAGCTGACATGGGGCAAGAGGTGAATTTCCTAAGGAGCTATCTTCTGTAGAGGTAAAGCTGGGGTAACCTGCATTAGAACATGGCTGAAGCAGTGGCTCCTCAGTACTTCCCTGATGCACGCACTCTAATGAAACTGAGAAAGTAGTATTGTTAGACCCCCGAAAACTCAAGTATCTGGGGTCCCAGGCCACGTTCGCAGTCACCCCAATCACCAGGCAGATTCGAGAGCTTGCTACAAACTGCACGAGGCTTTATTGTAATTTAACGAGCTATCCCCATGTTAGCTCGGGTCTTTCACCCACCCGCCATGGCGGATGGCTAGCAAAAGATGGCTCCTAGGGGCTCCCGAGAGATCTTATAGGACATCGTAAGGGGAGTGTCTAGGGGTACGCACAGGCTCACGATTGGTGTGCTTCCAGGCTTGGAGGGTTTGCCCTGTGTTGATTGGTCAACTGGTTGTTATGGCCCATAGGCCCTCCCAGGGTGGTTGCTATGCTCTCTACATCATTGCTGTGCGCTTGTCCGTAAAGCACACCCAGAGTCATAAAGCATAGCACCACCAGCTAACTTCTGATTGGTTCCTTGTCACGAGGCAGGCATCTGACTTTCTAGTGACTAACTTCTGATGGTTCCTTGTCACGAGACAGGCATCTGACCTCTAAGTGACCAAGGCAGGTTAATGGCAAGCATGTGTTCGGCTGTTATGGCTGCCGAAAGGGGAGCAGGTCCTTTCATTCCCCCATTTTCTTTTTTGGAAATTCCAATCATGGAATTGCTGTCTCTCTAGCATCCCCATCAGGGAGTGATAGATATTGGCATCCCCATGCAAGGGAGTCCCTCCTGACTTAGCATTTTAACCAGGGAAAATGGGCGGCGAAATTCTTTTCCAAACTGCTTCCTGCTGACTTTGGGACAAAGTTAGGGACCCCAGAAGGTTGAAATGCTAGTCAAAAGCAAAAAGGAATTTAGGCAATGGGGAATCCATCAGGGGCTTTTGGCAGACTCTGTTGCAGAGACAGGGGGTGTCCACATCAGCTGGACTGGTTCACATCCACAGCAAGTCCAGGGCTCGCAGTCTACTTAGAAGAGCCTGTAGTCAGCAACTGATACTCAGATGTCTGCCAGAAGCAGAAACTTGTATAAGACATGTTTAAACTAGGAACAGAGGTTAAAACTTATTTACTGAAGCCCACAGTGCAGAAAAAGCAGATATTTGGATATCTGTTTAAACAGCAGGAACATATTTATAACTTTGAGTCCTAGCAAAAACTACAGATTTGGGCTATAAGCATGTACATTTTTCTTCTGTCCAGAGAGCCAGGTATGGATTAGGCAGAGGTGCCTTTGGCCTGATGAAAAGCCCTTTAAGTTTATGCTTAGATGACAACCAAAATAAACTTAAAAATCTTGAGCTTGTGCCTGAACAGTAGATAGTCACTATTTTATCAGCTAACATATTGACTAGTCTATAGTGGATCTGACTGCCTAATGCTGTCAAGCTGACAACCAGTAATATTTCAGAGATCTGAGAAGGGTATATTTTATCTGAATCTACTAAAAAGTGACAGAAGCCAGTTAGAAGCCAGTCCATATACAGTTAGCCATACCCAAGTTTCTCCATTACCGCTGGAGGCAGCTGTCTCAAAGAACAGCAATCTTCGCCAGGCCTATACTGTGAGAGTTTTTTTTTTCCTCTCTGTGGAAGAGGGACATGGAAAAGACTGACCTAGTTTTGTCTAGGCAAAGGGGGTACAATCAATTTTCCAGTGTCCAGCAGCTTTGTCCACAGTCTTGGCCAGGTCCTGGCAGACGGCGAGTATCATATCTGAGCATCTCGCTCACTGGTCCAGGTGCAGGAACTGAGGTGCCTCATAATCTTCTTTGGAGACTTTGGGTCACTGTCAGGATCTGGCAGTCTGTCTAACATTATAAACTTTAAAGATAACAATTTAAATGCCATATTCTGAAGATCTTTGAAACATGAGAGGTCTGTTTGTCTGTTTTAGTCACTTGCCTTAAGCACACAAGAAGCATACTGGTGGCTAGGTAAAGTCTCATTTCTGTAATTAATTTTCAGCCTGACTGTAACTGGTTTTAACTTAGTAAAATATTTGAAACTTAGCACAGCTGAACTTAAAACTGCATAGAGCTACCTTATATTCCTTAAACAGTAGCTACATGTACATATTTGGAGCCTGTCCTGGACTTCAATCTGCCGGACCAGGCAGGCCTTGAACTCACAATGATCCATCTACCTCTGACTCCCGTGTGGTGGGATTAAAGGCATGTGCCACCAATGCTCTAAACTTAAAGGCGTGTGCCACCAACACCCTGAGCTTAAAGTTGTGTGCTACCAACACCCTAAACTTAATTTCTGAAAACATAAACTATAACATCTTATAATAGATTAGCAACTTTTATAAAACAAGAACTTTATATTGTCAGGCTTTGCTTAAAAATAATTCTAAATTGAAGCTCTTTAAGTACAAACATTAATAAAAACAAACATTAAAAAAAAAAACTGGTTTCAAAAAGAAATTTAAATTCCCTTAAGGTCTTTCTGTAATATATAGAAGCATTAACATTTTAAATCTTAACTGAAAAACTTTGTTTCTAAGATGGTGTCTCTAATTTCCATGTGGTCACCTTTAGTCAAGATGGCGGTTTAAGTATCCTTTTTTTCAACTTCAGTAAAATGGCTACCAGTCAGCCATGTGACCAGTTTGCCATGTGGCTGGCTACCAGGAAAAAGAACATTTTAAAACAAGTATACATAAGTTACTTGAGAAATAAACAGGACTTTTAAAAACAGAATTAGCTTAATATGATTAAAATTTTAACTTATATTACCATTTTTAAAATTTACTATTTGTAGACATGAGAAACCATAACAGTTTACAGTTTACATTTTTCTCTGACTTGTAACAACCTTTTCTCTGACCTTTAACAACTTTCCTCTGACCTTCTATGACTTGCTTTAACCCTCTATAACTTCCCGTAACAATCTTTTCTCTGACCTTTAACAACTTTCCTCTGACCTTCTACGACTTGCTTTAACCCTCTATAAATTCCATAACTTCCTATATACATTCTTAGACAAATTTCTTTTTTTCCTTTCCCTCTTTATTATTTAAGTCTCCTACATTTTTTCTCATTTCTCAGTCAACATAAAAATTTTTATCAAAGTCCCTTTTACAGTTTTTAATAACATTAAGGCGTTTTTTTTGTTTTGTTTTGTTTTTGTTTTTGTTTGTTTTTTTGTTTTTTTTTTTTTTTGAAGTCTGGATCAGGCCAGATAAGTTCATACGCTCGAGCTCCATGTGGGGTTGGGGTGCTGCTGGTAACCCCAGACCCTCGGCCAATGCAGGGGTGGGAAAAAGACACCCTCAGCCCCCCTGCATACCATGTGTGTGGAGCACAGAAAGACGGGCAGCCAGGCAGATGGTGGCCTTGCAGCCATGTTCCCTCAGAGCAGGGAAACTCCCGAGGCAAGCAGGACCATAGCTGGGGCAGAAACAGCCCCACTTGGCATGCCTCACAGACCCGCAGGTGGGGATAGGAAGGGGGTGGCGTGGTGGATCCTGAATTGAAAACCAATGATGATAACACAGAATAGACAGGAAAGAACAGACGCCAACCCAATTCACCAGCACCGCTTATAAGGCAATGGCTCTGGGAAGACGGGCGGCAGAACCCAGTGGCTAAATCACCACTAACTGAGGAGGATCCAAGTCCTTGGCCTCCGTTCGTACCTCCTGGGTGTCCTCAGCGCAGCAGTCTGTCCTCTGGGCATCTGCCGATCACAGTTGAGGTGGCGCCACGTGCTCATAGCATCAAGAAAAGACCCCTGACCCGTGCATGCCATGTGCATGGGCAGTAGGAACAGAAAGAGATGCTTAACAAACACACAACACAAATATGAAACATGGACAGACATTAGACAGGACAAACCGCGGCAAAGAAATGGTGCCCCAAACCAAAATTACAAACAACCCTTGGACTTTCGTCCAGGGCATAACCAAGGGTTCTAGCGCACGTCTGCTTTCCCTATGGTTCAATTCAAGCAACCCTCGGACTTTCGTCCAGGGCAGGACTTCAGGGTCTCGAAGTCTGAATTACAAATTACAAATCAAATTACAAATTCTGCGCAGGCTCAAATTCAAGTCATGGCACCAAACCAACAAAACAAAACAGCAAGAGACATAACAAGCAAACATGTAACATTGAACATATAAGTTGCGAGCTCGAATCATCTTACCTCCAAGATCGAATCCACTCAGGTGGGGGGGTGGTCGCAAATCGCGGACGAGCCCCCAAATGTTAGACCCCGGAAAACTCAAGTATCCGGGGTCCCAGGCCACGTTTGCGGTCACCCCAATCACCAGGCGGATTCGAGAGCTTGCTACAAACTGCTCGAGGCTTTATTGTAATTTAACGAGCTAACCCCATGTTAGCTCAGGTCTTTCACCCACCCGCCGTGGCGGATGGCTAGCAAAAGACAGCTCCTAGGAGCTCCCGAGAGATCTTATAGGACATCATAAGGAGAGTGAGTGTCTAGGGGTACGCACAGGCTCACAATTGGTGTGCCTCCAGGCTTGGAGGGTTTGCCCTGTGTTGATTGGTCAACTGGTTGTTATGGCCCATAGGTACTCCCAGGGTGGTTGCTATGCTCTCTACATCATTGCTGTGCGCTTGTCCGTAAAGCACACCCAGAGTCATAAAGCATAGCGCCACCAGCTAACTTCTGATTGGTTCCTTGTCACGAGGCAGGCATCTGACTTTCTAGTGACTAACTTCTGATGGGTTCCTTGTCACGAGACAGGCATCTGACCTCTAAGTGACCAAGGCAGGTTAATGGCAAGCATGTGTTTGGCTGTTATGGCTGCCAAAAGGGGAGCAGGTCCCTTCAGTATAATACTTTGAAAAGGTGCTAACTTTGAGGCATTATGCCTGAACTGAAGAATGACCTTGGGCAAGTACTTGGACCTGTTGGTTCTCCATATTCCATCTATAAATGAAGATAGATATTTTCTGAACCCAAATTCAAGTACTGGGAGCAGGAAAATAAAGTATGTTAAGCCCTTTAAAGTTTGGCTGGCACATAGTAGGGATATAACAAATCCTTCCCCTATGTCTCTGCTGAAAATTTCTACTTTTCTCCAAATAGTGAGGACACATTGTAGAAAGACCAAATGGAATGCAAGGAAGTCAAGTAAAGGCAGAGAGATTCCGGTTGCCATTTAACCCAACACCCAGGGAGTTTCCAAACTGCACCTCCCCTCTGGCAGTCCAAGCCCTTCTGTTCCTACATCTTGGCTTCACCTCCCACAGGCTGGTGTCATGTCCCTGTGTGCAGAGGAGAACTGGGCACCCTGCTTCAGGTCTGGGAGGTAAACTGTGTCGTGTCCAGCATGGTCTCCGGAGAGCCACACCACCACGTTCCTCCAGAGCTGTGTTCTGGACACTGAGTTTTATGGTGCAATATTAACAGGGCTCTGCAGTCGTAGATGCAATAAATCTTTCTCCAGCTTCCTGCAGAAGTAATTGCCACACATGCATAAAACAGCTCGCTGAAAAGAGTTCCAGCCCGATCCTCAGCTCCCTTTCCACTGAGTAAGCATTCCTATAAAGATGGCTCTGGTGCCCAGATGGTCTGTGGGAGGAAATCACCAGCAGCTCATCACTGGCCGCTCTGTGCCAAGACACACAGAAGGCCTATGTTTCACAATGGAAAGGTAAGTATCTCGAACAAGGCAGAGCCCGGGGTAATAAAAGCGCCTTTTATTTCCTACTCTCGTTCACAGTAGTAGGTTTTAGTCTGAATCTCAGCAGACGCTCGATAGGCATTAAAAGCAATAGTTCCCTGCCCCCCTTTCCCCCCATGATTTTGTTTCCTTGAATTGCGTTTGCTTAGGTAAGCTAAGGCTGCTCTCCACAGGAGGGCAGAAAGGTTGAGAAATGTCATTGTGCTTCCACTAGGAACAGTAGCTCATAGAGAACCACCCGGCTCACCCACCAAAAGCCACTCTAAAGGCTGGGAATGGAGGAGAAAGGCACAGACACCACACACAAAGAGACAGGGAGATTCACAAAGCAGATTTCTGTCCATGTCTGTTCAGCTGATGCAGTAATAGACAGGATGGGTGACTTATATAGTTACATACATCAGAATTTATTGTGCATAGCTTTAAGGTCCGGTGAGGGTCCACTCCTCATAGACAGTTCATCTAACCGTAACCCCACCTGGGAGGGGAGCCACAACCTCCCTCAGGTCTCTTCTTAGACAGGTGCTAATCCCATCAGGGGGTTCTCCTCTCATGACCTACTCACATTCCCTCAAAGTGCTCCATTTGTTTTCAAATTATTTATTTATTTATTGCTGTGGGTGGGTGTGGATTGATAAGACACAAATCATATGCAGAGGCCAAAGAGGACGAGCCTGTGGAATTGGTTCTCTCCTTCATCTCCTGAGGGCTCCAAGAATTTCCCTTCTCCTTTTACTTCCTTTTCATCTGCTTTCTCTTTCTCTCTCCTCTTTTTCCTTTTTCTCTTTCTTCCTCTTCTGTTTCTTTCTGTCTCTGTCTTTCTCTGACTCTTCCTTTCGTCCTCCTCGTTTCTCCTTTTCTCTCTTCTCTTCTTCCTTTTTTCATTTTTTTTTTTTGCTGTTGTTTTGAAACAGGGTCTCACTATGTAGCCCTGACTGTCCTGGAACTCACTCTGTAGACCAGGCTGGCCTCAAACTCATAGAGAACCACCTGCCTTTGCCTCTGCCTCCTGGGTGCTGGGATTAAAGGTGTGCACCATTATGTCCACATCTCTTCTCACTTCTTGACTTCCTTTTCTACTTTGTTTCTCTGCTAGCTTCTCTGTTTCTGTGTCTTCCATTGGCACAACATATACGCTGAGTAATTCCAGGGCTTTCTTGGACCTTCTGAAACTCATTCATGAAAATTGGGAAGAGGGGCTAGGATATCCCCCAAAGTCTTGCACTGATTTACATACAAGTTGGGAATTGAGGTCTTCCTCCTTGTAACCCACTGGGGATAAAATTATGCTTCAATGCTTGTTGACAAGATGTCCCACAGAAGCTACTTGAAGGTGCACTTGGGTTCCTCTTATGGCAGTTCCAGGGTGCAGTCTGTCCTGTGGTGGCAAAGGAGTTGGGACTCACAGTGGATAGTCACATTTCGTCCATTGTCAAGAAGCAGAAGAGTCAACAGTGTTCACCTTGCTCACTGTGTCCTTTTCATTCAGTTGAGGATTGAGATGCAATGATGCCATCGAAATTTAGGGCAAGTCTTCTCATCTCAATTAAACCACTCTAGAAACTTCCTCACAGACATGCACGCCCCGAGGTTTTTCTTTTCAGTGATTTTAGTCAAGTTGATTATCAATACTAACCATTACTGTACTCCTTCCCACAGCTGCAAACTCGGTTGTCATTGATTAGAGATCCATCTGAGGTTTTCACCAAAAAGTGTCCCAGCATGAACCAGGGGGCTGTCACATTTATTTTGCTCACAGAGCAGAGTAGAAAACACCAGTGTACCTTGTGAGTAATCCTCCTCCTAGACTCTGTGGAACAGATTCCTTAAGAACACAGACATGCCTGGCCTTGCACTGCCTGCCTCACAATCCCCTCTACTCTATCATGCACATCATTGCCCACTTACTGGACCACATCATCACCATCTCAATTCCCTCCACTAGCAATCTCAGTTTGGATTCCAGAACCCATGGACAGCCAGATGGGTAGAACACAGCCACAGTCCTAGTGCCCGTAAAGGCAGATAAAAGGTGGTCACAGGACAATCCCCCAGCTTGTTTGTGATCATGCACAATGATCAACAGACCCTTTCTCAAGCAAGGTGGAAGATTAGGACTCATATCTGAGGTTGTCTTCTGACCTCCACATATGTACTATGGTACACACACACACACACACACACACACACACACACACACACACACACTAAAGGGGAAAAAGGTAGGATTATCTTTTGTATCAGCATTACAATATTTGAATATTTCATCAGAAGCTGCATTAAGTCCAGATTTCACTTCAGAGAGAAAATCTGAAAGCAAGCATCATTTGGAAAAGCCCAAGACCTAGCATGCAAAGTCAGCGGAGTTGGGGGGGGGGACCATGGAGCACTGGGATGGAAGGTGGGATCCAAAGTAGATATGCCCCATTCCCAGCTTTGCTGCATATGAGTGGGCATCCTAGCTGTCCCCCTTGACCCCT
Organism: Cricetulus griseus; assembly: GCF_003668045.3. NCBI lineage: Eukaryota > Metazoa > Chordata > Mammalia > Rodentia > Cricetidae > Cricetulus > Cricetulus griseus. The sequence goes on along the minus strand of NC_048600.1, from coordinate 23,259,448 downwards.
CCTGCCTCTGTGCCCCCACCCCAGGAATGAGGAAGGTGTTATACAAATCCAAGACTGAGAAGGCACCGTTCAGGGCATTGCCACAATGGATGGGAAGGACCCTCTTCGTGGTCCTGAATCCCAGTCTCTCTGCATGCCTGAGCAATCTTGGGACTGTCTGTACCTTATTGTAGCCACTCTCCAAAGCCATTCTCCAAGTGGAGGGCCTTGGGCAACAGAGATCCAAGTGATGTTGGAACAACCTGGCTCAAAACCTCCACTGGACAGAAGCCCAGTGTGAATAGTGGTCACCCTTCTTAGAAGCTCTCTGGCCCTGAGACTGACAGAGTCTACCATGGTTAATAACCAGCCAGACTCTGGGCTTGGAGAAGAAAAAAAAAAGCAGAGTGTTGCCATGACAACACTTTGCAAGTGTTCCCAGAAGGAATGACAAGGCCAAGGGCTGGGTTGCTATTTCCCTTCCCTTCAGCAAGTCTGAAAGCAAGAATGGTCTCAGGTAAGAGGTCTCCGTATGCCAGCAGGCACTCAGGTCCTGCCTGGGGCACACAGGTCTTATCTGGGTTATACAGGTGGCAAATGGCAGCTTTGGCACACTCCCCAGCCTGCTTCTCTCTCTACACTGGCAGTCACTCAGCAAATACCAGACATCTTGGGGAGACTGCCTCTTCTATACCCACCTCCCATTGCTGCTTCCCTGGGAATATATTTGCCTGATTCCCTATCATTGTTCTAATGAGATTCCCATCACTGTGGTCATTAAGATCCAGGTCTCTCTCGCCTCTCCTTTTTGTTCTGGGGGTACAGCCTGAAACCCCAATCTAGAACTGGCCCCTTGTCCTCTGTTTGCCGGAGAAGGTGGTAGAGCAAAACTCTTTCCTCCTTGGTGGTTGGACTGTGAGACTAGCCTCAGGTTCAAGGAGCTATGTGTCTCCCGTGAAGAAATCATCTTCAGGAGAGAGCCTAACCCAGCATCAGAGAAATGCAGAGCCAGTTGCTAATCAGTGCTGAAGGGACATAAGAGAGCATCTGAGACCCCAACCCAGTGGTCCTGGCCCCTGCTCTTCTGTGCTTGGTTACCAGTGTAGACAATGGCCCCTTCCATGACTAGCCTGTCTGTGGGTTTCATGTTACTGTCATTGTACAACTGTCTGAGTTAAATCACTGCACCCTCCCTCAGGGAATCTACCTTCCCATTGTTTCTCTGGTTTGCATGTCTCTACCTTTCAGAGGAGATCCTGTGGTCCCACCTGCGGGTCCCACCAGGACAGCGGACTAGGCCAGGAAAGTGCTCCCTCTCTTCACAGATGCTCCCAGCTCCCAGCTGACCCGCCCTGTCACACAAGACATTAAAAGTTAGCAGGGAGTCATTCTTTGTTGACATCCATGGGAGGTCTGCCCCTTTCTGAACAGAAACAGAGAAAGAGTGGATGATGGTGGGTGGGGTGGGCAGAGCAGAGTCGGGGGAGGGATGCAGAGGAGGGGAGAGGGGATCTGCTGTAGGGATGTAAAATAAATGAAAAATTTTAATTAATATAAGGGAAAAAGTAAGTAGGGAGGTGTAGAGGATGCTGTAAACACTCCTGCTTAGGGACTGGCTACAGGTGTGCCTGACCACGCCTGCAAGGGCACGGTTAGGGTGATATAGGGAAGGTTAAGAGTGAGGGATGCTCATGTGGTGGGCTCCTTCTTTCACTTTCATCTTTGGCTTGCTGTACTTACTGCTGCCCCACTGGCTGGCTCGGTCCCTCTGTAAATAAGGCTTTTCCCTATTAAATTCCCTTGTATTTTTACCTGGCTCCGTATTGGTAATTTGCACAATATCTGGTTGTCAGAAGCAGGATCTTGTAAACCTAGGCCCCGTTTGGGAGAGAGAGCCTGCGGGTCCCACCAGGACAGCGGACTAGGCCAGAAAAGTGCTCCCTCTCTTCACAGATGCTCCCAGCTCACAGCTGACCCGCCATGTCACACAAGAGCATTCCTGCTGCCACTGAGCCTCTCAGAACAGTCCACCCAGCTGGGAGAGTTCTACAGACTCCCCCCACGATTTTACTGCCACAGTTTCTAGCTGTGCACATGGGACTAGCCCAGACTGTGGCCTACCAGCACCAGGAGGCCTCCTGCCCTTGAGCAGAGTAGGCCTCAGCTTTCAGCAGGGCCCTCGGCTTCCCCTGGCTGTGGCGGCCATAAAACCACGCATCTTTTAGTGGTTGCAGTTGCAAGGCCATACGCTTCCAGCTAAAGTGCAGCCGCTTGTGTGACCTCAGCTCCACTACCACCGCTGCCATCTTGCCTGACCCACCATTGCCAAAAGCCTCTTGGACTAGCTGAATGCTTGTGCTACCTGCTGGCCAAAAATAGTTACTTCGTCTGGAATAGAAATCAGGAAAATCTTGGCAGAATATTTACCATTTTCTACAATTGGTAATATCTTTGCTTATTATGTGAATTCAACGTTCGAGGAGGACACTAATCTGCCAATTACCTACCTATATGCAGTAATGGCAGTTAGCTTGCTGGTACAAATAACATTACTAGCCAGAGGTCTCCAGAACAGGGACAAAGATAACCTTACCACCTGCTTACAGGAATAACAGCTTTATGCAATGAGGTTTTGGAGAACAGATTAGATCAGGCCACAATTGTGTAGCAAGTGGAACAGAAGTTGGATGATAAGCTTGGCTCTATGTCCAGTATGCTAAAGACAGAGCTGTCTGTTACCCAAGATGAGATGCAGTGTAATTATGATAAGATAAACACAGAGAGATCCTCCATGTCTGAGGCATTAGAGGCTAGGCTGTCAGAGGACCATGACAAACTAAAGAATATATGTAGCCAGCTAGAAACTCAGATAGGTTCTGTGACCCAGAAACTAGATGCAAAGGTGCAAAATACTCAGAATAGGGTTGAAGAATTGGACAATGCCATTCAATCAATTATTGAAGAATCTAAGGTAGCAGATCACAAATTTGAGTCTAGATTCAAATGTTTGGAACATAATTTACAGAACAGGGCTGACAGATTAGATAGGTCCATATGGTCAATTGCTGAGGACTCAAAATAAGCAAATCATGACCTCGAATCTAGACTCCAATACCTAGAAGGCAGTTTCTATACCATCCAGATGCTGTCTAAGGAAGAGCATATTAAAAACCTAGAAAAATGTGTAGAGGAGCAGTTAGAGCAATTTACAGATTCACTAACATGCTTGGAATCTTTTATGATATAGGAAATTGAAACTTTGCAAGAGGGTATCATTAGTAGGCTTAAAGATCATTGGGATGCCTCAGAGACAGAATCACTTCACTTCGAGGCACCTACTCCACCCAGGTATCATGACTATTCATCTTTTTTTCCAACTTTTTTTTATTTGAATTAGAAACAGGATTATTTTACATGACAATCCCAGTTCCCTTCTCCCACCCATCCTCCCCTACCCCCCCCAACTAAAACCTTATCTGTCACATATCTTTTCTGCTCCCCCTGGATGGTGAGGCCTTCCATAGGGTGTCATCAGAGTCTTTCATATCCTTTGGGATAGGGCCTAGGCACACCCCCATGTGTCTTAGCTCAAGGAGTATTCCTCTATATGGAATGGGCTCCCAAAGTCCACATCTATGCTAGGGATAAATACTGGGCTTCTACAGGAGGTCCCATAGATTTCTGAGGTTTCCTCACAGAAACCCATATTCCTGGGGTCTGGATCAGTCATGACTATTCTTCTAAGGTTCTTACTCATACACCATGAGTCTACCCAGCTACCATGGTAGAAAAGCCTGCTTCTAAGAAACTCCCTCATGGATGGATGGTTTATGAATGGCAACGTATACAGCTGAAGGATCTTAAGAATATTAAAGAATCAGTTGTCTCATATGGTCTCCATAGCCCATACATAAAACAGCTATTACATTCATGGACAACCTTTAACAGGGTGACACCCATGAGCTGGGAAAGACTGGTAGCAGCTATAGTTGAGAATTCATGCCAAATCCAGTGGAAGGCATTGGTCAGGGAAGAGGCAAAGCTCCTTGAACATCAAGGCATAAAGGATGGTTATGAAGCCCCCCTAGATAAGATTCTTGGCTAGGGTATTTATGCTAACCTACTGGCTCAGGCTGAATATGACGACCATATACTGTCCCTATGCAGGAAAGCAGCATTAAACGCCCAGAATAAGGTTCATGAGCTAGGAGAAAGACTAGAAGCTTATACCAGAATAGAACAGGGACCAACAGAGCAATTCCAGGACTAAAGGTTAACCAGGGCAGTAGAATTACAAGTAATAGATCCAGCAGTATGACATTCGATTGCATATATAATAGCTTATGAAAATGCAAACCCAATATGCAAAAGAATACTTTTGCCTTTAAAGAACAGATCAGCTCTGCTAGAAGAATGGGTTTTGCATGCAGCCAACATTGACAATAATGTACAAGATAATGGATCTTGGTTAGGAGAAGCCATCTCAAAAGGTTTAAAAAGGCAACAGGAGATTAAAAGTTCCAGAGGTGAGGACACAAGTGCTTGGGAAGGAGAAGCACCTTACAGAGGTCAACATACGTACCAACAGGCCAGAGGTTATTACTACTATAAACCAGAACCTTGGGTAGGAAGAGCCCACTCCAGGAGACCACGAAGGTGCCAGGAATCTAGATGTTTCAGCTGTGGTAGAATGGGACATATTAAGAGAAATTGTAGACAAAGGAATTCTAACAATGTCTCATATGGAAGGCCACTGCCTTCTGGATTGTGTAGAAGTTATGGTAAGGGCAGACACTGGACCAATGAATGTAGATCGACCAGGGATATGCAAGGAAACCCATTAAGGCCTGGAGACCCCGAGTGGGGGACACAAGAAGGCCCCCACATTGAGAAAGGTCTGGTCGTTCCCAATAGCAGTGGAAGACAATCTCCCACAGGATGAATAGATAGTTCTTAGCCTATTGTGAAAAATGATACTGCTCTAGATGGTAGTTTGGATAGTGATGAAGAATCAAATGTGATTGGACAAAATGAGAAACACATATTTTGGCAAACTTCTATTAATGATAAAATACATCAGTTGAAAATGAAAATTAATAATATAATAAAGTTATTAATGGCTTAGTAGACACTGGGGTGGATGTGACTATTATTACCCAAAAGTCTTGGGCTCAGAAATGGCCTCTTAGAGAGGCGAATGTACAATTTTTAGGAATTGGAACTCTATCTAGAGTTCAACAGAGTGTTCACTCAGTGGTCTGCATTGGACCGGAAGGACAGACAGGGATACTGAAACCATATGTGGCAGATATAGCTATAAATCTCTGGGGTTGTGATCTCTTACAACAATGGGATACTCAAATTAATATCCTCAAATTGTATCCTCCAGTGTTGGATACAAATAATGTACAATCTTTAGATAGTAGAAAAGATCTGGTAAGATGCTATGGAAAAAGGTTACCAACCATCCAGGCTGTACAGAAACAAGATACAAATGATAGAGCTTCAGAGAAGCCAAAGGTCCTGTCATTGAAGGGGCATACAGATGAACCTGTTTGGGTAGGACAATGGCCTATGACCTCTGAGAAGCTAGAGGCTTTAGAAAAGTTAGCACAGGAACAGCCAGAGACTGGACACAGAGCAATCTACCAGCCCTTGGAATTCCCTTATATTTGTTATCAAAAAGAATTCAGGTAAGTGGAGAATGCTGATAGACTTGAGAGCCATAAATAAGGTAATTCAACCAATGGGCTCTTTGCAACCTGGAATGCCATTGCCTTCCTTGATACCTAAAGGATGGCCTATCATAGTCATTGATCTAAAAGACTGTTTTTTCACAATACCATTACAGGAAAATGATAGAGAAAAATTTGCATTTACTGTACCAACTCTTAATAATTCACAGCCAGTTACAAGATATCAGTGGATAGTTTTGCCACAAGGAATGCTAAATAGTCCTACTTTGTGTCAACACTTTGCACAACAACCTTTGGAAATAATTCATAAGAAATTTTCACAATCTCTTGTTTATCATTACATGGATACCATTCTTTTATCAGATTCTAATAAGGAAACTCTGGAACATATGTTTGAAATGGTGAAGGAAGTTCTGCCTCGTTGGGGGTTACAGATTGCCCCAGAAAAGATACAAAGAGGAGATTCTATTAACTCTTTATGTTACAAGATAGATTTACAAAGAATCAAACCTCAACAGGTACAAATTAGAAGGGATCATTATCAAACTCTTAATTCTCTTCAGAAATCATTAGGGAAAATTCCTCAATTACAGATGATTATTGGGGTAGAAGGACATGACCTAAAGCATTTAAAAATGGCTCTTAGAGGTGATAAGGACCTAAACAGTCCATGAATATTATCTGCTGAGGCAGAAAATGAATTACAATGGGTAGAAAACAGAATATTGGATGCACATGTAGATCAGACAAAGCTTAATTTGGACTGTATTCTGGTTATCTTGCCATCCAGAGAATACCCTTCTGGGATTCTGATGCAGAGGGAAGACAGCATATTGGAGTGGATATTTCTTCCACATAAACAGAATAAAAAGTTAAAGACATATATAGAAAAGATTTCTGATTTGATTCCAAAGGGCAAATTAAGACTGTCAACTGACTGGAAAAGATCCAGCAGAAATTATAGTATCTTTAACTAATGAGGAAATTTCCTCCTTATGGAAGGATAATGAATATTGTCAAATAGCTCTTAACTGACTTTTTTGGGAATGATTAGCAACAATTATCCCCAAACTGACCAAATTAAATTCATAAATAGACAGTCTGGATTCTTCTATGTATTTTAAGACAAACTCCCATTTCTAGAGTTTTTACCTTCTACACTGATGCCAACAAATCAGGTAAGGCAGGTGATAAAGCAGGTGAAGTAAGTAAAGTAGTTCAAAGTCCATGCATCTGTACAGAAGGCAGAATTATATGCAATTCTCATGGTACTCATGGATTTTTACAGAACCTCTTAATATAGTTACTGATTCTCAACATGCAGAGAGAGTCGTGTTACACATTGAGACTGTAGAATTTATTCCTGATAATACAGAATTAATTTCACTGTTTATACAATTACAGGAAACAATCAGAAACAGAAGTAATCCCGTATACATTATACATATCAGATCCCATCCGGGTCTGCCAGGTCCACTAGCACAAGGCAATGATGAGATTGATCATTTATTAATAGGAGCGTGCTAGAAGCCTCAGAATTTCATAAGAAACATCATGTAAATAGCAAAGGTTTGAAAAAGGACTTCTCCATCACTTGGCAACAAGCCAAAGAGATAGTGAGAAACTGTCCTACTTGTTCCTTTTATAATCAAACTCCATTGCCAGCAGGTTGTAATCCTAAGGACATTCGGAGAAATGAGGTTTGGCAGATGGATGTCTTTCACTTTGCAGAATTTGGAAATTTGAAATATGTGCATCATACTATAGACAACATTCTCAGGGGACCAATGGGCTATTGCTCTTAACTCTGAAAAAGCTGATTCTGTTATTAAACACCTGCTAGAGGTGATGCCAGTTATGTGTATATCTGCACAAATAAAAACTGACAATGCTAAAGCTTATGTCTTCACAAAATTGGAACAGTTTTTCAAATATCATAACATAAAGCATGTCACTGATATACCACACAATCCTACAGGACAAGCAGTGATTGAGAGATCTAATAGGACACTAAAGGAGATGCTCAACAAACAAGCTTGAAAGACTAACCCCCCCACCACCAAACATAGGTTGCATAATGCTTTATTAACACTAAACTTTCTTAATGCCAATGAAAAAGGACAAACAGCTGCAGAAAGACACTGGACTATGGAAAAAACTGCTGAACTGAATCAGCTGGTATACTTCAAAGATGTACTAACCTCTGTATGGAAACCAGGACATGTGTTATGTTGGGGTAGGGGTTTTGCATTGGTTTCCACAGGAGAAGGAAAACTTTGGATACCATCAAAGTTGATCAAGATTCGAGTTGAAAAGGAAAAACCTCTCAATGAGGAGAAATGACAGGTATTCTACTAAGGTATATCTCATAAACTAAATAGAAACCTCCCAAAGGAAAGGGAAGTGTTTTGCTTTTATCTTCACAGGAAACCTCATCTCCAGAAGTCAAAGGACACTGCATGGATAGATACTTAAGAAGAGAAGGTAGCTATAACCATCAAACAAAAGGAACATGCCATATGGTAAACTTTACAGCTGTCTCTCAAAGAACTCTATTTCTCTTTATTTCCTACTCCCTATTCAATTAAACCAATGCTGGATTTAGAGGTGGATTTGGCTTTCATCTTCTAAAATCCAAGCACATTGTTTAACTAAACTTTAGAGTTTCTGTATTGTATCAAGAAGCCAATTGATGTAATACAGAATAAGAGAAGAATTTGGGGACTGTCTTTGTCTTTTCTTGGCTCTTCCTTTCAAGGTGTACACCCTCTCATAATTGCTATGCTCCTATGGTTGTCTTTTCTAGTATATATACTTACACAAGCAAACATTTTTCTACTAACTTTTATGTTTGAGTCCCACACAACCAGTGAAGACCTGCATGACAGCAATCCCTGGATACCCTGGAAGAAATGGGCCACACCTCCTTGACTACACTGGATCCAATTTGCTCCGTTTCAACTGACACTCTGGCCAGAGCTTCGGGTACTGACTTCAATCAAGTTGAGGATTTCAAGTGAGATCTTCAATCAAGAGAATCCCATCTAACATGGACTGGATACAATCCATTCAAGACTTTCACTATACTAACATTTTCTTCCTACAGGACCCCACAAGGCTATTGCTGTCCCGTTTCAGCAGGAAGTAACTTGGAGAATGCTACGCCCACTTTCCCCCATTGTTATCACTTAGGATAGTGTATATACCAAGTTAGGGATACCTTCCTATTGTTTATGGTTGGGATTGGAAGGAGGTGTTCAGGCTTAGACACCTCTTTCAGATGATTTTAGGGTTTAGTTAAAATAAACATAGTTAGGATGTGACATAAACAGATTGTTGTATCTTCTTTTATTTCACCTTTATGATTGTTAATTTTGGATACTTTACACTGTTAAGTTTTAATCCTCTTTTAGACTAAAAGGAGAATTTCAGGGGATGCTGTAATTTCAGGGTGACATAGGGAAGGTTAAGAGCGAGGGACGCTCATATGGTGGGCTCCTTCTTTCGCTTTCATCTTTGGCTTGCTGTACTTACTGCTGTCCTGTCACTGGCTAGGTCATTCTGTAAGTAAGGCTTTTTCCTATTAAATTCCCTTGTATTTTTACCTGGCTCCATATTTGTAATTTGCACAATAGGGAGGAATCTAGGCACGGGGTGGCAGTGGGGGTTTTTGCTGGATCCCTGAAGGGCTGGGAGCAGTGGCTCAGCTGGCTGTTGTAGAAGCTTCCTCCTCTGTAGACTGAGAACTCAAAACACTTATCTTGCAGGGTCATTGTAAGAAGCAAATGAGACAACACTTTGGGGTCCAGGGGAAACAGTAGTTTGGCTAGTTAGTCAGGATACAAACAGGAGCCTCGCTCCCAGTCCAGCCCAGATACTTAGATAATGCTTGGAGAATACAATGCTAGAAGTTAGGAAGAGTACCTGCTGTAGACTTTGATGATTATACTCTCTCCTAGAGCAAATGGAACCAGACCAAAGGCTGAACTAAAGACTGGACATTCCCCAGTATGCTGCCAAGGTTTGGGGCAGAAAAATCACTGCTCTCCTTGATTGCAAAAACGGGGCTAGGGGGGAAAGTGTTCATCAGTGCTGCTGGATCCACCAAATGAGGAGGTCTCCCCAGACTCATGGGAAAATGCTGGACAGAGGCTGATGTAGGAATCTAAGTCTATCTCCAAAGCAAAACACTATGGAACTTTTACTAACCCTACAGCTGGGGCCTGCTAGAGATGACTGAGAAAGGAAAGCTGGAAAATCAAAGCTTTGAACAGCTTTGAACAGGTGGTCTTTTGACTGCCAACCATCACAGTGAACAAACAGACAAACAAAAACCAGGTGATAGACCTCTAAGTTTGCCTAAAATGTACAAAATTAGCAACAGAAATGTACACAGCTGTGATGGCTAGCATTAGCTGTCTACTTGACCGGACCAAAAATCATGGAGAAAATACATCTTTGGACATGCCTGTGAGGAGGTTTCTAGATTAGCTGAGTGGCACTGGGTGGCACCATATCAAGGACTGGGTCTGGAACTTAATAAAAAGGAGAAAGAGAGTACTCTAGCTACTTCCTGACTGTGGTAACAAATGTGATATCCCTCCTCCTGTCTACCATCATGCCTTTCTCCACGTAGTGGTTTGAAAGAAAATGGCCCCCATAAGATAATAGGGAGTGTGTGGCCTTGTTGGAGTAGGTGTGGCTTTGCTGGAGGAAGTGTGTTACTATGGGGGAGGGCTTTGAGGTCTCAGATGCTCAAGCCAGGCCAGTGGCTCATAGTTTCTTCCTGCTTCCTGTGGACCCAAATATAGAACTCCCAGCCACCTCACTAGTGCCATGTCTTCCTGTGTGTTGGCATGCTTCCCACCATGACAATATTGGGCTAAACCTCTGAAACTGTAAGCTAGCCCCAATTAGATGTTTTCTTTTATAAGAGTTCCTATGGTCATGGTGTCTTTTCACAGCAATAGAAACCCTAAGACACTCACCATGATGGATTGTATGCCCCTAGAACTATGAGCCCAAATGAACTCTTCCCTTGTTACTCTTGTCAGGGTATTTTATCCACAACAGGAAAAGTAAACAAATAAACAAACAAAACACCCTAAAGATATAAAGATATAGAGAATAAAGCATAAAGGTGAATACCCTTATGATTCAATACTTTTATTTAACTCCCAGAAGTAGATGGTTTTTAGGAAAAATATTGTTTTAGCTGAGTGAAGAATTAGAAAATGGATTCTGTAGAGATAGATCAGTGGTTACGAGTGTGTGCTGCCTTCACAGAGGACCTGAATTCAGGTCCTAGGATGCACATTGGCTGACCCACAACTACCTGTAATTCTATCTCCAAGGGAATCCTTGGTGCCCTCTTCTGGCCTCTATAGGCACTGCACTCATTCACTCAAACCCACAAACAGATGCTGTGGAATAATACTTTTGTATACTGTGAATATGTATTACTCTCATTGGTTTAATAAAGGGCCAACCATCTAATGGCTCGGCAGGAAGAGATGAGGTGGGAGAGCCAGACTTAGAGAATGTCTTAGAGAAGGAGGGTGGAGCCACCAGCCAGACACAGAGGAAGCAGATCAATATGCTGTGCTGAAAAAAGTTACTGCCATGTGGTAAAGTGTAGATAAGAAATACGAATAGATTTCAGTTGTAAGAGCTAGTTAGTAACAAGCCTAAACTATCAGCCAAGCATTTATAATTAATAATAACTCTGTGTGGTTATTTGGGAGCTGGGTTGCAGGACAGAGCTTACTGGCAGTACAAAAAGGTCCACCTACACACATACACACACACACACACACACACACACACACACACACACACACACACACACACACACACCAGGTCAGCATCAGATCCAATGGGGTCAGGGGAGATGGGAAGCTGTTTAATGGGTATAAAGTTTTTAATTCTGCAAGATGGGAAAATTCTGAGGATTGATGGGTTGTACAAAGTAAAGACTTCAGATTACAGCACTACATACTTGAAGTGGTTACGATGTACACACACACACACTGCTTGGAACATGGCACCACAGATGAGGACAAGGAGACAAGCAGGTACCAGCTCAGTTCTCTATGATTTAGCATCATTGTTTGATCTCCATGAACCTCATGATTCTCCATAGAAATACATGAAAAATAGTATGTAATAGGGTCACTGTGAGGGTTACCTACAAGGGATTTCTATGTGACATGAAGCAGCTCTTATACACAGATGGGGATGGTACTTCCTTTCCTTCTGACAGAAGACACCATTCACTCGAGGCCAGTGAGATGGCTTAGCAGGTCACTGTGCATGCCACCAAACTTGACAACTTCCTGCACACACATATGCAGTATCTCAAGATATTGTACCTTATGCTGTTCTGTTGCTAGAACAGTTTTCTAGCCAAGGTATAAAAGAAATGGATGCAAGCAAGTTTGTTGAGTGACAGCAGTACACTTCCCCCCCCCCAGCTCATGGCAAAGGTAAGCTGAAAACAGTAGGACTAATGACAAAGAGAGCCAAAGGAAGTGAGGTTCTTAAAAGAGAATGCCCAGACACTGATGAGTGTGGATGCAAACTTCACGTATCCAGACAGAGTTGAGTGTGATACAAAATTCACCTATCCAGACGGAGTGGAGTGTGATATAAACTTCATATGTCCAGATGGAGCTGAGTATGGATGCAAACTTCTCATATTCAGAGCAACCCAGTCTCTTCCCAATGAGAGAAGCTAGCTGAGTCTGCAGAGCATACACAGGACCTGAGCCATTGGACTCTGTCTTACAGCTTAACCAGAAGACAGCAGACCTTGACATGGTAGGAAGACATAGGCCTGTCCTAAGTCTCCTGGTTGGCAAATTGAATGTCTGTCTTCTTCCTGGAAGGGCAGGATTCTAATGTTGCCTAGCACAGTTCAGGTGCAGAGAGAGTCATGATTCAAGTGTCCGATGATGACACAGGCAACAGTCAGGGTACAATCTTAGGGTTTCAGTTTCCTGTCTGGCCTCCCCATGTGAGCTGAGCAAGGTCAAGGCCTGGGTCCACCTTCCCCTGACTCCCTCTTGTCAAGGAGCTTACAAGGAGGAGGTGTGGTAGCTAACAGATACAGAGAAAGACAAGCAAAGAAGGTGTCTAACGTAAAAAATTAGCCAGGTTGACTTTAGATCCATAGACCTGCTCTTGTCTAGTATGTGCTTCAGCAACAGGTATGCTGCTTGCAAAAACAGTGCCCACTCCTACATCAATAAGCTAAGGATGGATCAGAACAGGGTTCAAGTTCCCATCTAGATGTCCCTCTGTTCTCTTTAGTATTAGGATAATTCCTGTTTCCAGAACCTACCAGCATCAAATCACACAGCTCTCTCCCCTGCTTATGTTCTAAAGCCTCTAGTTTCTGGAATGGGCCTGGGTGCTTGCAGGCAGCCTTCCAGAGATCCAGGGAGTTCATGCCCCAGGAGTCCAACACCAGCCCCAGAGTGGCATGAACTTCCCATTTCACCAGCAACTGTTTGGTGTGTGTGATCCTGGACTTGCAGGTTATCCTCTAGTGCTCTTGAGTGTGCAAGGCCTGCCCTCATACTGAAGAGCTCTGGATTCATCACAATGGAAAACCAGCCTGCCAGCTCAGGTCTGTCAATGGTGAAGAAAGCCACAGCACGGGTATTCAAAGAAGCCCTTTTCTCTTCCTGTCAAGCCCTGGAACAGGCCTCAGTCTATTTTCCCATTGCATAAGCCATCTTCAGTTTTTAATGACTCTGAGTTATTAAAGAAGAGTGACTGAATCCCCAGCTGCTGGAGCCAAATGAGCATGGAGCTTCAGCATTTACAGTTAAGTATAGAAACCCCAGCTTGCTCCATAGCACAGGGCTAGCTTGCCTTTGAATGAGTTCCTGCTAGGTTTATCATAATGAATTTTCTTTGAAAAAAAGGTAAGACCTCATTTTTGAAAATGATGGAGAACTTAACTCATCCTGTCCCTCCAGGGGACATTGCTATTCAGACCCAGGGACCAAATGCAGCTGATTAAAAACAGCCAACCAACCAAACCCCAACACAAAACAACCTTATCTCCCAATCCAAATTGGGCTTTGATTGAATATGCCACAGACCTTTTCACTTCTTTCCAACATTAGTTCCCTTCTTCTTCAAGCCAGTCCAACACACCTACCCCTGAGAGCCAGAGTGTGGCAGATGGCCTCGGGCAACAAAGACACCAGCTTCTTTGTGACAGTTACTTCTAGTTGTCACTTTGACACAGCCTAGAGTTACCCAGGATGGGAAGAGAGTCATAATGAGGGACTGTCTGGATTGGATTGGCCTGTGAAGGTTGTCTGGATTATACTGATTGATACAGGAAGACCCAGACCTCTGTGGGCATCACCATCCCCTGGGTTTGGGATCTGGAGTAGAGAAAAGTGAGCTGAGCACTAAGCATGCATTCATCTATTCTCCCTTTGCTCTTGATGACGATAAGACTAGAGGCCGCAAGTCCCTGCTCTCACTTCCTCACAATGATAGACCATCATCTGGAACTGTGGGCTGAAATAAACCCTTTCTTCCTGCTTTAGTCAGTGCTCTGCTCTATTGCTGTGAAGAGACACTAGGACCATGGCACCTCTTAGAAAACATTTAATTGAGGCTGTTTACAGTTTCAAAGGTTTAGTCTGTTATTAGCCTGGTAGGGAGCTCGGTGGCACATGGGCTAACATGGTGCTAGAGAAGTAACTGAGGGTTCTACATTCAGATGCACATGCAGCAAGAAGAGAGACACACTGGGCTTGGCTTGGGTTTTGAAACCTTAAAGCCCACCCTCAGTGACACACTTCCTCCAACAAGAACACACCTCCTAATCCCTCTCAAGTAGTACCACTCCCTGATGGCTAAGCTTTCAAATCTATGAGCCTGGGGGGGGGGGTGGTTCTTATTCAGACTACAACACTCTACTAAATTGCTTTTGTCAGCAGCAAAATGGAACTATCACATTCCAGTAGTTCTTCCACAATGGGACTGGTAGGGAGAAACAGGACTGATTTGGGGCCTTTTTATGACAAAGAAAACACATCTCTCACCTAAAAGGGAGTAACTAAGTTTATCCTGGATCCAAATATGAGCAATGAATGGCTTGGGACCACAGATTCCACTTACCCTAAATTCCATGGCAACTTCAACATGGTAGCTGTTTCATGAACATTTTACAGAGTAGAACACAGAAAGTCATAAACCAGCACTGTTCAAAGGCATTTGTGGAAACATCAGCTAAATGGGCTACAGCAAAGCTGGCAAGTCTCTGTTATAGGTTTCAGATGCTATACAGTGACAATCTTAGCAAGTTGGTCATGGTAGTCTTTGTATACTCCAGGACGGCTCGAAAGATGGCTCAGTGGTTACAGCACTGGCTGCTCTTCTACAGGACCTGGGTTTAGTTCCCAGCACCCACATGGCAGCTCATAACCATCTGTAACTCCAGTCCAAGAGGATCTGATGCCCTGTTCTGGTTTCTGTGGGCATCACACATACACATGGTGCACAGAAATACATGCAGACAAAATGCCCATAAACAAAAAAATGCTTTTTGTTGGGGGATTTTGACTGATAGTCACAAGAATGTCATGTCATAGACAGGTGAGCAATAAATGGCTACTTAGGGAACTAGAGAAAGCACAAGACAATTTGATTCAGGACCTGCAACATTCTGGCTCTCCACATCCACTTAAGTTTTAATCAATCAGCCCTGGAGAATGCCTAAGACAATGACAGTTTTTCTCTGGGAATGAGTTTTTCAATTTGCTTCTGAATGAAGGCAAGTGACTGACAGGTGGAAAACATGGGAAAGGAAGTCAGGGAGAGAGTTAAGCTCCCTTACTTGCAGTGGCCGGGGACTCTCTGGAAGACCACCTTAGAGGTTCTGACTCCATTTGCTGGCCAGAGTGTGGGGTGAAGGACTCCAGGTTCAGGCTCAGTGTTTCAATTACCCTTGGTTGAGTGAGTCTAGTTATCCTAGCTCACTGTAACCCCTGGCCTGGCGACCTTCAAAAGTGGCTGCTAACACTTCAAGAGTCCTTGATTTGCTCTCGAGTTAGTTAAGTGATATTATAATAGTAGCTGTCTACAGAGAATGTCAGTGTGGTTAGATCACAAACATAGGAGAAAGCTGGGCCACCAGGGAGGGTTTGCGTGGAGGCTCCCCAGTGATCAGTGAGATGGGAGTTTGGAAATACCATTATTAACCTATTGTTGTTTTAATTTGAGATAGGGCCTGTATAGTCCAGCCTGGTACTCATCAGAAGAAATGAATGGAAAACAGGAGAGTGTCATATAGTTCATGCAGGTAGCTCAGCAGAGGGTCTAAGACACTTCATGATGGACATGGCACTGTAGCCAAGGTTTGTTTTTGAGCCAATCCCAGGTTTTCATCATGACTGAATGAAACAACTTTAGTAAACTGAGGTAGATACTATTACTCCTACTTACAGAGGAGGAAACCCAGGCATACAAACAAGTAGGCTGTTTGAAAGTCTGTATTCACACCTAGGCTATTTTATATGCAAGCAAGGCCATTCCAAAGCCACACCGGCTCATCTGTGGCTGTATCCCAGGTCTCACGCTGTACATCCGGAGGCCACTGCAGCCATTCTTGTTCTGCTTTGTTTTCAAAGAGAAAAGCCAGAGAAAACTGATGGACTCTTAACCATAAAGACATGCCATCTTACTCCACTTGGCATTTATGGTTGTTATTCTGAACACCAAGGCAGGGACCAACTCTATTCTGGACCTATTCTATAACTTTGTGCTATCCAATCTGGAGTGAATTCATTGCACTTTGTTCTTGTCCTCCACCCAAAGCAACTGCCTAAACTTTCCAAATGTGGCTTCAGATAAACAGGGATATTGAGTCAAAGCACAGGTTACCCCTTTCTGCTCAGATTTGAGGCTTATGACAGTCTTTCTCAAGTCTGTGCTAGCTGAAAGCTGGGGAGAGGAACTCAAAGGCCATGGGTTGGGAAAGTGGACTTAGCAGGGAGTCGCCAAAGGTAACTGGAGTTTTCTGTTTAGACTGCACAGCTGCTTCTAGAGGAGTAGGAACAAGGGAATACCGGTGGTGACACAGACCACCAGGTGAAGAGACAACATCCTTAGAAGCTGGTGTGCCCTAGATGGGTACATGGGTTGGGATGTGATGCGGTAAACATTCTACTCCAGTATGCCACAAGGAAGAGTCTTACACGAAGCAAAATTATGGTCATCCTACTGGCTTTGCGGGGATTTGAAAACTGACCAGGGGCTGCCTCTTCCAGGTTATTCTTTACGACAAAAGACTAATAAAATGTCACCCCATCCATATGTAGATTATACCTATTGATTACCAGCTATGATCCCCTAAATTATTTCTTGGTAGCAGGGTGGAGGATCTTTGAGTCATAGTATAGCGATGGCAATGGACATGCCATGACCTAGGCTGTTGCTTCGAGGTTTGAATGAGACTCTTGAAAATCAAGCGCAGAGCACTGGGCCATAGGTGCTGTTCTTGGTCATGTGTTTTGGGCAGGAGGAGCAAGTACCAGTGCATCATGTGTAACAGTCCTTATCCCCTCACCATGGGCAACATCCCTTCTGTGGCTTTATGGACATGTGAATGTGTCAGCCTTAATATGATTATGTTGCCAATCATGCCAATTGATTAGCATCCCCATGTGTTGATAGTGATAATCTGGCTGCATCTTAGAGTCAACATTCACATAGTCTTAATAGTTAACAGGTAGGACAATTAGTATTAGTATTAACAATCAGTATTACTTAAACCTTTTACTAGGTACTTGATGGAGCTTCACATATCCACAACTGTGGTGAGATATTTGATTACAATGTGTAAAGCTATGTTACTGCGATTGGTTTAATAAAAAGCTAAATGGTCAAAAGCTAGGCAGGAGGTATAGGTGGGACTTCCGGACAGAGAGAGTGCTGGGAAGAAACAAGTGGGAAGTGCCAGCCCAACATGGAGGAAGCAGGACATGCAGGAAGAAAGGTAAAAGCCACAATCCCCATGGCAGCATGTAGGTTAATAGAAATGGATTAATTTAAGTGATAAGAGCTAGTTAGAAACAAGCCTAAGCTAAGGTCGAGCTTTTATAATTAATAAGTCTCCATGTCATTATCTGGGAGTTGTCTGGCGGGACAGAGAAAGACTCATTACACAAACCCTCATCCAATACTCTGTAACTATGTGAGCTATAAAATATAACACTGATTTTCATATGACTGATTCAAGGTTTGGGGAGGAAGACCACCATCTTGAGCCTTGAACACAGGACTATTCCTCCTCCAGACTATGGCAGCTGGCCAAGCCACTGGGTATGCCACACTCTCTCACACAACATGCCACCATTTCTAATTTCCTGAGCTACAGCTTCACATTCAGTTAACTGTGTTCTTCCCAGAAAAGGCAAAAACAAACAAGCAAACAAAAACAACAAAAACCCAACAGTAATAACAAGAGTATGTTAACCCATCAAGAAAGCACTGAGAGGTATCCGCTTGCCTCTTATATGCACCTTTATTCGTGACTGTCAGAGATGCCAACAATTAACTGCTACATGGTCTGCTTTGGGGCCTGATGCACTCTACTGCCAGGAGCAGGGTCATGGGTAGTTGTGCTCACATCCACTGTCTCATTGCACTAAGGGCAGTGCTGAAAGTCCTAAAGGCCTGGTGAGTCCCCTGCACAGTCAGAAGGAGGGACCCAGCTTCAGCTTCATGACCAGCTTCCTGTAGGTGTCTAGCCAGTTCCTCTGCATCCCAGCCTCCTTGCTGTTTGGTGGCCACAAGATGACCAACAATACGTGGATAGAAGGGTGTGGAGATACATTTCACGAACAGCTTGGCATCCACGAGCAGTTCAAGCAGCTCCTGGTCACAATTGGACTCATCCACCTTCAAGAAATAAAAAAAACCATGAGTGGGCATTTGCATCCTTTTCTCCCACAATTCCCTGTGCTCTCCATGAGGTGGTCACATGTAGTCTGCTGGCCTCCAGTACTATGTACATCTGTCCAGTTGAAGATGACCTACCCCACACAGTGCAAGGAGGAACTGAGCATCTTGGAGGTCAGAGATGGGACAACAGCCATGGCTTCCTTTCAGGACAAAGAGACAATGTACCAGACCCTTGCTTGAGCCCTGACTATTCCAACAATCATATATTGAGCCATACATCGTGTTTAATGTTGCAGAAACAGCACTTTGAAGAGCCCCATCCAGTTCAGCCCAGGAAGTCTGCACTTTCATGCCTCACTTTCACACATAAGGACAGTAAGGTGCAAGAAACATTTGCCTAATATTGCAGTAAGTCGTGGAGCTGCAGTCTGTGCTTGGGTCAGTCTTAACTTCAAAGTCCGAGCTCCTAACAACCACAGTCACCGTTTCCTTAGTCTTTTCATCTGTGTTCTTTACCCCCAATTGCAGAGCCACATGAAGACAAATCTTTTCAGGGTAAGGAAGCTTGTCTTCCTGCTCTGCAGAGAGTGAGCAGGAAAACAGGAATGAATAGCTGTGATGGGGGAAGTACTTCTGTGTATGTTTATCTTATTGATTGTTGAATAAAATACTGTTTGGCCAATGGCAGCAAGTTAGACAGGACTAGGAGTCAAAGAGGATACTGGGAAATGTAGTAGAGAAGTGGTGATCCAGGCTGGAAGTGACATAGCAAGGAGACTCATATGTAGCAAGGAGAAACAGGAAGGGTCCCCTTTTCCCCTCCACTCTTCTTCCAGCGGTGCAATGTGATCCACCAGCAAGGAGGGACGCTAATAAGGCATCCTATAAGATAAGTCTTATAAAATATATAGATTTATGATGATTAAGACTGAGCTAACAGATGAGGAATCCTAGTTATTGGCCAAGCAACATTGTACCTAATATAAGTCACTGTGCATTAATTGGGGTCTAACTCAGGCGGGCAGCTGGCGTAAAGCGCACATGTGGCGGTGGGGCTCGGCAGCTTTTGGTGGAAAGATTTATGGTAACACAGCTGGGAGAAGCTGTTCTCGATGGAGCCTCTGGGAGGTGCAGGTCTCATCTTCCACATATACACACAGATCTCCACAGCTTTGCTACTCCGTTTATTTATTTATTTTTCTGTTTTGGATTATTATTCTGTCTTGCAAGGAATCGAGTCAACATGGATAGCTTATCAGAAGTTATCATTGCCATCTGGCATCATGAGACAGCTGCATGGCTGGTTCTATTTACTGTCATGGCATGTTTTAACTGTGGTTGTATGGACCTCAAAAATGATGTGGCATTTCAAAGCCAATTAATTAACTAGATCAACTATATTACAAAACTCTACTCCCTTGCTGTTTGTTATGAAGAAGATAGGTACTGAAGAGGAGGACACCATCTCCTGTCACAAAGACTGAAAGCAAGAAGCCCAGATAATAAAAGTTACTGGCTCCATCACCAGTGTGTCAGGATCATTCGTAGCCCGTCATAAACATCAGCTCCAGTGCTGCTCTCTTGTGACTTTTTCTAAAGCCAGGCTCATTACTCCTTCCTCCAAGCTCCCTACACACCAGATACACGCCTCTTCACACTATGCTATGGTGAACCATGGGCTTCCCCTACTGAAGGGGATGTGGGTGGGTGGGGTGGAGGATACAAGGGTTTTATAGTTTTTCTATTTCACTACCTAGTGCAGTTCACATCGGTTAAATGGTCAAATAAGCCGACTTCAGTAAACACTGTCACAGCTATATAAACTGTACAAGTGTGTGTGATAAAGATCTTATCTTGGCAGCAAATCGATCCCAAGGGCATCGGATGCTGCTATCCAGGCATCTCCACATCCTCGACGTTTCTTCACATTTCTCACATTTGCTTTGAGGCAGTCTCTCACAGGTAGCTCAAGCTGGCCTAAAACTAGAACTTGCAGCAACCCTCTTATCTTGGCCTCTGGAGTGCTGGGGTTACAGGTACAATCCACCACAACTGGCTTGTGCTCCCCAAATTCTTACACAAACACCTTTGGCATAGGTTGTGTAAATACTTAGTTGGTCTCCACTGGGCTTTGGGCTTTTTGTCATTTGTGGATGTTATATAGGAGAGGCAACTGGTGTTAAAAACCTGGTTCCCCTGCCCTATAAGGGTAAGTGTTCCCAACGTGCCCTGATAGGTTTACCCATGTGTCTGTAAGCTCTGAATGGTTTCTCTCTCCTATCCCATCCCACCCAATCCCGCCCAAGGCCAACCCTGCTGTTGACATTTGTCAAGCATGAATCTTAACCCCACGGAGCTCCTGCATCCCCATCACATGCACATCTCCAGAGAAATGTTCTCAGCTTCCATAGGACTCTGCTATGGCAGTTACATCCCCCTGTAATACATGAACATTGTGTGGGCGCTTTGCAGTGGTTCTATGTTAGCAGCTCTGCTCTGCATTTGTCTGTTCTCGGTCTCCTTCTAGAACAGCAGCCCCTTCAGGGTGGAGACTCCATAGCTTGTGTTTACTCATGCAGCTCCCATGATCAAAGTGGCTGGCAAGAGGACAGTGGGATCCCAAGATTTGTGGAATAAGGATATGAATGAATAAATCACCCCACAGGCACAGGCCTTACTGTTTCACTCCACATGGCTATCGTGTACATGTGCAGCATATACCCTCTGGGTTACTTAACCTGTCATTTTCTGGTTTACCTTTTAAGTAAAGACTCTATTTCAGCCTTCAGAGAGCAGCCTGTGTGCCAGAAGGCCCCTGTCAAATGTTTGATAGAGTTTCTGGATGAATGGTTGAGTCCAAGCACTGCCGAGTGAGATGTCCTAGGAAAGTGTTCAAGACTGGGGTGTCTAGATAGTTCCAGCTGAAGGAAGAGAGAGTTCCTTTGCCAAAGCTAGTCCCTCAGTGCTTGTTCAGACCTGATACCCATCACACTTGCTTCTGGCGAGTGGGGATCAGCCTTCCCAGGAGCAGCCGACAGACTGGCAGGGAGAGAGGGGGAGGAACAGAGGCCTGCTTAAGCCAGTGATCCTCACTGAGATGCCCCCAGGAAAGGGCAGAGCCCAAACCAAGAGTCATGGGCAGAAGGTGGGGAAAGGCTTTGGGGAATTCTGCTGTGGCCTCTCAAGATGGAGTGTGGGGAAAGTGGCCATGCCGGCTTCATTTCCTGTCCTCCTGTGCTTCCTGCCTGCTTCTTGGCGGAAGCACAGAATGGCTTCAGCATTGTCCTCTGCAAGGAAAATGCTGTGGACACAATTATGCTGTGCACATCTGGAACAAAGTACAGGATGAAAAGGTAAACCAAAAGCTGAGCATGGTGGCTCAAGTCAGTGATTCCAGCTCCCAGGAGACAAAAACATTATTTGCTCAAGGCCAGCCTGGGATACATAGTGAGTTCAAAACCATATTGAAAAGTAAAACAGGAGGAAGGTAACGAGATGGCTCAGTGGGTGATGGCTTGCCTCCCAAACCTGATGACCTGAGTTCCATCCCTGGTTGATTCCCAAAAGTTGTACTGTGACCTCCACACTGTGCTGTGGAGTATGCGTGCCCTCTCTCTCATACACACTAATGACAGAGATAGCTTTTGTCTGACCCATTCTGACTACTTTAAAGAGAAGTGTGCTGGCCAGAAAGGAAATGAGCAGCAATAGCCTTAGTTCAGCGCCTCTCCACATGCCTGTTTGTCTTTTGTCAGTGCATCACAGCCAGACTCCTTTTACTCTACCCTGCCTGCAACACTCTAGGCACTGACCACGTGGTGTTAACTCTTTAGGCCTCAGAAAGCTTTTGTCTCACATTCTAACTAAAGCCTTTAACGATCTGGTGCTGCCTACTACCCAGGGCACTTCCTGTTTCTCAGCCTTAAGTCTCCTAACCACTACTTGTTCTTGGAATTAAAATCAGTCCTCCAAGGCAGGATCACAGGAGAGCAAGACTGTGCTCACACTCACCTTCTAGGAGCTGTGAACTGACAGTCTTTTCACAAGGCACCATGTGATATTAGTTTTCTCAATAATACTAAGAATTCTAAGAATGTTTTTATGGTTTCCATACTTATAATTTTTAATTACTGCAAAATAGCCTATTGAAAATATGTTACCATTATTTAACTTCTGCTATAAATTTTTTGTTGTTTTTTTTTGTTTTTTTGTTTGTTTGTTTGTTTTTTTGAGACAGGGTTTCTCTGTGTAGCTTTGGAGCCTATCCTGGCACTTGCTCTGGAGACCAGGCTGGCCTCAAACTCACAGAGATACGCCTGCCTCTGCCCCCCCCCCCAGTGCTGGGATTAAAGTCGTGCGCCACCAATGCCCGGCTCAGCTGTTTTAAATGGAGATTATTAAAATACTACAATGGATACTTTTTATACACATTTTTTCTTCTTTATTTTTTTCCATACTATAAATCTCTAGGCGAGCTAACATTGGTTCATTATGAGCTGAACTGTGCTGTGTTCCTTTCCCGAGTTGCAAAATTGCACAGTGCCCAGTCTCTATCCATCAGTGTAGGCAGTCAGTAGGTTTACTTAGAGACCAGGCCTCCCAAGAGGTGATACAGGCTAAGGGGAGAGCTGAAGGTGCCAGGATGGGCTTTACTTCACTACAACTAGTGCCTTTTGAAGAACCAAAGCTGAGGATACACGGAAGATGGAGTTACAAGGCCAACAACAGTCACCTCCTGACACAGAGAGAGGCCTCGGAGGAAAACAAGTTGGTTGGAGCTCTGACTTCAGACTGCTCCTCTCCAGAACTGTGAGAAAAGCAGGCTCTGCTGTTGCTGCCATCCATCCTGGAGAACTGTTCCAGTGGCCATCGCACACAGCACATGGGTGATGCCTGAACCCTTTTCTTCTATGGACATGAATCAGAAAGTCACATATCCTTGCTATTGTCTTGCCTGGTGTGGTAAGGGCTCAAAGGAAAACATATAATCTACTGTTATGGGTCTCAATTTGGCTGTGATACAAGCATGAGTCAAGTTGGTTGACTTCCCACTAAGCAAATGACTTAGAGTCAGAGACAGTACTTTGAGTTAGAGATCATTTCTAGCCCTAGGTCCTCTGCTGACCATCTATCTGTGTGGCCTTGCAAGAACAATCTCTAGGAATTCCACTTTCACATCGGAAAGGCACCATGTATGAGCCCAGACAGTAGCACAAGCTTCCATGTGCCTTGCATAATGCCTGATGTGCAGTTCAGCCACAGTTATAGCAGACAAATGGGAATAAGGAATTTTCGAGAAGGGGAAATACTCAATATATCTACTTGAAGCATCTCTCTTCCATGTGTTGGTGTTGGTGATCAGTTTTTGAGGCTAAATAAAATTCTGCAGGTCTTGGGGAAGAAGTATAGATGTAGCCACAGAGTATTATTGTCTTCCATCCATTAAAGCTATCTCTTTAGTTCCTCTCTCAACAATACATAATGAGCCTTCTCTGTATTAAAGCCTTCGATTTTATGGATCTCCATCAAGTTAAGAGTAATTACAGTAAAGGGGTGAGCTGCATTCAAGCAGCGTAATGTGACTTTAAAGATCATTACTAATGCTTCACTGTTAACTTAGGGAGGACATTTGCCTCTTTTTCCCATAACACTAATACTTCCTATGTTATTAAAAATATTAACCTACAATTGCAGAAAGAGAAAAGAACAACACAAGTGTATACTTCAAATGAAAACACTTGCAAGTTAATATCTATACCCTGTGTTTGAACATGACATTTCGATTCTACTTTCTTGGCAGTCCATGGGTTCTACCTCTGGCAGAATATCTAACAGACTTTGGCCAAGCCATCTGATTCATGATCTAACAAGACCAGGAGATGACATTTGAAAATGCCATCATGGTGGTGGCTGTAAACAGAGTGGGTGCTAGACTTTGGGTTCTAATTCACTGTTGTTTCTGATCATTCTGTCCTAGATACTTCATCAAACAGAGTGATGATGTCTCATTTCATCTTTACATATGTCCTGCAAACGTCTTCACTCTTTACACAGCATTGGGCTGAGCACGTAGGTGTTCAGTGCATCTCTGTCTACAAGACAGATCAACCAAACACTAGAGCTGTTCAAAACTGGTTGCTTAGAAAGCAAATAGGTACAAAAACGAGTGAACCAGCTTCCTGGCATAGGAGGAAGCAGCCAGGCCATGTGAGGTGCTGCTGTAGACTCTATAGTCAAGACAGTTGCATGGGTGAGAACCTATGATGGTGGGGAAGGAACAGTGCTGTGACTTTTGAGTTGATACAGAAGTCCACATGTCCACATTTCTGAGCAAAAACAGCTCCACCTAAAGAGCTGAAAAGTTGTTTTGAAAATACTTTGAGAAGAAAAAATAAAAAACTGATATTAGGGTCAACACAAAGAAGGGCTCTGTAGACACAGGACAGGTCATAAAGCCCTCACCCTATGTGCCTGCTATCACAATACAGCATGACAAGAAGGGAAGTGTGTGAGTTTGAGGTGGGGGTGTAGGAGACAACATAAATGGCAATCCAGCATGAAAGAGACTCCTACTAGGGAGAAACTTGGGAAAACTTTGACGTTGGAGGGGACAAAGAGAGGTGGGATCCTTGGTTTTAATGGAACTTACCAACCCACACAGGAATGCTGAGCATTTTTAAGGTTCTTCCTCCAGCTCAGACACTTGTCACAGGATGACCTGCCAGGTTGTGATGCCTTGATGCTAACATGGAAGCATCACACTGGCTAGACCTGTGGAGGTCTGCCACAGAAAGATGGTCCCACCCACTCTAAATCTGTCACTCCCAGGGAAGGACTAAGGTCCACGTGCACAAGATAAAGGGTGCAAGCCTTGTTAGGGGCCTCACAATGGCACAGTGCCTGTGGTCGGGAAGTGGTCCATCCCCTGCAGTGCTCGGTCTCAGCCCAGGTGAATGAGAAGCTTACAAAGAAAACCCAGCTGGGCAACTTGGGGACAGCTCAGCTCTTGTCTTTTTCAGTGCTGACATTACTATACACTTCAAGGTGGTCCCACAATCTCATTTCTTTGGCAGTAGCTTACAAAGCATGTTTTAAAGCAGCATGGCTTTAAATGTTAGGTCTCGCTGCTTACTGGCTGTGTGACGCAGTGTCTCCCTTGGGAAAGTGGAACAGTACTTCCCAGATAATTAGCAATGAAAGGCTGTTGAGGAGACAGAGAATGTTCTTATTCTCACATCTGACAACAGGTGGAACTTGAGAGATGTAGTCACATTAAAGGAGAGATGACTTGGTATGTTGGAACATGGTTTACTCTTTTACTCTAGTGGTCTGGGATATGGGCTCGGGGACAGAGGGACTGGGAAGCAGCAGAGGACTATACAGTGAGGGGCAGAAGCCACCAGGCATCTGGAATAGTAAACAGAAATCCAATTCAAGCATGCCAAGGAACAGCCTTCTTGGTGACTGCTGTACTGTGAGCAAGCTCTCAGTCTCACCAAGACTGATGGAGGCATCACAGGGCAGACTATCACCAAGGGCTTTGATTAGTCATCAGCAGTACCATCGCAAGAGAGACTCTGTCTCCTCTCCGGGAGAGAGGCTTCTGCCTATCTGTATAAGGTCATGTGCTGAGACTAGAGGTGTGCCATTCTGGAAGTGCCCAGAGGGAGAAGTGGGTCCTGAAGCTGAAGGAAAAGCTGCAGACAGCTCCACACCAGCACTTAAGCGTCTTCCCCATAACTGCTATAGAGCTGTCAGCACCTGATAATGAACAGCAAAATAATACTCGCTGCTAGTAAACACATGCAAGCATTTCTACTTTCCGATCTGTGCACCGTGTGGACCAATTGCTGTCAGAGGATCCCTTTGCCAGATGTTATTTTTTTAATGTCAACAGAAACTGCTATCAACAACCAATAAGGGGGAAACTAAAGTTATTGATGAACCTTAGCCCTCCCCAATGGACAGAGTGAGCATCAAGGAAAGAACAACAACAAAAAAAAGCAGCATAGGTTTTCTAGTTCTCACTCAACAGCCAGAATGGTTTAAAAATAGTTGGCCGGCCAGGAGCACAGAGTCCTGCCTGCTGATGCTCTTCTCTGGGACATGTGTTCAGACCATTTCCCAGTGTTAGAGAACAATGACAGACTATGGTAATTGCATATTCGTTTATCCAGACCTCTTGAAACGACAACATTACAGAGATGAAGATCAGATTATGTTGCCAAGGTGTCTAAGACTACAGAGAGCAGAATGAAGGCCTGCTGTCACAGAGACACCACAGTTCATGACTGTAGTTCTCACAGAAGAGTCACTTGCCACAGTGTTACAGAGTCAGACACACAGAAGTGGGGAAAACTAGTGAAATAAGAAGAGAGGCTGTATCAACACTTACAATCTTGGTCATGATTACTGTAGTTATAGCAGATTTTACCTTGGGAAAGATGGGTAACAAGCATCAGAGACCTTACTGTTCATTTCCTACAGCTGAGTGATAAGATTTTAGCTTTTCAGAGCATGTAGCATGTCTGAGGATGTTCAGCCTTTGGTGATGTACACTTTAGGGGCACAGCAGACTGTCCTAAGACACTCACCTTAAGGCAGACTCTCATCACTGGATGTCTAAATGTGAGTGTCTCCACATAGTGAGTGAGACACATCAGCAATTTAGACTTGTGGCTTTGAGTTTCAAGCCTGGTGGGCACAGCCAGCCAATCCTCGTGGCCCTGGGCAAACTGCTCACAGTGTACACAGCTGCTCTAGGTTCAGAGTCTTAGCATTGTGTAGCACTTGACAAGCCCCAAGGACTTTCTTATGGAGGTCCTCTGTTCCAGTTAGTTCTCATTTACTTTCTGATTTTGATAGTGTTTTCAGGGGTGGTGAGTTGGTAGTTTGGTGTCCCTGCTCAGTTCTGACAGATGTATCTGAGAGATGAAATCCTAACTAGGTGTGTACCAGGAAAAGGATGAAGAAGGAGAGGTCAGCATAACACATCACTGTCTTAGTCTTTGAGAGATCTTATAGAGAACACTAAACAGGGACTTGGGGAGACTAAACTGGGACTAAAGCTAGTTGAGGGAGGAGAACATGGAGAATCAGCGTTTGATTTTGTTCAGCTCCATCTTTTTCCTCATTCCCTGGGTTTACAAGAAAAAAACAGGCTAAGAAAAAACTCACTGTAATTCTCAATTCTTATAAAGTTACAAAACCATGAAACATTCCCATCAGTGGAGAGACAGGAGGCTAGCAACAAATCAACCCCTGGGTATTTCAATCTGGCCTCCCAACAGTCCTGCTAGGATCAGTGATAATGGCAGCCATCCCAAAGTCACTGCAGACACCCTTACGGTACTTAAAGAATATAGCTTATCATAGGAAATGGGTCTTGAATGACTGCTGCCAAACCCAATTTATGTAACATTTGGGTTTTTTGTCATTAATAAAATGTTTTATCAATGGTATCTTTTTGTCAATATCCTGGCTATCTTAGGCAGCCAGCACAGACCTCTGTTCCAGAACTCCCTTCTCTCTGGTTCCCAGAAGACATCTTGTTAATAGGGAGACAGTGCAGATAGTAAAATGATAGAGAGCACACTTGCATCTGTGTCTGTGTGTACATGAATGCGCACACAATGCTCACATGGAACAAGGATATCTGTACAGAAGGGCTTGGGGAAGGATCAGCGGATATGAATTTGCTACAACAGAACCCTGAGCTATCTAACTGGAGACTGTACATCTTAAAAGGGGAAGAGATAGCGGCTTTCCTCAGTCATCATAAGGCAGCAGCCTTGCGGGAGGAATCTCCAAACATGACTTAAGCATGTCTATCTGTCTGTCTGTCTTCAAGTCCAAATGCTGCTTCCGCTGAGGTTTAAGTTCCAGAGGACAGCAGCTCCAGACCTCTGGACTTCAAATAACAACAGTGCATGCTTCTGTCTGTGAGCAGCTACTATGTACAACTCAGGAGACGGATGCCAGTCTCAAGCAGAGTCAAATTCCTCAGACCAAAACCCCAGGTGGCAAGGCGCTTGGGCCACTGGTTCACAAGACTAAGACGCTGTTTCTCTGGGAAAATGTTTTGTTACATGTGTCTGTGTTCTCAGCAACCAGAGTCTATTCATGGGAGACACTCAGTAGTTGCCTATGAATCCCAGTGTATACTGCCTGGATAGATCAGAGGTAGCTGCTATAGTCAGAGAACACTATTAAGTAGCCGGGAATTTCATCATGGTTATTGCTAATGATAGATAAATGCACTATATTCACTTTTTTGAAATAAGAACAGTAGTAAATTCAACTGGGCATACCTTAGTGACAGCTGAGATTTGCTCCAGGGCCATGGCCTGTAGAGTCTCATTGCCACTCTCCAACAGAAGCTTCAGGGATGGGAGCAGGAGGGACTGCTGCAGCATCAGTAGGCACAGCTCCTTCACACCCTGAAATCACAGAGGAGGTGAGTCCCACTCAGGGAAACAGTACAATCCTGTACTGTCTCTTCTGGATGCACATTCACATGCCTCTATTATTGTTTGTGTGTGTGTGTGGCTACATATGTGTGGTTATGTTTGTGCATATATGTATGTATGTGTGTGTATCTATTTGTGTTTATATTTGTATGTATAAGTGTGTTTGTTTATGTGTGTTTATGCGACTGTGTTTGTGCATATACGTATGTATGTGTTTATATTTGTGTGTTTATATTTGCTTGTGTATATATATATATATATATATATATATATATATTATATATATATTGTGTGTGTGTGTGTGCTTCTATTTGTATGTATGGTTATGTTTGTATATATATATGCGTATTTAGGTATATATGCATTTGTGTTTATATTTGGCTGTGTATGTGCATGTTTATGGTTGTGTGTATATGCCTGTGTGTGTCTTTGCATATGCTTGGGTATATGTGTGAGTAGAGTTACTATCCATGTCATTCCCCTCCTGGTAAGCTGTGGCCTTCTTTTTTTGGGGGGGGGGCACTGGGGGTTGAGACAGGGTTTCTTGGTGTATCCTTGGCTGTCCTGGAACTTACTTTGCAGACCAGGCTAGCCTTGAACTCATAGAGATCCGCCTGCCTCTGCCTCTGGAGTGCTGGGATTAAAGGTATGCACCACCACCACCTGGCTAGCTGTGGCCATCTTTGCAGGAGTTCAGACATCTGTATATAATATTGCTTTGTGTGGCAGGATACACTCACTATGCAGATCTAAAGCTATAATTTATTCTAATTCTCAGAGGCCTGTTTTTCGAATAAGTAAAATGGAGGCATCATATTTGTTTTGCAGTTTTTTTTTGTGTACCTGAGAATTTACATAAACGTACAGTGCTAAGCATACAGCAGACTTCATAGCAGCTGTTACCAGCTACTAGATGATGCTAACATCTAGTTCTTATCTACTGAGACAAAGGACATCAGCAAAGACAATGTTTTTAAAATGTTTAAAATTCTAATGTTAAAGTAAAGGAAATTCTTGATATATTTAAGATATTCATTCTATCACTGTCAAAACTTTCAGTGATTCTAAACAATAATCTCACAGGTAGACCTGAATTTCATTCTCAGTTTTTTATTCTACTTGCTGAATCTGTCATCAGAGAAAAGGACTCTGAATAAAGTAACAGTAAGATAACCCTTACAACAAAGAGACAGAAAACACACAACTGTTTTGCCCGCTGAGCTGGCTGCCTTTAGTGTCCTAACTGTAGCTATGACACAAAGAACTGAACACTAGACCAAAGTGAGGACAACGGGTGAGGCTCCATTGTATTAAAGCAAAACTATTTTTGAAAACGAATGAAGGATCACAGCCCTGCATGGGGCTGTTGTTCTGTTGTGCTACTCCTCCATGACAGAACAGAGAACATTCAAAGCCAGGGCACTCTCAGCATCTCTGTTCATCATTCCAGGATGAGATGATAATGATGACAGACTGAAGGAGACACTTTCCAAACTGGTGAGCTGCCTGAAGTTGAGCAGTGAGCAATGATTTTAACTTGCTGGTAAATTTCCATAAGAAAAACCATCACGGCTGTAAGGAAGCAGGTACAATGAGGAGCAGTATGGAATCACAAAAAAAGGTGCTTTGGCAAGTCAGGGAGGAAAGAAAAAAACTGTAATTATGAGAGTTTATAGGTGATGAGAAACAGGGACAAGGGAAGAGATGGGTCCATTTCAGTGCCCTAACGCAAGTGGGCACACACGTCATTAGCCATGGGCAGAATACAAGTAACTGAGTAGTGGATAATTTTTAGCACCACAGTGAAGGAAATTATCGTAGAGTTCCAAGATTAAGCTGAGCAACTTTGAAATGTGGTAAAATAAATTCAAGACATTTTTATTTTGTAATAATTATGTTCTCTCCCTAGTAACACTTTAAATTTTTTATTGAGTACATTTAACAATAAAAATAATGCTTATCATTTACTAATCTCCTGTAATCATGACATGCAAGGAACATTATTTTATATGCATGCCCAACATGAGGAAGGAAACTGAGCTGAAGAAGCCAGTGAAGTCACAGTGGCAGCAGCACTCCTTCGGTAATTACCTTTCTCTCCAGCAAGTTAAACAAGGAGGCTGTCACAACCCATTCTAAAACGGTGATTAATCCACTCCCTCCCCAACTCAAGGGGAATCCTGGATCTAAAAGTGGTAGTGATTAGGAGCACACAGGGAGCTTCAGCCTGGCCTTAGAGTTGGAGATACAGTGGAGGAGACAGAATTGTCAGAGAGTAAAGCAAGGGCCTAAGAAAGATCTTTCTAAACAGCATGCAATTCAACAGAGCAGCAACAGGGAAATCCTGACACTTGGTCCTGACTGGACCATACTCCATCTTAGCCCATATGAAGGCAAAGGTGTTTGCACACACTTACTTTGATGAAAATTGTAAACCATGTAGAGTTCACTGTCTACAGAGTGTTAAATCTTGTCCCAATGATGAGAACACTCTGCCAGGTTCATACCCTCAGGGCACACTGTGATCCAGCAGGGCAGACCATATGCAAACATGTAGCTGATACCAGAGGGCCATGGTACACACAGCTCCAAACACAAACTCCACTTCAATGTTTTAGGTGCTGGCACTTGAAATATTTTAAAGAATACCTCTGTCATTCCAGTGGTTGGGAGAGTTCTTTAGACAAATAAGTCTTTAAAAATTCAATAAGAATACTTGTTCACGCACTCTAGTGGGCCCCTGGCAGAGGATTTGTATTTTTCCCTGGTGTAAGAAGGGCCTTTGAGAGCCCATCCCATGTGAAGGGATGCACTCTCAGCCTGGACACATAGGGGAGGCCCTAGGCCTGGCCCAGGATGATGTGGTAGACTTTGGGGGAGCTCCTGTTGAGGGCCCTACCCTGCCTGGGGAATGGAGGAGGGATAGGGTGGGGAGCATGTGGGGGGCTAGGGGAAGGGATGGGGGGAAGGGGAGGGAGAAGGACAAGGGATTGACATGTGAAGCAAGCTTGTTCCTAATTTGAACTAATAAAAAATTACAAAAAAATAATTGCTCAGTCTCAAAGTTGGAAAACAATCCATTAAATGTTCATTCACAGAAAGAATGGTTTTCCAGAGTGATCACAATGAGGATTTACTGGATCAGATTTACAATTTTGCTTTCAAGTTTATGTCCGATCTGGCAGAAACTCAAAACCAATGAATTAGTTTAATGCCATTATCCAAATGCTTAAATTTAAGACATTCAAGTTGCTCAAAAAGTGTAATGCTGAGTGGATATACAGCAGGCTACTATACCTAACAGAGTATACAGAATGTTTCTATGCTGCACATATTATAAATACTTCTTATGGCACTTAAATCATGGGGTCAAAATGGAAATGGTTTCTGTTGTATGTTACAGAGAGTAACTGCTGTGGTTATCCCATTTCCTTATGATGAAAAACAAAGTATGCAAGGATCAGAGCGGTTGCTTGGTTACCAGGTACAACCAGCCTGGTTCAGAAAGGTAACACCCGAGCTACTGGGTTCCTTCAACCAGAACTGGCCATAAAAAAGGCCTCCCAAGGGAACTGCACTGGTCCAGGCCTGGGGTTGTTAAAGTAATACTGCTTCAGAGTGCTGGCAAGAAGAAAACACTTGTGGGCATCCTGTCAGCACTACTCTTTGTCATTTGATACAAACTATTGGCCTTTGCCAGAACTGCTTAAGCTAAATGTTCTAGTACAGCTACTACAAGTTCCTAGAACAGAGGGCTGTGAGAAGGACAAGGACATGCCTGGGGAAGCCACTAGCAGCATCCACTCACCTCCATGGGTAGCATCTGCTTGGTGTTGTAGAGAGAGCGGCAGATCTTCAACACCTCATCCCCAAGTTCCTGCTTGTTCTCTGCTGTACATCTGGTCAGCATCACCATCGCCAGTCTCACCCATGGATTGCTGGCTGTGCTGCTCCTCACAGAGAAATGCACAAAACATTTGAGGTGATTAAAGCAATCACCACTGTGATGAATTACAAAACAACAATAACAAAAAGGTCCCCTTATGAAATAAAGTGTTTATGGAGGCTCACACTCAGAGAGTACACAATACACCACTTTAGCCTATCCTGTGACATGAGATGATGTGCAGGCCACTTGGCGTGAGCAAGCAGAGGGCAGCACTGGGACATGAGACGTCCTGAGAGCTCAGGCTCTTAAGTCCTGTATAGACCCAATCTCACATTCTGACCCCAAGGTAGTACTGCCAATACTAGAATCTGTATTTCTCACTCTCTGCTCTGGGGATTGTTAAGTAGAGCCTAGGACTCAGGAACCTGCTGTTAGCAAGCAATTACAGGCCCTGAGTAGCTTTAGCAAGACCACAGGAAAGCACTTCACAGAGACAATGAAGATTCTATGGTGAACAGAACTGGTGTGACAGCCAGCCATGGTAGGACATGAGGGACTGGGGGTCACTAGTTCGAGGCCAGTCTGGGCTACATAACCAGACTCTGTCTTAAACAACAACAAACCCAAACTAAACAGCTTTTGTGAAATCCCACTCTCTAGAATACAACAAGTCCACATGTAATCACTGTCACAGATGACAGATGAGCCATGCTTCTTTTTCCTTTTCCTTTTTAAAAGCATCTAAACAAAAACAGGCAGAAGATGACATTCTCCTCAGTCTGCTGCAGGAATTCCTAACAGTCCCACCCTAGGGCTCAGGTGAATACTCTCCCAGATGTTCTTTCCAGCTCCTAGACTGTTCCAGGGATAAATCATTTTTGGGGAAGCATCTTTCCTCCCATTCCAAGACAGGGAAAGTTCAATGGCCTCAGGTAGAATCGCTCACTGAATACTGTGAGCAGGCCTGTGAAGGTCCCAGGGCCTCACACTTCTCAGCAATGAAGTACAGTATCAGACAGAGAGTGAAGTGTTCAAAGGAAACCTGACCGATTCTCCTGGAGGAAAGGGGCAAATCACATGGCCAACAGCACAAGGACGAGGCTGGTACCCCACATATCTCTGAGTGGCAGCTGCAAGCTCAGCAAGACAGAGAGGTGAGACCCCAAGCCTGAGATGGGGCCAGTCCTCGTGAGAATTCTGTCTCCTTCACTTCTTAGCTATGGGCAACCTGAGGTTTCTTGAGACTGAATTCCTTCATCTATCTAATTAGGTAAACTACCTTTGCATGTGTTGTGTGGATGATTGGTAATGTATATAAATTGCATGCTCAATATTGTGAGCACTTAATAAATGGGAATTATTTGTTCCATATGAATTCTCAAGGTAGCACTATAAGCTTTGCTTTAAAAAAACCAGGCAAGAAATTTCCTACTGAAAACACTAAAACAAAATTATTGTGTTCACATCATAAATTAGACATGGTTATAATGTATTATATGATACTTCTGAAGAAAACATTGGGTTTAGGTACAGAGAAAAATAGATATTCTAGTATTTCAAAAACAATTAAAATTGACTCAGAAGTCAAATAATGATCTCTCCCACACATACCTTTTTTAATCCACAATTTTGCTTTTCTATGGCTTCAGTTATCCATGAAACACACAATCCAAAAATACTAAAAGGAAAACTCCATAAGCAATGTCATGGTGATCGAGTATATCCATGCTGTATATGGCTCCTTCTTTCTGTTAGTTATTTAGTTACCACCTCTGTTAATAGGTTGATTGTCAATAGTATCCCAGTGCCTGCATTTAACTAATTCTTACTTGGTCAGCAGTTGCCTACTCAAATGGAAAGAGTAGTGACAATGGCAGCTTAGACATGTTAAAGGGAAGTCATAACGTGTCCCCTTTAAATGAAAATTGAAAAGTTATCAACTGTAGAAAAAATAAACTGTATGTTGATATTGCCAAGACCTGTAGTAAAAACAAATCTACCACGTGTGAAACTATCATAAAGGAAAAAGAAATTCAATAATAGTTCTACTGTACCTTGAGCTGCAAGATTACAATCATAGGTAGCTAAGAAGATGGCTTAGTGGGTTAACAGTGCTTGCCTGGTAAACATAAGGTCCTGAAGACATGAGGTCACATCCCCAATACCCACATAAGAAAACAGGCATGTTTCTATAACCCCAGCTGGAGGGAGGTGTTTGCTGACATGGCTGCATGCATCTGTAACCCCAGGATTAGGGGCTGGAGAGAGGTGGGTGCTGAAAGCCCAGAAGAAGCAGTGAGCTAGATGCTCAGTCTGTCTCAGGCAATAGGGTAGAGAGGGAGAGACACCTAAGATTGTGCTTTGACCTCAATATTGGTGTGCATACTTACCTACATGAATATAACATACACACAAACACAGCACAGCACATTTATTTTTAAACAAAAATTATCAGGCATCAAATTTGTTCCTGGTACTGTAATTTGGTCAAAAGCCCATACCTGGGGAGGTCACAGAACCCAGAGTATTATTTGCTATTTTTTTTTTTGCTAAGTGACCATCCAAACTGTCTTCTAAATATGTGTGTATTCACGAAGTTTCTTTTTGCAGTGGAGAGCAGTCAGTGGAGAGATAACTGGTCAAAGGGCTGAGACTGTGTGCATACCCTTAAATGGAATATTTCTGTTAGCCCAACACCACCAAGGCTCAGAGAATATTGTGAAAGAAGTAGAGGAGGGTGTAAGAGTCAGAGAATGTGGAGGAGTGCTGTGAAATGCTGTCTTCTACAAGAACTGCACAGGATCAAGCCAGCCAAAATCCCAGCATGTGTACAGTAGATGATATCCAGACCCCACTGCCCACAGAGGAGCTAGTGACAATAGATAGTCGCTGGAGATGGTCATCCACCCTCCCTCCTTCCCTCCTTCCCTCTCCTTCCTTCTCCTTCCTTCCCTCTCTCCCTCCCTCCCTCCCTCTCTGGCTTCACTGAAGACATTACATTTTCAGAACTTCCATCCAGATAGAGGATGTCAAGTCAGGTTAAGCTTATCTTAATACTTACACACATTCACTTTTCATAGGTGGCCAGGCTTGCAAGAGTAAAATCAAGTGCTGAAATTCATCCTCATGGTGACTAGATTCTAGGAGCTCCGTGAACAGAGAGTAGCGATTTTCTTCATTCTCAATGTCAGCTATGTCTACCTGGAAGAAGCAATACACAGTTGAAGCTGGTGGCAATGCTGAGGTGGTTCACAGAAGACTGAATGTGATTGTCTGAGAAAAGAACCTTGAAAATATTTGCAATATATTGAGGGAAAATTAATACCATCAAAACCTAAACGAGAACAAAACTCTGCTATGGTTTGGATGTTGTTTGTCACCTAAGTGCTTGGGTGGGGAGCAGGGTCATTTGAGGTGCTTATTGGTCTCAAGGTTGCTAGCACGATGGCCTTTGAAAGGGATTGTGGGGACCTACTCTTCCCTGGCCTTGGATTAATGGCATGATCCCTCCCTTACAAACTGCTCCCCGATCAGATCAGGATGTGGCACAGCCAAAAGGGCCCTCACCAGGGCTGAACCAATGCCAGCACCACACCCTTGAGCCTCTGAATGCACAGTGACATAAACCTCTGTCCATTACATACTCAGCATGCCTCAGGCATTTCATTCCAGTAATGAAGAAACACCCTAGTATACAAACCTTCAGACATTCAAACACTTACAATATCATAAACTATGGAGAGCTACAAGGCTGCAGGGAGGCCACAACCTTCCTTACCAAAATAAAGTCAAACAAATAGCCTTCTACACACGAGTCACCGGCATTTAACATGTTAAAATACAGATTGCTTTTACATTTGAAACTAGAATTCCAGCTTACAATATTAAATGACTTTTCAAAGTTTAAATTGTCTAAAATTAATCCCCAAATTTCATCAGAAAACTGTTTGCCCCCATATGCCTAGAAAGTCCTCTAATTTGAACCAAAAATTCTATGCAAGTTCACTTGTCACAAGATGCTTTTGCTACAAACCAAACTGGATCAAACACCCTATTTATGCCCATTCTGTTTCTGCATAACCAACAAAATGGCTTCTCTCCCAAGCCTAGCAGTTGCAAACACATGGGACGTGCAGTGCCTCTGGGGGAAATGGCAGTCATTCTACACTGAAAAGTAGTTTTGACAAAAATAAGCCAGCCCGGTGCTGCCTTCTTAGTTTTGCTTCACACAAGTTCTCAGCATTTGGGTGCACAGACAATCTAATGGCAAATGCATGACCATGTGTGTTCACAGGAATTCAGTTGACCACACCTTGAAAGGATAATGGCAATGGGTTTTACTGATGTATCTGCTAAATTGCTACGCACTAATGCATGTTTCCAAAGCATTTGTTTAATGGCCATGATGGCTCTTATCAGTGACACCATCTGAAGAAGTCACAGCATCACAGATTCTGCAATGCTGCAAATGGTCATGTGTACTGTGAAATTATCAGTAATTACTGCAGGAGTCCCACAGTGACCTGCCAGGTCCTCCAGAGCCCACTTTTAAGCCTCAGGCCATTCATATGGGGAATAATAGCCCCAGAGCACTTTATAGATTTTGAAATAATTTCATGGTACAGCAAGCCAGTTGACCCCTACCACAGCTCCACGTGGGGGACACTCAGGGGTTAGCAACCTCACAGAACAGATAGACATTGTCTCAACTGTCCTAGTACTGGGACTCTCAAGTGACACAGCCAAAAGGTAATCAGAGCAGCATGTTCTGGCAAGAGAGCTTAACACCAGATAAACTTGGCATTATTTAAGGGAGGTGTATAACTGGGAGCAGGCAATTGTCTCAGTACTACAGAAACAGATTAAAAAAAAATGCAATTTCAAGACTTGCAGTTATCATTACTCAACTTCCTCATCTTCAACCATCTCTAGCCTCAAGGCCTCTTGAGGTTTCCTGCTCACAATTATACATGTTCTGTCTGTCTCAGCTACCTGGAACTGTTCCTTGACCTGGCACATTCTTCCTCCAGATATTGGAAGAAGCTTAGAGGCCTCAAAGTGATAAATGTCACCCTCCCAGTGACAGCCCTACTTCCCTGCTCTGCTTACCTGCCTGAATTGTACAGCATGCCCAAGCCTGTGCATCTGTTTCATTTTCCTTCTTAGTACTTAAAACCACATGATTCCTAATGAGCACTTTCGGAGTGAAAGAACTGTGTGGCCAACCTTACAAATAAACAATAATTTGATCATTTATAAGGCAATTTAGCATAAGTAATGTTACTTCATCATAGATGTGCCATAAAGTTTTGGTTGGTTCTGTTATTGGAGATAGAAGACTTAAAAATAAAATACTGCCAGAATCCCAGGTGACTGATGATGGGAGGTTGCTAGTGTTATGCTCACCTACAGATTTCAGAAGCAACCCTTGCTCGGGGTCTCATTTTCCTTACTTGAAAAATGGGCTTTAAAGTCTCAGGTTATGAGGGTGAAGCTTGATGACAGCATCAGGGAGAGGGGCCGGTAAATGAGTGACCTCTTTTGTGCTTTGTAATCTTAGTTTCTGTGTAAGAGTTTACCTGAGCAAAGGCTTGTGCTTAAAAGTGAAGCACTTAAGACCCACCAAACTGCACACTGCTAATATTCTTAATAATATCACGATGGCAGAGTTTATTATTAAATGCAAGATAATTAACATCAGCAGCTTTCCCTTTTATTATAAAGCATAGGATCTATGTGGGTTGTTTTCTATATGTGATGTTTATCTCACAAAGAGAATTTTTTAAACTCATGTTTTTAACACCATCTAGATTCAATTTCTTTCCAAAAATTATAAAAGCTTGTAGAATTTGAAAGGATTTCATCTAAAAGAAAATCTAACTAAAAACTTTAATATGTTTTTATTAGTTTGAGGAGAATAGTTTCAATTTATGAATGTCTTTGATAGTATGTTTTTGTACAATCCCCCACATGCTGGCACAAACTCAGATGGTATTTGCGGTACAAATGCTCCCCAATCATCTCAGGATTCCTAACTCCTTTTGAGGGAACACCCCAAAGAGCCAACGGAAACAACTGGCAGCATGTGCTGCCAAAGACACGAATAAAACTTCAGAGAGAGAACTGGAATTTTGATAAACTTGTATCTGCCAGGAGTGTAACACCTTCCCAAAAATGTGCTGCTGTTTCTAATGAGATAGACTGACGGTGACATTAATTTGATTCTTAATACTATATAATAAACAAGAATTGCTGTTTTACAGGAAATCGACTGATATTTGGGAGCTCCATGACATAGTCAACAATTATTTTCCAAACAGTTAACATGCATTTTCAAGACAGATCAGAGTGAAAGGCAGACCAATAGATTTCTTTTCTAGTTAAAAAAAATATGAAAAAAACTATTGCCATGGTTTCAAATTCCACATTGTAACTGATATTTAAGATGGTACCAATGTAGATTTGCCGCAGTACTCAGGAATAATGTCCACATCTATCAGAAGAACTACTGAAACATTTCCTTCCTTTACAATTACTGTGTGTCTGTTTGGGTTTTCTTCATGTGCACTGAGGTCAACACTGTATTTCTTATGCTGAACACAGAAAGAAATGCTCTAGTCTGGAGGAAGTAGAGTTAGCAAAGACTCAATTTTAATAGGAAGAAGCAAGAAATTAAATAGACGGGTATAGTCACATCCAACAAACCCAGGAGATTCTTACATTCCTTCT
Source organism: Cricetulus griseus (assembly GCF_003668045.3). NCBI lineage: Eukaryota > Metazoa > Chordata > Mammalia > Rodentia > Cricetidae > Cricetulus > Cricetulus griseus. The sequence continues at coordinate 23,219,753 of NC_048600.1, read as the reverse complement.
AGATACTTGCACAACACACAATGTGTAATGAAATAGGAAGATACTGTATGAAAATAAAAGGCATTTAACATGTTGTCAAAATAAAGTTAAAATAAAAAAAGAAAAGAAGTAAGTCCTGCCATGTGCTAAAAACATGTGCTAAAATACAAGGAAAGGGCCCATCAATTCAGTGTCCTACTAAACATTCCCAACAGGGAACACTGCTGTAACTCAGTGTGGGCAAAGGTGATAGAAACATTTGAGAACTTGCAGTTGCACAGTGCTGGCAATATCGCAAATGTCACTGAATTAGAAAAAAAAAGCATTTGATGTTGAATGTTCCTAAGTATTCATGGCTTCTTTTAATATCTTGTGTGTGGTAGGTAGCACAACAAACATTTTGGGTTTCTTAGAATGTAGCTTTTTTGTTTACGGAAAAAAAAAAAAAAGCACTACAATATCATTCCAGGCTGGGGATAGTAAAGGATAGTAAATTATTCCAGCTCTGTTGGGAAAGTGCTTGGCATAAGTATCTCAGAGTTGGATCCTCAGAAGCCACGCAAAGCAGTCAGGCATGGTGGCATGCACTTGTGATCCCAGCTGAGTCAAGAAATCCCCAGGGCTTGATGGCCAGCCATTCTAGCCTAATCAGGGAGTTCGAGACCAGTAAAAGACTTTGTCTCAATGTTGACCTCTGGCCGCTACACACACACACACACACGCACTCGCGCAAGCATAATGCTGCTGACTAGTGACATCCAATGTTGACCTCTGGCCTTGACATGTATATGCAAGTATATACTCAGAAACACATGTTCACCCATAAACAGATGAAAAAGCACAAATTATATATATATATATATATATATATATATATATATATATGCAAACAAAAAATAAAACTTAAAAGAAAAAAATCCCTCAGAATTCTACAACTGATAGCTTCAGACAAGAAAGGATGCAAATACAATGGGATTCCTCTGTGGCTGACCAAGGGGAGGGAGAGTGTAAGTATGAATGTCTACTCACCTGTACACTCAGGGGTGAGCTTCCATTCCCAACCATATGGCAGAGCCAAAGTATAATAGCTCCCTTAAGGACTTGGGTTTTAATTATTTCAGCTCCAGCTCCCTCTATGTTAAGAGTGAAAGTAATGACCTCCCATTCCACAGTTAGCCCCTAGCCACACGAGGCACAATAAGAACCCGAAAACTTGCAATTGTGAATTCTAAGATTATTTCCCAGCTGGACTTCCTGGTTCCACAACTGAATCTGTGTATGCTGTGAACTGCAGTGCTGCTACTGGAAGAGCAGTGGACTCAGAACAGCTCCCTGCAGCTACAGCCAAAACTCTAAGGAAATCCAGTTTTCAGATTTTCTCTTAATATGGATGAGTAACCAAACCCAGGCCCTGATGGTGAGGCTCTAGAAATAAGAGATAAGTTCTTTCTCAAGCCACTGGAAAAATGAAATGAGAGAAAGCAAGGCTAGCATCACCTCTCCACAGCTCACACTGCTGTTCCCAGGGTCTGTGTGACTTTGCCTTCGCAGTGAAATCATCTGCCACACTGTTGGTTACCTGGGTCATACAGCAAGGACTTCAGTCCTACTGTATTCAAAGGAGAGATAATGGCTAGGATCTCCTGCTACAAGCAAAGGGAGCATGTCAGGCTTCTAAGGAAGTTCCCATGCAAAGCCTCTCTTAGGTTGACTTTTCTGAAAGTAAACCTCCACATGTCTGTATATGAAAATGGTTGGGCCATGCCCTTCTCCCTGTGCTGTGTTGTGTGTTATAAAAACAAGATCCTGGAGTTGATTTTGAAAGAGAGAGTTTTGTCAAGGATAAGAAAGACTCTCTCTTCCTGATAAACCAGCAGGATAGTGTGTTTAGTCTGCAATAGTTTGGTTCTGACAGAAACTCTTGGGTCAGAAACAAAGACCCTTTGTACTTACAGGAAAAGTGGCAGCCAGGACATTGGCATTTCCTGTGTCAGTTCCTCAAGTCCTCAGGCTCAGAAGCGGTACTTAGGAAAGTGACACACATGCACATGCAGTGGGTTGTGAAGAGCTAGGAATCTGTTATACTGAACAGCAAGTGTATGGGACCTGTGCACGGAGACACTCTCATCTTCCAGGGCAGTTCTATAAAAATGCCTTCGAAAAGAACCCAAGCTAATCAGGTTCTCCTAGCACAAGCCTTGCTGAAATGGGAGAGATCTGTGGAACATTATTTTTCAGTTGCCTTTCGAAGTTCCTCTGTTATGTTGGGAAAGAGTTCAAAACTATCTTTTAATTGTTTTTCTTTTTTTTTTTAACTTTTCACTGATGTATATGTATATTTATGAGTGCATATGTGTAAGAGTACGGAGCCCAGAGTTGATGCAGAGAATACTTCTCTATCATTTTTCCTGTCTTATTCTTTGTGCAGAGTCCCCCAGACAAACTCAGAGCTTGTCCATAGGGCTAGCCTGGCTAGCTTGCGTTGGGGACAGCATTTTCATCTTACACGCTGGAATCAGAGGTAGACAGCCAAGGCTGCCTGGGGTCCCCTTGATTGGATAGTTCTTTAACTGCTGAGCTGTCTCCTCAGCACAACCAGGACTTTATTACCACTGTTAAACTCTTGGTAAAGAGCATCAAATGGACTTTGGGAGCCCATTCCCTATGGAGGGATACTATTGCAGCTCAGATACAGCAAGGAGGGCCCAGGACCTCCCCCAAATGATATGATGGACTTTGACAGTCCTCCGTGGAGGGCCTCACCATCGCTGGGGAGGTGGGGTGTGGGTTAGGGGAGCTGGGGAAGAACATGGGAGGATGGGAGAGTGAGGGAATGGGGGGATGGATATGTAAATATGAGTGCCTCTAAAATAAAAAAATAATTAAAAAAGAAAAAAAATAACCTTTTCAGGAATGAAACTGAAGGCCCAATTATTCACAAGGCCTGATGTTTATGCTTATGTGTTAAATTGTGCGGTTCAGAGATGACAATGTTTGGTCAAACTTTTTTCTTTTTCTGAAAACTCCTGTGTCGACAACTCATTCCCCATGAAGGGATCTAGTTCTGAAAAAGGACATTTCTAGCCACATCTGAGAAGTCACTATATTAAATACCATCAAGGTCATTCCTTCACACAACTCACTCTTTTTAACATGACATTTTGCAAGGAATTAAGAGAAAGGAAGTAAGGTTCTCTAAAATTCCAGAAGTCATGGAGATGTTTACACTGGGATTTTAAAATAAATGTAATAATTGTTACCAAAAAAAAAAAAAGAGCACCAAATGAAGGTTCTTCAGCACAGCTTTCTAGATCTAAGTGCTAATGAATTTTTGAGGAGCAATATTTACCCTAACATTGAGGTAAAGAAGACACACAACTTTGAAAAGGTATGTTTCTGTATTTAGACTCATGAGCCCACATGACAGGGACTTAAAAGTTATGCTCATATACATCAACACATCCTATTTTAACTCATGTCCGTCCACTTACACATTCTGCTTTAAGTCCAGTCCTTTTTCTTGGGTATTCTAGAAATTAGGAAACCATCCGTGAAAATAATGGCACTTTAGGTCTTTAAAGGCTTAGAGGCTCTATCTGTCCCTCTCCTGGTTAAGAACAATGTTGAAACCCCATCATCACACTGCACTTCTGAATTACTCCATTATCATGAACACTCTCCAGATTTTCAGTTAGAAATTGTTAGCTATGATTACATGGAGTAGTCAGCAGAGAAAAACTGAACATTGTATGATCAATGTACATTTTCCATGTTTGTGTGTGTGCACAAACAGTACAATTAAAATTGATACCTTTCTAGCGGACAGCTTTGGCCCAATATATTTCCAGAAATACTTAGGAATATTGATCATGAAGAGTCAGAAAAATGAATTTTTAGTTGAAACGAAATCACCATTTCATAAAATTGACAAGTTTTCAGAGTAAAAATGAAGGAATGATTGTCCTGAGCCCATAAAAGTTCAATTACATGGGTAGAACAGGCTTCTGGAAGTGTGAAGGATGGTGGTTAGTGTCAACATCTGAGAATTTATCTCCCTAAGATACCTGAAATCAAGATACCTGGTTCACTCTGTATAGGGATCTAAGCAAGAATGACAATCCCCAGCTGATTTTCCTTGAGTGGACTCTAACTTACTGATACAGTGCCACTAACCAAACACAGACATCACTGATATGAGCGAGTCCAGCCCCCAGCACAGCCTTCCTTGTAGGACAGCTACAACACCCACCAGGCATTTATACAAGTTCTGAAGATCTAAAGTCTGGCCTTCATGCTTGGGGACAAGTGTCTAACCCACTAAGCTATCCCCCAGCATGGAATTGACCCAGCATATGCTTTGTATAGCATTCCCTCCATCTTAGCCCCAGGGAGCATCAGAGAAAATGCTGGTATTTCACAAGCACCTGCATAATTACTGACTATTTGTTACTGACACTAACTAAATGTTATAAAATTGAAAAGGAGAAAATATAAATGTGACTCAAACATGAGAGTATTGCTGTTGTCTCTAAATACTACTTCTTTCTTCCATGCTGAATTAGGGGACTTGTGTCCTTCCTGCAAGTCAGTTTGTCAAGTGGCTGCAGCTCCTTATCAGACAGACTCATTGTCCTTGAAACAGAAGGAGGAACACACTGTTCTCAGTGGAAGCCATTTTTTACCTTTAACTTTCTTGAGCTACTGGAAGTGAACCCAGACACCTTAAGCTGGGCAGATCACCTGATTATTCATCTTCCTACAGGCACTGACAGCAGCTCACTGTCACTGCAGGTACAAATCCACAACAGCTACTAAACAACATCAAAGCACTCTGTGGGTACAACCATTACAAACCTTTGTTACCTTTGGTAATAGTGACATTAAACCCTGCTCTTGGGGCTCCTAACAAATAACAGGATGATAATTAATGTAAAGATGCAAAATAACTATGTGATTCTTTTCACAAACATGATGTCACACTGTAATGCTATACACAGGGTTTCAAATTACAAACTGTCTTCAGGTTCAGTAGAAAACAAGAATCACAAAAGGCTAACAGAGCTGAGCTCTAGGCAAAACTGGTCCTGTGGATGTTCCAGGTAGGCAATGTCGCCTCTATGCCCACTGGAGCTGGCCAGTTTCTCTGGAAATGGAATATTGAGAAGATAAAAAACCCATCACCAAGTGTTGACTACCAATCTCCTCCAATGATCTAAGTGACATTTAAACTAGTCCCAGCACACAAGGAGGAGCTCAGTAGCACTATCATCACTGTTCCATAGTGTGATAAGCTGCAGAACCATGACTATTAGACAAGAAAATATGTCAATGGTGATTTATTTCCAAGTTACAGATTTCATTAAAACAAAAATCAAAATTATGAAAATATTACTAATGTTTTTAAACATTACAAGATACTTTGGGGGTAGATTTTTCTCATTTTTAAAGAACTAAAACACTGACACAGATACTGAATGAATGTTATAAACATGTGACCTTGTACTGTGAGCATGAGGAGAGAGCCTGAGTTCTGGTAGCTTCTAAAGCCTGAGCTGAAGTGGGAAGATCTTTTGTAAGTGGGGGCCTGACCAAGAATACAATAATGAGGAACTAAGTGTTGGCCTTACCAAAGCCGTGATACCACAGAAAAAGGGTGATGCCTTAATGTATTCATAGCCGCCCCCCCCCCCAAAAAAGGGCAACTGTATCAAACCCAGATGATTCTGAGATTATAATGTATAACCACACAGCAGAGAACAACAGGCACATATAATCTGTGCCTTAAGGCACATCTAACAGTGCCTTAGCTAATAGAGTTTACTAGTTCCTTACCTGCCTGACATAGTTTAGTACTGAGATACTTACTTTCTTAGCCACTTTAGCCTCCTTCCCCATGTGAAGAGTGGGATAAGAATACCAGTGCCTGAGAACTGTACTGCTGAGACGTGATGGATGCAGCCTGACGTCCAGGCCATGGGAGGCTCTCAAACACATGGGAACAAGTTAGACCTTCATCAGTTAAAGTGCAAACACTTTTTAAACAAAACTTGTATGGTTTTAGTTTAGCTAGAAGCCACCCCAAGCATGAGGATTAGACAGTGAAGAAGTGCTCTAGAAATGACAAGCACACTGGGTAAAAAAAGAGTAGAGGAGAAATTCCAATGACCAGCTCTGGAAGCTTTAAGCAAAACCAAATCATTATGATGGATTAGAACCATGAAACAAAACAAAAGTCCTTACAACCACACTGAAATAAATAAGCCATTGAATAAATATATTTAGGCAGACAAGTGATGGAAGAAAATCCCATCATAGTTATATGTCTCATGCAGCAATCATCAATTCATGCTAAAATAAGTATATGGAAGTATGATGACAGACTATAATAATAATAATAATAATAATAACCTCAAAGTATCTAATAAACTACCTTTTAATGATCTAAAAGTACTACTTCACAGTACTTCAAGTTAACACTATTAGTCATGAAACAAATCAACACCATGTATCTCTTGATATAATGCACTAAGAAGGACATATCACTTCTGTGGCCTCCTAAAAACACAAAACCCAAATATGTGACAATGTCAAATTGAGTAATATTTTACAAAATAATTTCCCACTACTATTTAGAACTATGAAGGTCATAAAAGACCAAACACATACACCAGACTACAAAGTTGTTACAGATTTAAGGAGATACGACAAATGTAGTGTGTGACCTGGGTAGATATGGATCAGAAAATGAACTAGTGGGGCCACTGAGAATGGAAGACCTGGGTATCAATCAGGGAGCAGTACTAAATTCATATGGTTGTGATAGAGCCACTACTATTTGCAGAATTGGACTGATAAATACACAGGAATTTATGTACAGTTTACACAACGTTTTGTATGTCTGACCCAACAGTCACATGCTTTTATTATTTTTTTCTTTTCTGTCAGTTCTTCTCTGCATCCACATGAGCATAAAAGATAAGTATCTTTATGCAGCATGACCAGTATGAGGTGGCTACTGAAATGATACAACCAGAAAGCTTCTGCACAGAGAAAAGACAGCAGAGTGGACAGAGAAAGACTATAGGACAGAGCCTTGGCTGGCTGCTCAGCTGACACCTAGACTAAATCTACAATCAAGAAACTTAAACCCCCCAAACCCAACCACAAATGGGAAAAATGAATTAAATAGACAGTTCTCAAAAGAGAAAGAACCAATGGATATATAGGAAATGTTCAACGCCCTTACCCACCAGGGAAATGACAACCAAAACCACACTGAGATTTTATTCTAGCCTGGTCAAAATGGCTAGAATAATGAAAATAAATGCTAGGAAGGATGCAAGCCAAAATAAACCCTTGAATACTGTGGCAATGCAAACAGGCTAGCCACCATGGAAATCAGCATGGAGGTCTTCCTAAAACTAGACACAGGGCCGGCTACTATATGATCCAGCTACACCTCTCCTGGGTAAGGAAGGAGCTGAGAGATTCTACATCAGCACCCAGTAGAGGTATCCACATATCACACTGATCAAGTGATGGGATTAACCCACATGCCCATCAAGATAAATGGGAAATGTAAATATAATGCATACACAATGGAGGTTTATGAAGCCATAAAGAAGAACGAAGCTCTATCCTTTATGGGAAAACGGATAGAAATGGAGATCTCTAGTTAAACAGATTAAGACAGGCCCAGAAAGACAAACACTGTGTCTTGGTTCTCACATATAGATCCAGATTTTTAAATAAGCACAAGGCAGAAGGAAGACCGCTGGAGAAGAAGAGGACCAGTGAGAATGTGGGAAGGGACAAGAGGCAATGGGAGGGTGAGATCAAGCCTCCCATTGATGTGTACACTGTCCTAATGAAGCTCTCACTGTGAACAACAAACACAGAAATGACATTTTAAATGGCACTGGGATATAGTCATCTACTACCCAGACAACTGAACTGACCTGAGCCTGAAAGGAGAGACAGGAAGTCAGGGAATGACATCTAGGGGGACATTTGCTAAATTCAAGTCTATTCCTGGGAAGTGGCCATTCCTAAGACACATTAATGTAGGGGAAGCTGTAGCCACGCCTACTTAGGGGCTGGCTACAGGTGTGCCTGACCACGCCCTCACACCTCCTTGACTGCACTGGATCCAACTTGCTCCATTTCAACTGACACTCCGGCCAGAGGTTCGGGTACTGACTTCAATCAAGTTGAGGATTTCAAGCGAGATCTTCTATCAAGAAAATCCCATCTAACATGGACTGGATACAATCCATTCAAGACTTTTACTACACTAATATTTTCTTCCTACAGGACCCCACATAACTATCATCGTCCATTTCAACAAAAAATAACTTGGAGGATGCTACGCCCCCTTTCCCCATTGTTGTCACTTAGGATACTATATATACCTAGTTAGAGATAGCTTCCTATTGTTTTTGGTTGGGATTGGAATGAGGTGTTCAGGCTTAAATACCTCTTTCAGATGACTTTAGGGTTTAGTTAAAATAGATAGTTAGGATGTGACATAAGCAGATTGTTATATCTTCTTATATTTTACCTTTATGATTGTTAATTTTGGATACTTTAAACTGTTAAGTTTTAATCCTCTTTTAGACTAAAAGGAAAATTGTAGGGGAAGCTGTAGCCACGCCTACTTAGGGGCTGGCTACAGGTGTGCCTGACCACACCCTCAGTGTGGCGTGGCTACAGCTTCCCCTACACATTAAGCTTACAAAGACATTTTGTCTATGTGAAGGAGATACACTGAGCCTCCTTGCCTCACTACTGCTCCAGCATGCTATAGAAAATGCTATTTAGAATTAAAGCAAACTGATGACTTAATTAAAGCATGCCCATAACTTGCCAGAACTCAGGGCCTCGATTCTCCCCCTGCACTGTCCAGCAAGTTGAGCTGCCCACATCCCCTCTAGTCACAGGTAAAATTCATAGCAGCAGCAAACCCCCCCTCATCTCCCCACATCTGAGAATGGTCTCAGGCTCTCTTATCCACCCATGCCCATCTCCACTCGGGAGCCAAGTTCAGAAACCGGACCACTGCCTTGGTCCTCCCCATCACAGCCAGTTCACTTCCTGGAAAAGCAATCTGCACATATACCTCCATGTCATCATCTTTCCACATTCCCTGATCAGAACACATGTGGCTCCCTACAGTCTGCCTGTCCAATGTCACCCACAGCCAGTGGTGTCTCCCTATTTTAACACAATTGACTGGTTCTGATGAACTAATCAGAGGAGTCTTCTCACTGCCTTGACACATGGCACCATGTGATCCTTGACACGTGTGCTATGTGTCAACTCTTATCTTACAAACACTTCATTGACTACTAGCAGATGCAGTCCCACACCAACAAGAACCATTCCCTTGTCTGAAGTGAGAACATGACAAGTTTTACGCCATCCAACTGTCACAATGATTATGCTATTCCCGTTTACAAATGAGAGAATTACCCCAGCTCACAGCTAGTGGGTGGTGAGACCAGGGTTTAAATTCAGGTATCTGTGTGTGAAAAACTCATAGATTCCAGCAGCAACTATCTTACCTACTTCTACACCCGCAGTGTTTGCAGCTCACAGCATATACTATATGCCTGAAGAATGTCTGATGAATATTTCACAGAGTGCTTTACTGCAAAAATCATTAATAGGCACAGAATTTCCCAACATTCCATTTGAATGGTAGTTAACACATACAGCTCTGTTTTGGGACTTGGTAAAATGACAAAGAAATGCCTCATGTTACCTTTCCAACTCATGTCTAACAAAACCCAGTATAGGGGAGGAGAAATGGTTTCTGGAGCATACTGCATGTAGTGTAACGTGACTGGGTGCTGAGTACATGTCTGACTACTAGGTGCTGGTGCTGAGTATATGCATGTCTGAGATTTGTAGCACATAGCCAAAAATACAGGCTCTGGGACTACAGAGAACCGAGTTGAAGTTGAAGTTCCTGCCTCAACACTCACAAACCAATCATGCAGTATCACCTGTATCAGGGAGGATGCTAACCACTATGGAAGTTCTAATGTACACACAAGTCACAACTTACAGTCTCCTGTTCTGCCCCCCAAATGACTCCCTCAGCAGTGAAAGGGGGAGGATCTCTACAGGAAGAGAAGCAAAGGGTTCATGCTGGGAGACTGTATATCTCCAGGCAGTTAATATGGATGCTGTCTTGGCTTTAATCATCATGGGGAATAGAGATCATAGAGTTCTCTTCAGAAGTCTCAGCTCTCCTGCTCATGCCTGGAAAACAATGCTTACAGTCACTTGAGAAGCAGTTAGGTACTCAGAAGTCACTGTGAGGACAGTGTGGCAAACTAACAAAGCCATGTCAACCCAGATGCAGCAGCGAGCTACTCTTAGAGGACATCTTCCCATCACCCCAAGTAAATCATTTGCGTCCAGATAAGGAGCAGGCAGCTAAGGCAAGACCAGCACACTCAAAGTTGGGAGTTCTGTCTTGCCATTTGAAGCATGACCTTGGACAGGTTCTTAAAGACTTAATATTCATTTATTCAATAAATATTTACAGAGTGTCTTTCAGATCACCGCTCTCAAAGAATTTATATTCTAATGGAAGAGGAAAGACATCATCTAACAAATGGACAGAGAGATGAGGAGAAAGACATTTTCAGATAGTGGCAAATCACTCAGAATTAAGACAGTGATGAAACAGATTGCACTCAACCGTGAAGTCATTTCAGAAAGGTCACACCTGAGACAAATAAAATTCCAGTAACTTCTTAGTTCTCGACGTCTGTATGTTTTCCTACAAAGCAACGACTGAGCAGGGAGGTAACAAAAGCCTCTCCCAGCTCCAGGGCGGCAGGACAACACGGCTGTTAGAGATACATTATTTCTGTGTACATGCACAGCCCCTACATCAGACCACAGCTGTATTTGGTTAAGCCGCTCAAATGTGAACTCTTAGTTTTGAAGGCATTTAATGCAACTGTAAATTATTTTCAAGGAACTACATATGAATTTGCATATTGAATTTCTTTGGGTCCAACTGACAAGAGAACTTTGTACTCTGCTAATATTAGGCCAATGAAGGCCAGCTGGTCCCCAGTAGAAGACTTAACATGGACTTGCATGTTTCAAACCAGACAGTCATGTGACTTCATAACATAAGTAAGTGATATCTTAAGCTAAATCTTTCCAGCTATGTCTTGTACCACTAGATCCAGATGTACTGAAAAGTAGAAAAGGCAAAACTCCTAAGCTACATGTTCCCCTTTATATAAAAATAAGGGAAAATCTGAGGTGCTAAGGTATGGAAGTTTCCAAAGGAAACATCAGTATTTTGACCCACATTTTTCATGCGCCAGTTAACTAGAAAATTACAAAAGCTGAAAACTTCTGATAAACTGTACCAAGGGATTAATAGAATAACTCTTCCCCTCTCTTCCCCATTCTCTTTCTCTCTCTTACCCTCTCCTATCCCCCACCCCTCCCCACTCACACCATGCAGGGCTGCCTTTCTAGGAAGGAAATTAAAGCTTCTCAAACTGCTGAAAAACAAACAAACAAACAAACAAAAAACAAGAGTCTCTGAAGTTTTAATTCCATTAACCAATCAGGAAAAAACTAGAAACTGCTGTCTCTCTGTGAAGCAGTGAGGGGCAGGCGTCACAGACAGATATGTTGAATCTTTCAGGCACTGACTGATATCCCAGCAACACAGTGATTTGTGGGGCCACTACTTGGGGCACCTCAAAGATAATTAAATATTAAGCCCCTCTTTGATGTAGACAAAGTCTGCCTAAGAGGATTAGCAGCATGGCAAGCGTGGTACCATATTTTTTTTCTGTAATTGAACATTGCAATATCATTATCTATTCTCATCTTCCGTCTGTAAGAATGGGTCTCTATCAGTAATTGCACTGAAAATGCTTCTGAGGAGGAAAGAGGTGGTAGGGAAATCCTTTCCAAGGGGAAACACTGTTCTCAGGTATCTGGGATGCATGGATGGTGAGGACAGAATGACAGCAGAGGTGAGCAGACCACTGTCCACCTTAGTTCAAGGTTCTGTCTTGCACACAAAGTGTTGAAGACCTCAGTGTAAAAGTCTTCCCCAGGCTGGGCATTGGTGGCACACGCCTTTAATCCCAGCACTCAGGAAGCAGAGGCAGGCGGATCTCTGTGAGTTCAAGGCCAGCCTGGTCTCCAGAGCAAGTGCCAGGATAGGCTCCAAAGCTACACAGGGAAACCCTGTCTCGAAAAACAAACAAAAAACAACAACAAAGTCTTCTCCAGGGTGACAGACCTAGTGGCAAAAGGCTGACAGGGACGTGCACTGTCCACAAGTGCCCCGATCTTCCCAGAGTTCTAGAGAAAGATAACCCAGTCTTTGAAAAGACAACTAATGAGATGATTTGAACCATAGACATAGTTAGCACAACACTCTAGATCATGTTTCCATCCTGAAACCACTGCTTCATTTTCCAAGGAACAAGAAGTTGATTCAACTAGATGTGAAAATTACTCATCAAATTCCCTTGTGCTCTGAAAAGACCACAAAGCCAGGCCAATGCAGAGGAGACACAGTCACTACAGTGTTCCTCAGAGAATACCCAGGACACCAGCAGAGCAACACCAGCATGGGGTGTGCCCATTCCTACTACCAAATATTTCAGGAACCTGACCATTACCTGCCAACAACAGGGAAACTGTTCTTATCTAGGAGGAAAGTAGATGTGGGGAGAAGCTAAAAATGTAATGAGACATGGGATAACTCTCACTTGTCACTCTGAGATGCCTTGGAGAGATTTCCAGAGGGCCTGAATGTTTGCTGCTTCACAGAGCAAGTATTCCTGAAATGAAGCTATTCATTGACCTCACAGATGACAGCAAATAGGCTACAGTCATAGCAACAAAGTAGAAACAGTAATGAGAATCTGAAGTCTAGCTCTTGGAGAGGCAAAGGTTTCTTTCAGTTGCTGTCCATTACTGAGAGAAGCCAAGGCAGAGGCTTCAGGCAGAAACCACAGAGGAACAGATTACTGGATTGCTTTCTAACTCATACTCTTATACAGCACAGACCTGCTGCCTAGGAACGGTGCTGCCCACAGTGGACTGTGGCGCCCCCACATCAATCATTAATCTTGACAATCCTTTAACTCAGCTCCGTCAGATGATTCTAGGCCGTGTCAAGTTGAAGCTAAAGCTACTAGGACCTGTATCTTTCAGAGATTCCATGACAGCAGGGAGAAAAACTTTTAAAAAAGAAGAATAAAGACAGAGACACAGAGAGACATGGGGGGGGAAGGAAAGAAAGAAAGAAGGAAGGAAGGAGAAAGGGGGAGAGAGAGAGAGAGAGAGAGAGAGAGAGAGAGAGAGAAAGAGAGAGAGAGAGAGAGAGAGAGAGAGAGGGGGGGGGGGAAGGAAAAAAGATAAAGAAGTTTTAACTTTGAGAATTCAAAGTTCAGTAAAGTTTGCTGTGTTCTAAGAAGGTTCCAGAGTGGAGGCCTATGGAAGCCTAGAAAGATCTGAGAAACTAAGACATTTGTCTCTCCCAGCCCACAGTGGTACCGGAGAAGGAAGGCCATGTCAAAAGTGCATAGGCAAAGTCACCTGCCTTTCCAGCCATACAGGCATTTCTCCTGGGTCAAACCCAGTTAATCAATGTCATAAACAGTTCTGAAGATGGGCCTGTGGACATAATGGACACGTGTTTGATCAGTCCAGTCATGTTCAGCCATGTAAGAAAATCAGAATAGACTTTATTACCCAGAATCCATCACTAAACCACCTGTACTGGAAGTCTGAAGCCAGTATGCTGAACACACTGGAAGTCTGCATTACTGAGGCAGTTGTTAGCAGCTATAGCTGCTTTCTACCTAAGGCTGGTTAGAAGAAGGGTGTGCATGCAGGTGCTGCTTACCTGTCTCCGAGGCCATGCGGCTCTGAGAATGGCTTGTGTTCGGAAGAACACCAGGAGCTTGCTGTCCTCCTCACTCAGATGGAAGGACTGCCCAAAGATTTGGAGTGCCTGGATTCGAGGCCTCACAGGATAGGTATCATCAGCACAGAAGGGCCGTAGCCACTGCAGTAGGTCCTCAGCGGACACCAGCTCCTCCCTGCAGATCAAGACAAGGTGGGAAGAGAAACTACTGAGGCTTGTTGTGTTCCTTCTAGTAATCATATGCCACCACTCACCTAAAGACTAAATGATGACTTTCTTTTCTTATGAGGAAAAAAAATTACATCTTGAAGTGAATTATAACAAACTACATTGGAAGATCTTCAAACTTGTAAAATAAATGCAATTCTTAAGCAGTATTCCTATGAAACTGAGTGACAAAAGGTAACCACTAACTACTATGTTCTTAGCTAGTTTATTTCTTATGAAAATTTAACAAGTTGTAAAGCTTGTCTAACTGCTTGTACTAACGATGCCAAGTCCCAGGCTAGTGATTTTATATACTTAATTACTAGTTGGCAACAACTATGCAAACAAGGCATCATCAATCACATTTTCTAGGACAGAAGTGGCTTTGGAGAGGTGGTATAAACTCCGTGGTGCCTGTGATGTGCAGCAGTTTAACCCCACTGCCTCGGCTTCTCCATTCCTTCTCAGTCTGACCACAATTATGCATGTGGCAACACAATCACTTACTATCATCAAGAGTAAAATGTAAAATGCTCAGCTATATGGCTGTAGAGCCTAGAAGGATGCAGTGAAGGGGATGTTCTGCACACCTCTCCACCCAGTCAAGATTATGTTTTCCTGTCATCCCAAAAGCCCATCTCAGTGAACTCACTTGCTGATGTCAGTGATAGCTGCTAAGTGTCACCTAAGGGGGACTCACTTCCCTGAGGCCCTGAATTGTGCAGGTATTTGTACAACCACATCCTTACAAAGCCCCTGGCATGAATCACCTAAACTGAGTTGCAGACCAAATCAAACACTATGCTAATTCCTACTCTGACAAGATCAGAATAACATATTTAAAAAACAACAAGAAACAAACCTCCTGAAATTCAGTTCTTTATTGCCACTGAACATGTCTCTCAGCATCTACCACAACACATCTACCTGACAAATACTGTTTTATGGAAACTTACATTAAAAACACAATTAAAGGAAACTATGAAATGTGAAGGACTGGTTTAAACATTTGTACATTTATGAATCATTTGCTAGTATTACCAACAGCTATCCTTCCTTCTCAGTGCTCATTAGCAATGGGAAAAATGGGGGATGGGGAGATGACTCAGGCAGTATAGTGTTTGCCAACATGCAGGAGGACCTAATTTCAATCCCCAAAGGCCAGGCATGGAGTCAGGCTGTCAGAGACAGAGGATTCCAGGGCTCTGCTGCCCAGTCCATCTACTCAAGCTGGCCAGCTTAGTCTTAGAGAGACTAAGATGGAAGGGCTGGAGGGGAAACTCAGTGGTTAAGAGAACTAGATATGGCATCTGAAAAGAATCAAGGATATGCAAGGTGTGCATGAGTGCAGACAGGAAATGCAACTCAGGGAAAGGCAAAGACTTCCAAGGGCATGGAAGGTCAGTGAGAGATTAAAGCCCCAATGTGAAGTGAACAGGCTACAGAGGGACAGCTTTCTCATCTCTGGAACCAAGACCATGAACGCAGGCTGCAAAGACAGTTTGGCTCTCCAAAAGTACAGGCTGAAACTGCCTTAGATCCAGGCCTCACATTCATGGCAAAATTCCAAGCCTCCGTTTCCTCACTTATCAATAGACATGAATGGTGATGCCTTCCTCACAGGGTTGTTTAGAATTAAGTAGAAGAAAGTAGTAAATGCAATGCGTGTGATATACCTAGCATATGCCTAAGTACTTCAAATAATGACAACCATTGTTATTAAAGCTTTGGGGGCATGGAATGGGAATGATGGCAGACTTTGAAGCAGTAAAGCTCAACACCACTTTTAAAGATTAGAGAAGATGTGTAAGCTGGGCAGCCTCAAGTAGAGGTGTCAGCGGCCTAAGTGCAAATCAGGAAGAAATGGGACATTGATGGCAACCCCACAAGGCTCAGGGAACATAAGGACAGCAAGAATGAAGAGCTAGAAGGTGAGGAGGGGTGCTGTGAAATGTTACCCTATGCACATAACATGGCTGTGGCACACCTGAACTCACTGTAGCTATAGTTTCCTGCAGAAGCAAAGGAAATGACCAAGCTGACAGCAAGATGAGTCAACACAGCAGCAGACCGCAAGAACTAGACCCAGTGGGTTGAGATGCAGGGCAGGGAGGCTCACACAGCAAGAGTGGGTAAAGGTGGGAAGAGAACATGCTGGTGGAGGGAGAGGCAAGTTAGGGATGGGTGTGACCAAGATACATCATGCAAATATATCAAGGTGTCAATAAATAAATGTAAGATATATTTTTTTAAAAAACATGAATAAAGTTGTTTGAAGCTCATTTCTGCCCACAAATCAAAACCAGTTTCACACAACACGAAGCTGGTGTTTTAACCATCATGCTCAAGTGTCAAGGCGAATAGGATGAGTTCCCATGTCAGAGAACCAGAGTCATAAATACCAAATGGAAGTTAGAGTAGCAATCATCTACCTCACTAAGAGGAACAATAAAAAAATATGAAGAATAATTTATGGAGGTTTACCATGAGTGTTGACTATCACAACTACCCTTTTCATGTATACAGTCATCACTCTAAAGTGTAGGCAAGGTCACACAGTACACAGTGGGGGTCTACCTTACCACCTTGAGCTATCTGCTGACTTCCCTTGTCAATTACTGTGTAATGCAACTGAGCCAATCTGGGACATATTACATAACACTGTAGGAGAAACTTCAGTTACTGATGAGATATAGAAAGAGAATCATAACACTTTCCAAATAATTGTGCTGCTGGACTCTTTTATTCCTAGAGCTTATTATACAGTTAATAACATCTGACATTTTGGAGAGACATGTTCCAATTTTTAGTTGATGTTTCAAATACATAATCAAATTATGAGAACTCATTCCTAAAATACAAACACAAAGGCACAATGTCTTGAACAAGTTCCATTGCATATCTACCTGGACATAGGCGTCAGAATGACCACACAGAAAGAAAAGGACTCTTATAAAGCAATATCAAGAGCATAGGTCAGACAGTCTCAAGATTGTTTTTAAATTCACAGTCATTCTTATAGAGCAGTAAGTGTACACACACACACACACACACACACACACACACACACACACACACACACACAGCCAAACAATGAAAAAGAAAAAAGGTAATTTGGTTTTTTTTAATCCTTGATATTTTTCTGTGCGTTGGAAACTTGTCAAGATAAATAGGTGGAGGGGGATAAAAATTGTGGGGATAAAAAGCATGATGTCAGTAATGTAGAGATGCAGAAATAGAAGGAGGGAAGTGATTCTAGTTTTGTAGTCTTTGGTGAAGGAAAGAAGGCTTAATGAGAATAATAATAAAAAGAAAATCATCTCAAATCATTTACTTCATTATAAAAATGATTAGTAAAAGTTACTAAATAGCTAAAAGGAAAATCTCTATAGTTTCATTATTAAAAAAAAAAAAGGCAATTGCTTCTACCACACTGTAAAGAGCCAATCTAGCACTTTATTTAAAAACAATCAACTAACAGAGACATACAGACAGTCACATAATCAGCTGGGGCTCAACAGATAAGGGTCATATATTTAACAACTACTTCTACTAACTAGAAAGTACAGCAACAGCAGCAGCAGGAACACATGTGTGTTAATTGAGTGATTATTTGAGGATGTGACACTCCAGTGTGGGTGGAGTGCTCATCCACTTTCCTCTATTGGTACTGAGAAATAATAAAGAATGGAAGGACAAAAGAGTAGAAAGCAATGTCAACCAAAGATAATTGATCAAGATGAGATTTTATAATATAAAAGAAATTATCTTTGGTAAAACAGTTCTCAGATTCTTCATGACACATATCTTAGTTTGGGTTACTATTGCTTTGATGAAACACCATACCTAAAAGCAACTTGGGGAGGAGAGGGTTTACTTGGCTTGCACTTCTACATTGTAGTCCATCACTGGAGGAAGTTAGGATTAGGAACTGAAGCAGGGCAGGTACCAGGAGGCAGGAGCTGATACAGAGGCCATGGAGGGATGCTGCTTATTGGCTGGTTGCTCAGAGATCCCAGGTCCACCAGTTCAGGAATGGCACTACCTACATGGGCTAGGCCCTCCCAGATATCATTAACTAAGAAAATGTCCTGGGTGCTTGCCCACAGCCCAATCTACGGAGGCATTTTCTTTATTGAGGTTTTTTCCTCTCAGGTGACTTTGAATAGCATGGATATTTAAGGTGCTGAGTGAGAATAAGTGATGTTAGTGCTCAGTCCTAATTAAGATATTTATACAATCCCCTTGAAAGCTCACAATATATCAACAGAGAGAGGCAGGAAAGAAAGGAAGAGCCAAAGACAGGGAGAAGGATTGAAATGCCATGATCTGGGAATGACTCGACCAACATATCATGATCTCACAGTAGCTATGGCTGCTTACAATGGTCCCGCAGACAGTAAATCATGGATAGGGGAGCAGCTCATGGGGCCCTAGCCTTGCCTGCTGAACTACTGACTACTGATAGATTCGGGAGGGGGGGCGCATTTTCTTTTAGATGCCCACTTGTAAGACTAACAGGCCCCCATGAATAGTTCCAAATCCACTATCACAAATATTGCCCTGGTTAGAATTAGCAAATCACACAAAAAAGAGACATGATTCTAGGGAAAATGATTTGCATAGAGGAGGGCAAGTCAAAGGGACAAGATAGTTTTATACACATGTAACAGTAATTAAAACATACATGTATGAAACAGTCAAACTACACTTTCCTACACAGTGTAATTCCTAACTACATACCAAGTACTTCTCTTTACACCCAAGGACAAATGTGGCTCTCACCCTACATCAAAGAAGCCCCCCGTTGAGGGAGATGAAGACCATCATAGAAAATGAGAGCTGGTCAAAATACAGAGAATAACTGATGTATCCAGCCCAAATGAATACATCTACAACACCAGCACAAGGCTCAGAGAACATCAGAAGGCAGGAAGTGAAGGATTCTAAGAGGCAGAGGAATAGGAAGACAGCTGTGAGGCTGTGTCTCCTAGAAATGACAGGGAAGCTATAGCCAGGATACTGCAACAACATGGCTGCCTAACAAGACTTGGACAATGACAATATGGACAGGCATGCTAACATGGGGGTGGGGAGATAATGGGACCTCACCCCTAGACAAACAACTATAGGCACCCAATGGCTACTGAAATCAAGAAAGTTAGTCTTCCTCAGGGATGAGACCCCGAACTGGTTCTACAATATCAAATGGTCAGCTCTTTAAACATGCACACAGGCAACACTGAAGAGTCAGGGGGCTATATTTATATATGTACGCATTAATAGCTGTAATAACAAAAATAAGCCATGAATTTGAGAGCAACTAAGGGGGATAATAAGAGGGATTAGAGAAAGGAAAGGGGAGTGAAAATGATATAATTATACATCATTTAATTAAAACTATTCTAAAATTTTTAAAGATTGGATGACACAAACACAATTCTGTGCTGTGTGTGAACATTTTTGATGTAGAAACATTGAAATGTAAGCCAATCCTACAACGTGGCTGGTGGTTGACCTTCAGACAAGCATCACGGCAGCTGCTGCCCACTCTGCTTTCTTCTCGTTTCTGCCACTGCCTTCTCCCTGACATTCTTGTTCTCCCCTTCCCCATTCTTTGTGATATGTATCTATGTATGTGGAGCCCTTATACCCACCAGCTGATACTACGGTTAACTATCAATGCATACAGACAAACAGCCCAAAATGTTCACTAGTTTCCAAGGAAATCTTTCCTGACTAATGCACAGAAGAATTCTTCATTAATTACTTGTTGTCATCTGCATTGAATGCATGTCACCCATTGTTTTGAGAATCAGTAATATATGAGTTCACACTTATTGTTAGACAAAACAAAACAAAACAACAACAACAAAAACCCTCTACATGTATATGGAAGTAAGAAGTAGAAAAACAAGTCAAGGCAAAGAAGAACAAAGCCAAGCAAGACAGAGGCAAAAAGACTGTTGGACACGGCACCTTAAGATCTTGCTACTCAAATTTCAGCCCATGGACTGATTGGGTCCTGGGAACTGGCTAAAATGGACAATTTCAGGGCCCATCTATGAAGATCTATGCAGATAGAATCTATATGGTTGTAAGCCTCCAATCCCCTGATAACTGCTATGACCAGTGACAACTGAGTAGCCCACCATACTCAGTACTGGCTTTGACATTGAGCGATGCATAGCACATCCTCACTGGCTTATCTCAAACAGGTCCCTTAGCCCTCCAGTTTCATGGCTTCATCTGTAGGGTGGGGATAATATGCATGCCATGTGGTTGTTCAGAGTGACTAAATGCATCTTTCCAAGGTCTTGGCATAGAAGGAAGGTGCTCATTAAGGAGGGGTGTATTTTTTATAACTAGATGATAACAGTGCTTTCTTAATTTTAGGTTTAATCACACTGTTGTAGAACATTATGTTCATAATTGAATCAATTTTATTACATTTATTTGTCTTCTGAAGGTCTTTTTAGGGTGGGGAAGGTAGTACCTACATGCCATGATATGCATGTGGAAGTCTTCCACACAGGTTCTGGGGATCAAATACAGGCTGTCGGGTTTGGAAAGCACTTTTACCCACTGAGTCATCTCATCAGTCCAGTGTTCAATGTTCCCAAAACATCTAAATTTTTGTAAGCCAAGTAATAACCTAATTTTTCATATAAACTAGAAATTTAGATTATAGCCTCAAAAGATGATGTCACAGAAATGTATCACAATAGGGGAGAGCAGATGCTTTCGTAATATAAATTTAAGATGCATGAACCTCTAATCGACTCATTACTCTTTGCTATCTGCTGTGTTAGTCCTTCAGATGTTAGCAAAGGTCTAGTGCATGATTTAAAACCCCTAGAACATTAAACCCTGATGTCTAAAGGCAGAGGTGGGTTTATGCTTTTGAACATTCACCTCCACCTACTGGCAGCATTTTGGGAGGTTGGAGAATGTTTAGGAGGCACAGCCTCAGTGGACTAGGGACTAGCCTTTATTTATTTATTTATTTATTTATTTATTTATTTATTTTTATAACTTTTTTATTTAGAAACAATCATTTTACATATCAATCCCCCTTGATTTATAACCTGGATCTACTTCCTACCTGATCTCTGCTTCCTGATCCTCTCAGATGTGAGCAAGCAGGCTCACACTCACACTGCCTCAGTTATAAGCTGCTCTCAGCAGTGTGTTCTCTCCTCTGGCTAAGACTGCATCCTCAAACCATGAGCTAAAGTAAATCCTTCCTCCTTTAAGTTGCTTCTATAAAAAATTTTATCAGACTAGTATAGATAGCCATGTCTGGTGAGGTGGCAGAGACTCTATCAGTACTTTCTGAGTGCTGTGTGTTCACAGGATTTAAAGTCAGCACAGGAGAGAGAGGTGCCCAGGAGAGTCATGCTGCAGTTAGAAAGCAATTGAGGCTTGTTGTAGTATAAGAAGAGTTCATTCTGGTATAGCATGGACTAGGTACTGAGGATAGCCACACAGGCATTGGGGAACACACCTATAATCCTAGCACTTGGGAGATACAGGCAGGAAGAACAGAGGTTAAAGGTCATCCTCAGGTACATAGTGAGGTTAGGGCCAGCCTGAGACACATGTAAACCTATCTCAAGAAAATAAAACAGAACAGAACACCTGAAACATAACAGCCATACAACCAAACACTTGGTAGTTAACTTCACACACACTCCAATTCTCAATCTTCTCTGCACTCTCCTTAGAAGGAACATTGAGATAGCATATACCTATTTCAAGAGCATACACATGTTCATGTGTGTGCTGGCTGATGACATACATGAGCAGGAGTAATTCACCATGGATACTCAAAGGACACTGACATTGGTTACAATGTTGGGAACAAAGAAGGCTTGTATGACAAGAGGAAGAGGAAGGGCAGACAGGTCCCGGTCTGATACCTAGAGGGACAGCATCTGGGTAAAATCCAGAAGTGAGTGACCTGATGCAAAGCTGTAGAGGGGTTGGAACTCCATGTCCCTCCTGAGGCTCTGCCTACAATTACCTGGAGCATGAACTCTCACTCCTCCATGTGACTCTGCCAGGTAGCTGGGGAAAGGAAAACCAAGCAAACAGTAGCTATGCCAACTCAAGAATACCTGCTGGGAATAGAAGTTATAATATTTATTATCTTCCAGAAACAGCTCACACAAAGGAGATCTCAGCTCTTGCAATCCCATGCCTTTAATCCCAGGATTTGAGAGGTATAAAGGAGAAGCAAAGGGTCTCGAGTCAGAATTAGTCTCCAGGCATGTTGCAGAGAGCATGGCAGTCTAGGATTGCAGTCTGAGGTGTGGTGGAGAGCAGCGCAGTCTGGATTGCACTCTGAGGATTCATGGAGACAAGATCACTCATTTTGGCCTGAGGTAGAGGTAAGAGCTAGTGGCCTGGCTGTTTTGCTTCTGATCTTCAGCCTGAATCCCCTCTCATCCCACCCCCAATATTATCTTTCTTGTCTTGATTTTTTTTCAGAAAAAGAAAAATCCACCAAGGCTTTTCCCAGTGTTCCTTTGTTATTCTGTCTCTGGAATGAAAAGGACAATCTTGTTTTGCTTCTTCACTCCCTAACGTCATTCTGAAGATCAAAAAATAAACAGTCTGTGTTCCAAAGACCCAGGGTACAGTCTTTGGTGTGTGTAGGGAGAAACCCTGATTAGAGGTACCACTTAGGCCTGGTCATAGGGTTTCTCCCTACAGGTATGTCTGGCTAGAAATTCATGGGGGAAAACACTGTCTTTAACTGTGAGACGGCTGCAGGTAGATAAGATTCTGGAAGTTACTGGAAGCAGCCTATGCAGTAGCAGACAGAGCCTTTCATCTTGACAGGTCGGGACCCCGAGCCAAGCCCACTTGAGAAAGCTGGCTGCTGGCACTGGAATGGCAGCAGCTGTGTGTAATACCTAGAAGGCAGGTCAGTGTGAGTGGCAACACCTCCACCTGCTCTACTACCTGATGCACCTACACTGTCCAGGCAGCATCTCAGCTAGATACCACCACCCTCTCCTCCAAACTCGGTTCAGAGCCTAGGCCCCTGTTACCACTGCATTTCTCACTCTGCCCTCTCTTGTCCTCCACTCTGTGTTCAGCATAGTCCTCCCCACTCTACAGTAGTTACTAGGGCCATGAGTAAGCTCATCTTCTCTGCAAAATTGAGGGATCCCTGGGCTTTGAAATTACTTCTCATCCGTCTATAACTCCATATGACTTACTAGAGCAGGACACACAATAATCACACAGAATAAATGCTATCTCTTTAGAATAAGGGGTCTGAATTGGGCATTGGTACAGCTATTTTCTTATTTAAAGATCTACAAGAAAAGGAGGTTTAGAAAACCATACAAGGGAAGAGGCAGAGGAAACAGAGGGTCCTGCTTGCAATACTTTCTCACATTCATCAATATCCTCTCAAGCTATATCCTCTCAAGCCTGAGGCAAAGTGGAGCTCATGAAGACATACTGTCATAGCATCTGCATACTATGCCTGGAATCAAGCAGAGCAAGTGTTGAGCTTTATATCAATTTCCAAAGGCAGCAACAGCATACATAGCTGGACTAACCATCCTAAGAATTAAATTCACAAAGATAAATAGGAAGTGTTACAAGTCAATAGAGTAGAATACACAAGTGCCCATGTTATCTGTATTGAAACTATATGAAACATGTGCATACTTGAATAATAATTGGAAAGAAAGGCATTTTATTATTCATTACTCAGTGGGGAAGATTCCTAAACCCCTCTTTGCTATATTTTCAATGGAAACCCACTATTCCAGGAGAGGCCAGACAGGATTGACATGGGTATCAGCTGGAACAAAGGCTACTGTAATCTCCAAGGGACTTGAATACCTATTAAGTGGTTGATGTGGATCATAACTGAATACTTGGTCTAGAGTTGAAGGAACTCTTTGGGAAGCATTAGGAGGTGTGGCCTTGTTGGAGGAGGTGTGTCACTGGGGTGGGCTTCAAGGTTTCAAAACCTCACACCAGGACCAGCCTCACTCTCACTCTATGTCCTGCCTGTACACAAGACCAAAGCTACTGCTTTAGCACCAGGTCTGACTGCCTGCTGCCATACTCCCTGCCATAATGGTCATGGAATCACCCTCTGAAACTGTAACTGTTAGCATTCAGGTACACCTGGCCCGCCTCTTGGAGACCTGGCTGAATGTGTCACCCCTGCGAGCATGCTCAGTATGCAGGCAGTACCCTGGCCTGCTGTGTGGTCTCTGCACCCCTCCCTTAAAAAGGCAGAACCCCACCTGCTTTCTCTCCCTCACATGCTTTTTCTCTCCTCTTCCTCTTCTTTCCTGCCTGTCTGACTCTCTATCTAGCTTTCTGCCTCTCTCTGTACCTCTGTCTCTCTCTCTTCCCACCAGGCTGCTCTGTGCTTTCTTTCTCTCTTCCCTCTCTCCCTCTAACCCCCTCCCACAATAAAGAAACCCTCCATGTGAATGCTGTCTGCATGGTGTATCTGTCTCTCACCTGCTTGGCTACAACCTGCCAAGGTCTCTCTCGCTGTATCAAAACAGTAGCCAGGGCCCCCAAGTGTATTCTTTTTTTTTTTTTTTCTAAGTTGATTTAGTCATGGCATCACTTTACAGTAATAGAACAGCAATAGAACACTAAGAAGGAATTTGGTACCAGGGACTGGAGTATTACTTTAATAGGCTTGACCATACTGTTGTTTGGAGCAATATAGAAGACAATGGGATTTTGAACTAGAAAAGTGATGGAACGCTTTAAGTAGGGATTAATGGGCCAGCCTAGTAGAACTCAGGGACATAAGCTGAGCGAAATATGACTATTGAGGCCCAGCTGTAATATTTTGGAGAAAATGTGGCTAATTTTCGGTCTTACCCTAAAAATCTGCCTGAGGCTAAAACTGAAGAGTTTTTGGACTAATGTCATTGGCAGACGAGATTTCAAGACAGTCCAGTATTGGATGCATCATGTGGTTATTAGTTATCACCCTTATGCAGATCTACAATGAAAGACAGCAAGCAGGGCAAAAGAAAGATAAAATGTACTGCTCAGGAAGAAAAAGGGAACCAAAAAATGTAATGTCAGAACCAATTCCTGTTTTCAAAGAGAAAAGAAATTTAAAGAAAGGTCTAAAATTAATTGGAATAAAAGGAGTGGTGCCCCTGGGGCAAGACCTCACTCAGCCATGCTCCCAAATTGTAAAAGTGAAATGCCTAAGGTACCTTCCAAATGCAAGGACAAGTTTATCCAAGAAGTCAGACCACCAACAAATCAAAATTTATGCAAATATGTCGGTTGGTGGTAGTGCACGCCTTTAATCCCAGCACTCGGGAGGCAGAGGCAGGTAGGATCTCTGTAAGTTCGAGACCAGCCTGGTCTACAAGAGCTATTTCCAGGAGAGCCTCCAAAGCCACAAAGAAACCCTGTCTTGGGGAAAACAAAAGCAAAAACAAAATCGAAAACAAAAAATTTATGCAAATGTAATTCAAGGAAGGGCCAGGATTTATCCCAAGGGTCCACAGCTAAGGAAAGCCACTGATGTTGGGTGTGTGGCAGGGAAGTCCCTTTATGGAGGTCGATAGATGCCATTTTGAGAGGCTGTGAAGGTGAAGCCTGGATTTTGTTGGAGACTTCAAGATGTTGGAGATATCAGTGCCATGGGATATCTGCCAGGGAGAGCTGCATACAGGGACTGGAACCAGCCCAAGAGAGAGAAATGTGCTTTAGTCAACAACATTGGAAGGAGGGAAAGATCTAAAAAGCCATCTAATCCCTTTGACATCAGATATGGAGTTTGGAGTTTCCCTGCTGGGTTTTGGTAGTGCTTTGGTCCACGAATGAAAAAATAAAACAAAAGGAGGAGAACATGACTACTCCTAAAATATGGAGAAGATATTTATTGCAGATGTAAGTAAGAAAGCAGGCAGAGGAATGAGTCTAGCTTTAGCATGGCCAACAAATTTAACCAGACCACAAGAGGAAAGAAGGGGACAGAGAGCAAGAGAGGAGTCACTGACCAAAGAAACCTAGGCCAAGAAGCCAAGAAGCAGGTGTAGCCAAAATGACGAAGTTATACAGGGATCAGCTAGGCGACTGGAGTGGAAGTCCAGCCCCTGGGAGGGAAAGATATAGGATGGGGGTAGAATGAGAAGTGCTGGGAGGAGCCACAGGCACTGATGAGTGATGCTGAGAGCCAGCATCTACTTTATTGTGTTAATAGACACCTCAGTTACCAATTTGTCCTGTGTTTCTGAGACCTGACATTCCAGCATTTCCTCACTATGAGCACTTTCCTCCATTTTGAAAGGTAATTAATATATATTCTTGTGCTACTGTATACTGGAAGCATGGACTTTGCTTTTTGATTTTATAGGAGGTTACAGTTAACAGACTGTCTCGAGTCTTAGAAGAGACTTTGGAAATTTAAATAGTGTTCAAACTGTGAAAAATAATAGACACTTTTAAAGTTGAACTGAATGCATTTTGCATCATTATACGGCTGTAGGCCTATGGGGACCAGGGAATAAAATGTAGTGGTTTAAATAAAATTGGTCCCCATAGGCTCATACATTTGAATTATTCTTTTTCTCATCACAGTGGCAGTAGTGCTGAACTCTGTGGGACACGTGACCCCCTCCAGGTCCTGGAAGGTGTTGTTGGGGCAGTCCACACCAGTGTGGTCTAGTTGGTGGAACTGTTTTGGGAAGGACTAGGAGGTGTGGCCTTATTGGATGACCTGTCTCACTGGGGAGAGTTTGAGGTTTCAAAACCTCATGTTAAACCTGGTCAAGCTCACTCTCTCCCTCTAAATTGCAGATTAGATGTAAACTCTCAGCAGCTGCTCCAGCACCATGCCTATTTGCCTACCTGCCTGCTGCCATACTCATGGCATGATGGTCATGGACTAACCCTCTGAAATTATAAGCAATTCAATATTTGCTTTTATAAGTTTTGACATGGTCATAGTGTCTCTTCATAGCAATAATAGAGTAACTAAAACAGGAGGAAAGCTGATGGGGAAAGTACTTCTGTGTATGTTTATCTTATTGATTGTTGAATAAAATACTATTTGGCCAATGGCAGCAAGTTAGACAGGACTAGGAGTCAAAGAGGATTCTGGGAAATGTAGTAGAGAAGTGGTGATCCAGGCCGGAAGTGACATAGCAAGGAGACTCATATTTAGCAAGGAGAAACAGGAAGGTGCCCTCTTTCCCTTCTGTTCTTCCTCCAGCGGCGCAATGTGATCCACCGGAAAGGAGGGACGCCAATAAGGCGTCCGATAAGATAAGGCTTATAAAATATATAGATTTATGATAATTAAGACTGAGCTAGCAGATGAGAATCCTAGTCATTTGCCAAGCAGCATTTGAACCTAATACAAGTTTCTGTGTATTAATTTGGGCCCTAACTCAGGCAGGCAGCTGGTGTAAAGCGTGTAAAGCACACACGTGGCGGTGGGGCTCGACGGCTTTTGGCAGAAATATTTATTGTAACAGAAAGCCATTTAGTGCAGATGGACAAGCTGTCCTGATCTTACCCTTTGTCCACACTGGTATGGACTGCCCCAACAACACCTTCCAGGACCTGGAGGGGGTCACGTGTCCCACAGAGTTCAGCACTACTGCCACTGTGATGAGAAAAAGAATAATTCAGTCAGAAGAGGTCAATGGCGCCTCAAAAACACACTTTCTATTGACACACTCAGGTGAACCCAGTTGGATTATGGTGTGGCATGTTCCACTCACTGCTCTGTGCTGAGGATGGGAAAGCTGGCATCCCTTAAGAAGCTCAAGGTTAATCCACACACACATTTCTACCGGGAGAATAATACAACCTGCTTTGTCATTTAAAAGCAACTGAACATTAAAGCATTTTAAACATTAAATATAATAATGAAGCTCTTAAAAATAGGTTTACATAGTAAACTCCTGTATCCATACATCTTTACATGCAGGAGTTCATCACAAAGATCACTGGTTTGGTTCCAGACCCCTGTTCTCTGCTACACCATCAATGCTGGGCCTTCACAGGTTCTCTTCCTGGACATCCAGTTGTTGCCCTGTGTTGTGAACATCCTGAAGCCCTGGGTTGGAAGGACCAAAACCCCTCCCACACCCTGAAACCCCTATGTTCCAGCAGATCACAGATGGGCTTCCATCATGACATTTTCTTTCTTCCTTTTTTAAATTTTTTTCTTTTGTTTTATTTTTGGGGGAGGAGGAAAGGTAGAATTGGGAGGCATGATGTGAAAGATACAAAGAATAAATGAAAAGTTAAACAAAACAAAACAATATTTACCCACTGTCTAGAATTCTCGCAAATTCCCAAAGTACAACATAGGAAATAGAAATTTTATACTTATTTCCAGAATACTTTCGGATTTAAACTACCTGCTAGACTCATTACTTTCAGGTCTTTGTCATTTGTGCCTACACCTACTAAACTTAACTGAGGTACATGTAGGGGCCTAGCCCAACAGCATCCTAATCCTAGGCCGAGAGTGGCATTGGTTTATCTCTCCATGTTCCTGAACCTTCTATCACTCCAAGTTGTAAATGCACATTGGTCAGATGTCTTCAGTGCACTGTCATTAGAACCAGTCTGATCAAAGAGACGTGATCTGAACATAGTCTCTAGTAGTAGAAATGCCATAAAGGTACTCATTTTGCTAAATGTTTCTTTTGTAAGTTTTATCTGGTTAAGAAACTATAATTATAAATTAAAAGGTACAAAATATGGCAAATAAATATCTGTTATCATTTGGAAATGAGTGGTTCTTATAAGCAATAGCAGAGAAATCACAACAGACTAATAGAACAAAGCTTTAATAATGTGGAATTTGTTATTTCTAAAATGAAGTGCTGCTGCATTTTGTCTTCTCTGCATAAAATTACTAGGTAGCTCAGAGCATTAATGTGAAAACTAGATGAGGCTGGGGTAATTAAACTGATAAAGGCTCATTTGATTTCAGTTTAGCTTCAGAAAACTGACATGCATTTAATCAAAAAGTTCCTCAAGAGCAATACAGAATTACAAAGGATGCTTAAAAGGAGAATAAATTAAATACAACTAAATCTCTTAGCCTAATTACATTATTCACAAAAAGTGCATGATGCCTCATTATTCCCTTAGTTTCACAATTCTCTCCAGCCCTCTTGCTAGCTGTGCACTAATGTGCCTGTGTGAAGACAAGAGCTTACACCACTCATGACAGATAAGCCATGTCCTAAACAGTTAGCTGATGCCTAACTTCTTCCCTGAGTCAGCTGTGACTTGAGTTCATCAAAAGAACTCTTGGGTATCATTTCTCACTTACTCCAAGAAGGGAATTAGAAAATACAGGAGATGAGCAGCCAAACTGACACCACAGGGCAATCTGGCTCTTGGCTACCCATGTCACATGTCATTTGGCCTTTCTCTTGCTTCTCAAAGGAGCTCAACCAGGAATTGGCTTCATGGCACGGTGTGTGTGTGTGTGTGTGTGTGTGTGTGTGTGTGTATCCATTCTCAAGACATTTTAGGTTAGAACATTCTAGAAGTAACCTCTCAGATTTGTAACACATTTGAAAATATGCTATGCTTCTACCTTCTACATACCTGATGACAGTTTAGCTTCATAATTGACTATGGGGTGGGTATTA
This sequence comes from Cricetulus griseus, assembly GCF_003668045.3. NCBI lineage: Eukaryota > Metazoa > Chordata > Mammalia > Rodentia > Cricetidae > Cricetulus > Cricetulus griseus. The sequence continues at coordinate 23,189,993 of NC_048600.1, read as the reverse complement.
CTATTGATGAAATATTTATTACCTTAGGTCTTCTGTAATTGTTACTTTATAGTTTACCTTAATGCAGAAATTATTTTTGTGATTGCACTATGTACTACATCCTTAGGTGAGATATTGGCAGGACCAATGGCCACTTGTAGCAGCTGTTGAATCATCCCTAGAGGCTGGCCATCTAAACACATGGTCACGGCTTGGTCATGAAGTTTCCCTTTTTCTGAGCGGGACAGATCATAGAGATAACTGTATTTCTGTAGTATTTCCTGGAAAGAAAAAGCAATCGGTGCTGAAATTTTAACAAGAAGCTAAATATGTCTACTTATACAAAGTATATTTAGAAGGTCCACAACCAAAATATATTCCTGTCATCAATAGCACACCAAGAGACAAGAGGGTCTTGTGAACAGAAGAGGGTACTATGAATGCTACCAGCGATTGTAGAGGGTCCAGCCTTCTACAGGTTAGAGAGACTGGAAATGAGATGCTGAGTCAGTGAGAAAAACACACAGAATTCTTTTCTGAGGGATAGAAGTTTCTCTTCTATTTTATTATTCTTTCTATTGCTTATTCTACTGTATTCATTTTACTCTTCTGTTCTTCTACCCTCATGTTTCCCTTCTATCTCTTTCCTGATGACTTCCTTCTAACTGCTTCCTGATGTCTTCCTTCTCCTCAACTTACTCCTCTACTTCCTGATGTCTTCCTTCTCTCTTCTTTATTTTTTCCCTTACAGCTTATATACACCAGCAGACTCTTTGAAGCAACACAAAAGTTACAATGTGGTTACATGCTATTTTTTAAGTGAATGATCACAATAAATGCACATAAAAAACAGCATGTTTTCCATATCCCTTACATGATTAGATCTTTTACATATTATAGGTGAAAACAGGTTAGCCCCCAAGAACCCACATACATTAAACATTTATCTTTGAGACTTCTCATAGATCTCAGGAGACTTTCAGCCATAAGTGTTTACATAGGCAGTAGTTTTTATAATTGCCAGAAAAACAGCTTACCTAGTTTCCCTTTTCATATTTTAGAGTCCAATCCAATTATCTTAACTAACCATCCAATTCTTTGTTTTCTAGTTACATGGAATCAATTGTTTAAAGCTTTATTTTTAGCTATGATGCAAACAGAAACCTGTGAACACATTTCCAAATATCAGAGAGAACTTGAACTATCTTCTGGGACTTAATTGTTTTCCTAATCATTAACATTAAAAATCTATACAGCTCCCCCGGAGAAACTCGTAAGTCCCAGTGTGTGACACTTCCTTGTTCCTGTTTTCTAATCTCTGCAGCCCTTCTTTATGGAGTGGGTGTGTGTAGCAAGACTTTAAACAGTACAGCTTAAGAGGAAACCATCCTCATAATAATCCACAGGTAAAAATGCCCAGTAGATCAGGATATTTCCATGAGATAGTCACACTACCTTAAAGGCACTGGGGATGTTGCCACAGGAATTCACATCATGCCACATGCCAGAGAAAAATGGCAGTGACAAACACCTAAAGGCACAGCAGTAGCAAAAGACATTCTGGAGCCAAACCCCTTAGTGTCTTGCCTCTCTGAGATTCAACCATTCAACCAGTGCCTGGCATTCTGGTGGGCCGAACTCCTGAATTCAAGTGCCACCTGCTATTTCTCTGACATGGCCATCAGCAAGGGATGACATAAAAATCAGGCCATTAGCAGGGTTAGACACTCTAGACAGTATGGACAGTGAATTGCACTGTTTTCACTGAACTCTAAAGCTCAATCATCATTATAATGTTTTGAACAATAACTATATAATCCCAGGTGTTACATATATGGAGTTTAATTATTTCCAACAATAATCCTACAATTACTTTTAGTTGGTCCCATCTCATCAAAAAGAAACTGAAGATCCAAGACACTAAGTACCATGCTTTAGTAAAGGAGCTCAGATTAGGACCTAGAAGTCACTTTCCATCCCATGCTACATTGCTTCTCTTTTAAACATACCTGTAAAAACCAACACTACAAGAAATAACTGAGGAAGTCAGTCATAGATGTGGTTCCCAGCACACAGCTGCCCATAAGGCACATAGCAGCACACACCACACACGGCTGCACATACTGCCCAGGGCAGCACATATAGCACATGGCTGCACATATCATACAGGGCTACTGGACCACAGCACTGCTTTCTAGCTTCTGTGGAGTTTCCCTGGTAACCCTGAACATAATGCTTCATTTTTTAAAACCTCCACACTAAACCTGAACATAACCAAAGTTTTAATGATATTAAAGAATTACTACCAGTTTTTATTGTTTTATATTGTAGTGACTACACTTAAATGTAGTCTTTTCAAGGAAGATATAAGAGCCCTTATGGACAAAATGAGAGGCTGACTAAGTTGTGCTAACCTACAGGCACAAGGTGAATGCAGGGTACGCATGACAGAAGACTGGGCATCCTTGGGACATAACTTTAGAAGTCCCTCCTCGCCTAGGTACCCACCCAGTTTTCCCTCAGCTCTTGCTACCCCCCACCTACCTGTCCCTCTTTTTAGATACCATCTTTGCCCCATATTCCTTTAGAAAGAAAAATGAATAAAAGGCAAGGACTTGAGGACAGCTTTTCATGTCTACAATCCCATCAGCACCACTGTTCCAGTTGGATCTTCACATCCCAGAGAGGACTCTATTTAAGGACACAGGGTGGTGGGACCTTTTATAAGGCAGGATTCAGTGAGAGGTTGGCAGGACACTGAAGAGCGTAGTAAGGTTCCAGCCTTTTCTTTGGTTCTGTCTCACTTATGATGATGTGAGTGGTTTTGCTCCATCACATGCTACCATAGGCCTTTCAGCAAACAGGCCCAGTGCCCACAGAATGAAACTTTTAAAACTACAGCAGAAATAAAGTTTCTCCACTTATAATATAATTATTTCACATATCTCATATAGGAGCCAGGAGCTAACAGAGTTCCTAAAGTGGCTTTGAGGTGAACAGAGCAAACATGGCACCACAATTCATCTCCAGGCTTCTAGTTCATACCTGCTCACTGTTTTTCAGACTGAGGATGAAGCTGTGGCCGAGGGTTTCCAGATGGGCAAGTGAGTTCTCCAGGTGATCCAGGGCATCTGCATAGGTGACTTGAGAATCACGACCTTCCTGGGGGTCATCTTCTGAATTTCTTTTCCTTGGTTTCTCTATGAAATGCTTGACTGCCTTAATGGCCTTTCTGGTCATCTCTTCACGTGCTTCTACAGACAGCTTCAAAGAGGCAACAAACAAAGTCAGGTCAAAAGCTAGTATTATGTTTGGCACATTCAATAGGTATTAGATGGCTAGAACAAAAGTGAAATTTTAATATAACCAGTTAGCACTTCCATTGCTTTTGTTTTGTTTTCCTCCTGTGAAGGAAGCAAAAGCAATGAAATACCATTTGTCCTACTTAGCTATTAAGGTAGACTTTAAATATTGACAAGAGTCAAAGAGGGTAAGAACGGAAAGGATGAAACTAGACATCACTGACTCATATACAAAGTGCAAAGACAGGGACCTATTTACAGTCAGAAACTCCAGTTCTGAGCCTTCATTTACTGTCAAGTGAAAAATCAAGACCCATGGGCTGCTATTATGCTGGCATATATCAGTAATCCCAGTTCTTTCAAGGTGGAGGAAGAAGGATTAAGTTTGAAGCCATCGTGGGCTAAGTAGTGAGATCTTGTCTCAAAAGAAAACACCTAAAACAATTGAGATGGGTTAAAGGATGGAGGGAGAGACACAGACACAGAGGATGAAGATTTTAACTAGAATAAGACTATAAAAAGGAAAATTCAAAAGCAATCTAGTTCACAAGATTAACAGTAACTAGCTTAGGATGAATTAGTGGTTAGCATATTATACAGTTATTAAAATTAGAACTATAAAATCAGTAGGGCAATTTTACAAAGTACTTCCACAAAACATTAAATTTTAGAAATCAGGACATAAAATCATCTGTACCATACTTACATTAAAATTTAAATTATACTATACACAAAATTAATTTTTGCATATATTCTACATTTTCTATGCACATAAACATGTATATAAAATATCTGTAGAAAAATATGTCTGGCCATTTAGGTATATAGTACAAATACATATTATATAGAATACTATATATATGTATATTAATATTACATAAAATGTTAGTGACAAAGTGTTCTTATTCTGAGTAGTTTTCTTCCTCTCTGCTTTTCTGGCTTTTGGAACAGTGTTGTGTTTATTCACATACTCCCTGACTTGTGGCCGGCCACTGGGTATGCAGGGCTTATAGTTTCCTAAAACTACTGAGCACATTAAGCTCATTTACCTGCATAGGTAACATGAGAATCACAAAGTCCATCCTCTCTTTATGTGAAAAAGGAGTTCCTCTGGGCACCCCAAGGTGCCCGTTGACTACTCAAGACCATTTCTGCTATATCCTCAAAAGGACTTAGTGTTTTGTTTTGTTTTTAACAAAATAGCTAAATGGCCTTTGATAACATCTTAAATTTCCCTACTATTTCTTAAAATTAGTTACTGATACAATTTTGAAAGATGGAAGTAAACTAAAATGCAATTAAGCTACACTAGAAAGTAAATGTTCCTCAACTCAAACTCCAGGTTACCTCAGAGAATGAGTTTAAATGGTGGCAGCTGACATTTTCCTAATTCTACATAAATGCTCATTAAAGTCACCTTGGTGGTGACTGTTTCCATGGAATTGCACTCAAGTCCTGCTCTCTAATTCAGCTTCAAAGTGTATTCTGTGATATCATTTCTGTCTGGGTTCTGCTACCAAGCAGATGGCATGACATCCAGAAGCCTCTAACTCAATGATTCTCAACCTGTGGGTCACGATCCAAGGCCACCTCTGTCTCCAAAAATACTTACATTACAATTAATAACAGTAGCAACATTACAATTATGAAGTAGCAATGAAATGTTATGGTTGAGGTCACTACAACATGAGGAAGTGTATTAAAGGATCGCAGCATTAGGAAGGTTGAGAACCACGGTGGACAGGGTTAATTGTAGCATTAGGTTTTCCTCTTAGTCAATAATGCACTCCTCTCTGTGGTTTAGAAATACAAGACACTACAACTATACCCATGCTTGCTCAAAAGACCTTTCCTTCCTCCACCCTGTACATGCAAAGTGTGCGAAAGTTAAGAGGAAAGAAATATGAGTCCAACACAGGAGCAGAGCCTATTCAAGAGGCAGAGGCATGAGGATTGAAAACTTAACCAACCTGGCCTCCATAGTAAGACTCTGTCTCAAGCAAAAAATACTAAACCCTGGAATCCACACCATGTGGTATCCAGAGAGTTTGTCCTGACACATACTACACATCTTCCTTCCAGCCATTTTCTGCATCCTCCATCTAACAGACTATCGGAGTGCACAACTGGCTGAGCATTGCAACAAAATCAATGCTTAATAACAGTGTTGTAAATCTTCTTTTGACTCATTATGGTTTTTGCCCTAAAAGTTAAATTTTGACGATTATTTAAATATGCCAACTTGCCCAATATTCTTCCTATTCTAGTGTGTGGTATAGAGAAGTCTTGAGAGTAAATTAGCTGGAAAATAGGAAAAAGACTGGGAGTATTTGGCTGTGTGGAAAGCCAAGTGGTGGGAGAAACAGCAGGTCCTTGGTGCATCATTGCTAACCAAGGCTTAACCTGACAGTGACAAACACTGGGATGACTGTATAGGAAACTGGAAGGGAGGTAAATTCAGGTAATTTATATCTAATATCTACTACCCAGTCCCAGTTGTCTGACAACTTGTCAAAGACTTTTAAGCTGTAGTTTCTTCATCAACAAAATGTGAACACTAGCATCTATGACATACAGCAATCAAGTAAGACAGTCTATAAAACAATCATTATAGTTTGGTGCCTACAGAAAGAGCTCAATAAAGAGCCTGTGTTTTAATCTGAGCAACTAACAAAGGCCATCCTCCCTGCCCACTAGCTTCTCATATTCCCAGTGAATTTCTCGTGCAATGCTTTTAAAAGGAACTCATCAAATAGCATAGCATGAAACTCAAGTTAGTTCCAAGCTGACTCATATCCTAGACTCCAGCTACACACAGTACGTAATTCCTGGGTGTCATTGTCACCTCAAGGGGGTATTTTCTCATCCTTTTATGGCAAGAGAAATCTCTACTCATACTTCAACAGCAAACATGGAGTCAACCTGATTGAGCTGGTTCCACAGCTCCCACCTTCAGTCTACTGAAAAGTCCTCAGCTCCGGCATCAATGAGCATGACCAAGTTTCTTATGTATACAGTAACTTGGCTTCCCAGCATCACCCAGCTTTGTCCCTCTGTACATTCTCATACAATGTGTGCTGGTCACCTTGACTGTCTTCAATAGTTTAAACTCTGATCCTTACACTGCACCACTATCACAAAAGGCATTTTCTTTTTCCTACTTTAACAGATTCTTCAAAATAACTATTTGAAAATAACTAAATAGCTCTGTACTTAATGTGAATAAACAACCCTAAATTATTTTTTTTGAGCTAGTTAGGACTGTAAGAAACAATTCTATGCTAAAGGATGGAAGGGCTTTTATCCCACAGTGCATTTGACTTAACTCATGCTTTTCACCATTTTTCTTTATAAGAACAATTTCACCATGGGAGACTCCAGAGTCTGGTTAGGAAATGGAAGCTCATCACTAAACCTATATTTAGACATTTATTTTCTTTACACTTTACTATGATCAAGGGGATTGGAATAAAGGGGAAAAATGAAAATCACCAGGATAAGAAATAGCAACTTCTTTTCTATATCTGGTGGTTACACAATATCTTCATTATTAAAGTTACTTTTGAGGTCCATCAATACATACTTTTATTATGATAATACAGATAATATTCTTAATATTCTCTATTCTAATAACTGCTACTAAAATAATGACAGGTAGCTGGCTGGCTAGGAGAGGTGAGATGGCTCAAGTGAGTGAGGGTGCTTATTCCTAAGCCAATATTCAATCCCTGGAACTCCCATGGTGGAAGGGAAGACCTGAACCCCACAGGTTGCCTTCTGACCTCTACATATACACAACAGTAACTGTAAAAAGTTTTTAAAGGTAAATGGCTAAGGTTTTTTTTTTATTAGTGAATAGGTACTAATCTATTTTTAGGTTCCATAGAAAAATGAGATAATAGCATGAACTAGGCTCATAAAGAAAGAATGTATGATCAGAATATAAGGCTGGGAAAAGGTTGAGGTGTCATGACAGCACATTTTCCTGGATCTACCTTCAGAATACACCTGACTCTAAGGACTGCCCACCTTCACTGTTACCTCACTGTAGAGACACCATGGCTTCTCCTGGACAATGTTGCCATGGGGGTCTCTTATTCCATTTGGACAAGGAAGGATCATTAGCCTTTTGCACTGTTAAGCCACTATGAACCTCAACCATTTCTGACAAACAACAGGTATTAAGAGTATTGCCATGGGTGGTTTTGGTCATCATATCAGACACTGCAAAACTATATCTACACTTGGGGTACAGATAATATACCACATATCCATATAATATATCATTTATCCATATATCACATACCACTTATCCATATATCATATACCATTTATACATATAGTATAACATATGCCATGTACCCATATAGCATATCATATACAATATATCCATATAGTATATAGTATACACCATATATCCATATAGCATATCATGCACCACATATCCATATAGTACAGCATATACCATTTATTCATATAGCATATCATATATCATATATTTATATAATACAGCACAGACCATTTACCCATATAGCATATCACATACTAATGAATGTGAAGGTCTAGAGGGGTTGGAATATCAACATTAGCAGTATGTACTGGATGCTACAGGAATCTATGGTCAAATACTATAAATTAGAAATTAGTTTATCAAACTATTATCCAGATTGTATGGAGTAACCAAATAGAGTAGAGAAATATCACAGAAACTCAGGGCTTTATATGGTTAAAACAACTGTTAGTTACACACCAGTGGCAAAGACAAGACTGAGAAACCCATAGACAGCAAATGGCAGATAACTCCTCAGAAAATTAAAATGCTTCAGGGGAAGATAAACCAAGGGTGTGACACTTGTAAATTCTTTCAATTGGATAAAATGACACAGGGCAGAGATCCAATTAATGGTGATATGGACCTCCACAGAAAGAAACCTGATAGCTTTAATGCAGCTCTCTTTAAATTGAGAGAGATTATGGACGGGGATGCTACATCAAAGACCTATGGTATAGGAGAAAATGTCTCAAAACAAATAAGCAAACAAGTGACTCCAAAGATGCAGCTTGTGCACACATTACTTATAGGTGTCATGTCTACATGAATTCAGCTAAGTTTCTGAGATAGCGGTACCTGCCACAGCCACAGCTTAGATGTTTGTGGACATCTCAAATTAACACCTGCAGCTTTGACCTTGTCCAACAGACTGAGGGGACAGGGCATACTCTCAAGACCTCAGGCCTTTCCCAGCACTCCACATGGAGCTGTGGAATGAGGCAGGAAGGCCCTTACTGGAGTGGAAGGAGGGAGTGGATCACAGAGACAACGAAGAAGCTGGGTCTCAGAATGACAGTGTAGACTAATTAAGGCCTACACCCTACTTCAGATAGAGAAGCCTCCAAACCCCACAGGCCAGAATGTCAAACTGTCAAGCAGCATCTAATGGACCCATCTGTGCGCAGGTGGGAGTGGGGCAACACTCAAGAGCTTTGGTCACTTAGTTCCTGGTCCAGATAGACTGGACGGGAAATATGACTACCTTGGCAAATATCATTCTTTCTCTGACCTCCTTCCTTGTCCCTCTACAATCATTTTAGAAATGCAACTCTAGGAACCTTCCTGACCCCTGATGTCACCTCCAAGCTCATCAATGCCCTCTATGTAGCCCACAGGCACAGTGTTTTTTTTTTTTTTACCACAGTTAAACAATGCCCTTCAGGCTTAAACTGTTTATTAAGTGTGTATCCCTTCATGATGAAAGAATGACAGTGAAACTGACTACTCTAATAATCAAGCAGGGGGAAAAGGGACCTTTAAAAAGCACAGTGAAGCAACACGCTCCCTAAACGCTCAGGATCCAAAATACTCTAAGGGCTGCAGACTACCCAGACACCACTATAAGGCTCCAAGGAGACAACAACTATAAAAAGAACAACTCAGAGGATGTGACACAATAATGCAAACTGAGCTTTAAAAACCATGCCATCAGGACAGTGACAGGCCAGAGGATCAGAAGTCATATGGGAAGTGTGCAAGGATGCCCAGCTGGCAATGCTCCATTTATACACCTGACAGACATTTTCCAAGACACAGTGTTCCTTTGGCTCAGGCAGGGCGCTGGTAACATACAAAATTAGATCAAGCCCTTGCCCCTGGCTATGTCACAGTCTAGTTGGAAACATGAAGAAGTAAAAGACATTACAAAAAAGCCTGGCTACTATGTAAGTAGGGCAGCTATAGGAGCCTATTGAAGTCTTCAGAAGGGCACTCTGTCCAGAATGGAAGAAGTCACAGGCAAGTTTAGGTAAGAGCTACTGGGGAGAGACACTCCTAAGGAGAGGCCAAGGAGTGAGTGGGAATTCAAGTAGGAAAGAGAGTCTGGAGAGGTCGCCAGTCAACAACACACAGACAGCTGTAAGCACACAGGCTTTGCTGGTATGCAGGGTGCAACAAAGGCATGCCAGAGAAGGGGAGGAAAGACACAGGGGAGACATCCCCAGACTGCAAGTTTCTTAGAACTGGATTCCTGGAAAGGAAAGAAAGGAGCTCTGACAGGAGAATGACCAAACCAGGAGTGGAGTTTTCATGAAATGCTTGATTCAAAGTTCACAGGGACAGCATTCAGCTGCAGGAATCTTAAGGCTGAGAAACCCCACCAACAAGTCATGTGTTAAAAATTAGCATGGCTTGACTTTGAACATAAAGCTGACATTTGAGAAACAGGTGACTTAAGAAGACCCAGTTGCTTCCTATGGGTGGAAAACTGGACTCTATGGTTGCCACTGCTAAAAACAACTATAGAAAATATTAGGAAAGCAAAGAAAAAATGTATCTTACTCATATATTCTCAGCATCAGTTAATTTGAAATTGAATAAAATTTACTTAAGTACTATTGGATAGACAGTCTTTCTATTTATGCTCCTATTTATGAGCCCACCTTACTCCTCCCCTCTCACTCCTCCATTTTTATGCTCAACATTGTAGCACTGACTGTGCACTAGGCCTGGCCTGGGCACACAGGGTTACAAGTGTAGTCTAAGACACTCTCCCTTCGAATATGCATGCTACTGGAAAAGATATAATGAAATATTTACAAAGTGTACAGAATATAAATGAAGTGTGTAGATAGTAAAGGAGAAAAAAATCTGCCCTATGAAAACAGAAGTCTATAAAAAGGAGGCAATGGCTGACCTATGACTTGATGGGGACAAACAGCTCAGGGGAGAGCAAAGGGAGGAAATGACTTTTAGGCAAAGCAGCAGCTTAAGAAATTAAACAAAGGCTAGTATAAAAGAGAATGGTCGATGGTCACTGCTCCAGACCATTTACTGAGCTCCAGAGCATCTCAGGGATATACTGCCCACTTAACAAAGCCACAGGCTCACTGTTGGAAGGAGCCTCCCAAGTGCAGAAATGGATGCAAAGCAGCCAGCAGTGCATCTGAGGAAAATGAGGAAAGAGGTTTTACATATATCAAAATATTCCAAAGTTTGATCCTCAAAGATAAATACTATTCCTCTGCCAGTCTCAATCCCACACTATCCTGGAAAAGCTCATGCTAGTATAAAGTGTATGTGTGTGTGTATGTGTGTGTTTTAGTCAAGGGAAGAGATTCAACAGAAGGCTAAAGCCACCTCACAGGAAATGTGGAGCAACTGATACCTTCCCCTTAGGCCAGTGGTCTTCAGCCAGGGAACATGTGCTCTGAGCACATAACCAAAAGAAATCTTAAATTATAAATGAATTGATGTCAACTCTGATTTCAATCTAGCAATAAGTGATAGTCACCCAAGGACTCACAAACTAATTAAGACCAATATTTAAACCACACCCACCTCCTAAGATGTACACTTGGAATACCAATTTATTTTCATGTTATTTATTTACAATGAAAAATTAGCTTACCAATGTTGCTCTTATAAATTAAATACAATAATTACAGTAGCAAATCAACAGAATTTTAAAGAAAATATTAGAAGCTGATGGTCTCAGAAAATTTCCCAAGTTCATTTCCATTGTATAATCATTTCTCATACAGAAATCAGACTTGTTAGTGTCAACATGCTGCCTAATAATGAAACCATATGAAAATGAGAACTGCAAAACTCTCAGAACAAAACGACTAAGTCCTGCACCAATAGAACATACCAAGCCCTAGCATGGCTTCTAGAAGTGTCAGTTCATCTCTCCCAAACAGGGCCCTTTAAACGGTCTAATGACAAGCTCAAAGCTTCCAGAACAATTTACAGTTGTTCTAGCCAACAATTCACAATAGGTTCGTACAGTCCTCCACTCTCAAAAGCCATTCATTCCTTAGAAGTGTGCAGTTATAAACCCTACCCACTTTGCAGTGCAACTCTCCTAGCACCCAGCATCACATTGCTTCTCTGAAACACACAAGGAGGTAGCTCTTACTGGCAGTCTTTATGGGAAAGGGAAGGAAGGGTCTGATGTTGCTGGCCCCACTTCAACTGAACAACTACCTTCTGTCAAAGACACAAGAAGTTTGTTCCCAGTTGGCAAAGTCAGATGGTGTAGTCACTCTGCCCTTGGTCCCCAGTATCCTTCAGTACCTTCCGTTAGCCCAGAGCAGCATTTGAAATCTCTCCTGTCTGTTGTGTAGGCAAAGCAGAGCTCAATTTATTCTACATTCTTCCTTCCTGTTAGTTAGTGCCAGGTAGAATCTATCTTTATCTCTTTTACACACATTCCAGCATCATTTCACTTTGACAAATGGGGAAGAGTCTGAGAAGATGGGGCACTCATCCTGAGTGTCAAAGATGCTTCTGTCCTTGGATGGTAAAGGGACAGAGATATCCCAAATTTCCATTTGTTATACTGTCAAATAGTCCCAAAGGAGAAGTCATTATTTACAATATGCTGGAACTCATGCCCTCATTTGTGACCAGTTCTAATTAGGATAAAAATGTTAAACATGGGGAACTCTTGCTCCCCAGAGTGATAGCTGATACCAGCATCGGACTGATCCAGACCCCAGGAACATGGGTTTCTGTGAGGAAACCTCAGAAATCTATGGGACCTCCTGTAGTTGTTCAGTACTTATCCCTAGCATAGGTGTGGACTTTGGGAGCCCATTCCATATAGAGGGATACTCCCTGAGCCAACATACACGGGGGGTGGGCCTAGGCCTATCCCAAAGGATACAACAGACTCTTATGACACCCTATGGAAGACCTCACCATCCAGGGGGAGCAGAAAGGATATGTGATAGATAGTGTTTTAGTTGGGGGGGGCGTGGTAGGGGAGGATGGGTGGGAGAAGGGAACTGGGATTGTCATGTAAAATAATCCTGTTTCTAATTCAAATTAAAAAAAAGTTGAAAAAAATGTTAAACATCCAGCATAGGAGAGGGTAATCAAGTCATCTTAGGATCTCTAGGGTACACAGAATACAGGGATCAGGGCCACCACCTTGTAGCACCATTTTTCTAATGTATTGTCACCTGTGTTGAAATCAGATAAGCATGACTTCAGAAATATTTGTTTCTGGGCACACTGAGTATTATACCAGGATGGGAAAGACACTGGCAAAGTAGAAGGAAACCCTATATTTGCTATGAGCTTCTCCCGGCTACATTTAGTAGAAATGGAAGTGTGTGACACACTATGAAAAGCTCTGGTGAACCAAGTCTCTGAACGACTTAATGATTCACCCAGTGGCACATGTGGGAGGTGGGAGGGGCTGTTCTGGGAGCCAATAAGCATCTAGATGGGGTGCATGGGGATGAAGGAAGGACACTTTAAGCCAAGTCCTGGGCATGTTTTGTTACTCAGCCACTTGCCAATCAGTTGCTTTGGCAGCTCCAAATATTTTGTTCAATACCCAGAACTAGGAAGCTGTATATCAAATTTCAATTAGCGAATACACATATATTCAGAAACAAATGCATATATTAAAAGTAAATAGAACTTTGATGAAGCATACAACCCCAACTAAGATGAAATACAATATGATAACTCTTGTTCTAATCTCCAGCCTGTGTTGATTTTTTGTTTGTTTGTTTGGTTGGTTTTCAAAGCTTGCTACAATGGCTTAACCTAATTATGAGACCTTGCCAATACTTTATAAAGCATAATTTTAAAATTACTCTAACTTGGCTCTGATGGTAGAATAACTTATAGGAGCCAGCAAACATGGGACTACAAAGGAGACTAGTCACCTCAGCTGCCTTTAACTGGCTTGATTATTAAAAAGCAATCACTTCCTGCTCTGTCCTTGTCAAACACTTCATCTCTCTGTGTGCTGCTACCAGATGCTCCAGGTGGCTTTAGTCACAGGAATGTAAGCCATCAAAGCAGGACCAAAACCAAGTCTCCATATCCCCAACATGTTAGGCACTAATCTAAAATTCCACACCCATGCCCACACGAACGCACACATACACACAGTGCCCCTATAAGGTGTCCCTGAAGCCACGTGGAACTGATTCAGTGCTGACACTGGTAGATTAGCTCAGGCAATCCAGACTTGAGGTCATCAGCACCTGGCAAGTCAGAGACACAGAGGCTGGCCCTGGGTATGCAGCCAGCACAGTGGGAGATTTCTGCTTGTTTCGTGTGTGTGTGTGTGTGTGTGTGTGTGTGTGTGTGTGTGTGTGTGTGTGTGTGTGTGTGTGTTCTCACTGTACCTATCTGGACACAAATTAGAAAGCAACATTACTCACTCACTGATGGGGGATAGTATCCTAGGACTATTAACAGCATCAAGTGTTAGGGTGAAGCTAACATCACAGACTACGAAAGAAAGACATGAAGCTCCACGACAACATATACTACTGAGATAGCCAACCATGTAGTGAGCCTCATATCTGAGTCACATGGGCTGGAAATTTTCTCATCAGCTAAAGGGTCATTTAAATTGGAAATTTACTTGTATCTAAAATCATTCTAAAATTGATATGTAAGGCCCCCTTACATACAGGGGAGAAGCTATATCAGCAGAGGAACTTTTCCAAGGTTGAACCTGGATGAGAATTAAGGTTGGCTACTCTGAAATGACCATGCTATTGAGAACTATGGTGTATCTCAAGGCCTATCAAGTCAGTTCAATTCACCAGACTGAGGGCTGTGGTGTTAAGTGTGAAATGTACTAGGCATTCCCGGGTCCATACAGATTTCAACTGATTTACTCTGTCCTCATGACAATGTATCCATCCAAGCGCACTGATCCTTTAGGCTTTTCCACATAAATATGGCATGGAAAACCCATGAGTTGAAGTGGACATGAAATGGCTACACTATGATTAAGGAACTTTGCTGAGTGATTCAGCTAACAGTGTTGGCTAGACAGTAAGCTCCCAAAGGGTAGTTTCTAGAAATACAACATAAGGCCATGTAAGCAGGCATATGGCTGTACCAGAACAACAACCACAGATGCAGAGCCCTCCCGACTTCCCATCAATGCTGTGACGGCCTTCACACTGAGGATGTCCTGGTCTCCAGGTCACTGCCATCTGTTCATTTCTTCAGTCAGCACTGTGTTATTTCTATGTTGAAAATCCAGCAGTTATCTTCCTAAAACTCAGGTCTAATGAATCATTTCCAGGATGAAGTCCAAACCTTTGAACCAGGCTCCTCATCTCTCTAGCTTCATGCCTTCTGATTCCACCTACACTGTACCTATCTGTGTCTACGTATCTGTAGTCAACTGAAAGTACTTTTATTTCTTGCTGGATCTGTCTGAAATATGCCTTCTCTTCAAGTCTGTCCTGCAGTGGGGCTCAGGACAAGCACACACATACACACAGACTTGGGAGCGCCCTCTTCTACAATGGTGCCCTTCCTGGATTCTCTCAGCCAACTCAAGTATTAAGTGCTTCCACTTTCCTGAGGCCAAGCTCTTCTTTCACTTAACACCTTCATCTATGAAGTACTACCCATGACGACCAAATAAGTAAGAACAAGTGACACCCCCAGAGCTGCCCTTCTGAGGACTCTTGCTCATAACTTGATAAAGCAGCTGCAATTATCTGGAAGGACAAAGCATGGCTTCTTATTACAAATTCCTTCACTGCCCAGGCTGGGGGACATATTCACAAACAGCAATTGGGAGATAGATCTAGCTGTAAGTTTGAAAGGTAGTTAAATGGCAGGGAAGGAGCCTGGAGGATGAACAAAGAATGGGGCAGTGAGAAGCATGCCTCTGAAGATTTAAGGCTGAATGGTAAGTTGTGCAGAATGATGAAGCCTGCCAAGGAAAGGCATGATTGTGGAGGGAGTTATTTCCAGACCTCTCATCCCCCACTGCTCCTTTTCATGTTAAATATGTTTTAATATTGGCTGCATATTATTCTGAGGTTTATTTATTCCTCTGTCCTTTCAAGGATTTACACCATTATGAATTTAAAGCTGCTAAGCTTCATGGGAAGGGGGATGTGGTTCCTTCCTGGCTTATTAATGAAGAGGACCACCAGCTTGGCATCCCTCCAGACCATCTCCTCGGGTAGAAAGCATTGTCATTCATGACTGTGTGGTGCAAATGATCGCTGACCAATTTTCAATTTCTAACTCAATTATCACCTTAGTCAATTTGAAATAATTTTCCCATGCAAAAGCAGAGAGTGAGTTTTCAGCTTGCTAGTCAGGCTGGTAATTATGATCAACCCAGATGTACTTTTGCAGCCAAATCAGCAAACACAAGGAATGAAATGCAAAGCTTTGAGGCAGGCATGGGCCGAATCCTAGCATGTTGCATCTACCAGTTACCTAACTGTTGTGGACTTCTCTCCTGCCTGTTATGGTGCTATTATTTACAGGGAGTCCCCACAACATTCTCTCCCTGGTCTTGCAGCACCTGTCCCTGAAGAAGGAAGGGGAAGAAAACAGTTATCTCTACTGTTATAGTCTGGAAGGCTAGGGCAGTTGCTCCTTGTTGTTATACTCACAGACTCAAGAGGCCAGCTCATTTTTTTTTTCTTTTAGCCTTTTACTGAAAATAGATTTTTTTTTGGACATAATGTATCCTGAGCATAATTTCTATTCCCTCTATTCCTCCCAGTTCCTCCCCATCTCCTCTCTTATCTGGATCTCTCATTAGAAAACAAACAGGCTCCTAAGGGATAATAGTAAAACAAAATATAACAAGATGAAACAAAACTGACATACCCAATTAGGATAAAAGAAACAACCAGAAGGACAGGAGCACAAGAAAAGACACACAAAACAAATGGAGATGCAGTGTCCACTCATTTTTACACTCAGGAATCCCACTAAAATACTAAACTGAAAACCTTAATACACATGCACAGAACCTGTAGGATAAAAAAGAGAAAAATATATAAATAAAATCAAAATTAAAAAAAAAGAATGAACAGAAAAGCTCTGACACAACATTACAAGACAAGGAACCCTCAAAGATGCCAAAGAGTTTGTTTTCAACACATTGAGCATCTCCTGCTAGGTATGCAGCCTACCTTTATGAGTAGCTTGTTTTCCCAGTGAGAGTTCCTTAGAGAAAACTAAATTTTCATTTGCAGGCACTTATCAATTGGAGCTGGATTCTGTGTTAGGGACAGGGGCATGTGTGTCCACTTCTCCTTTCAGCTCTGGGACCCTATCTGGTATAGACCAGGCTCTGTGCATGCTGACAAGGGCCGTTTTCACCTGTCATCTATATCAAGATCACAACACTCAAAATGAATAGAACACCCATAATCCCCTTTGAAGAATGCAGGAGCAGCATGTAACAAATAGGCCACCTGTCTAGAAGAATCTTTCCCAGTGTGCCCACGGGTGAGAGGGTATGCATTAAAAGTCCATCATCCAGAGGTTGAGTCTTAGGACCTAGGAAGCAATTAGTCACAAGGGCTCTGTCCTTCATGACTCTGCATCAAGGAACACGCAAACAAAATGGGTCCTCTTGGGAAATATGGTGTGTGTGTGTGTGTGTGTGTGTGTGTGTGTGTGTGTGTGTGACATATATATATATGTATATATATATATGTGTGTGTGTATGTATGTATATGTATATGTATATGTATATATATATACATATATATATAATGTACATGCATATTTCATATATTTCATAATCAAGAAAAGCCTGGATGGAAAGGGAAAAATTCTAACATGTTTTAATGAACAAACGGTTCTAGAAGTAAGCACAGAAATGGGCCTTGTCAGGGAGATAGTTGAGGTAGAAGATAGTTTTAGTAAGCAGCAGGCCTCCTCTATATAGCTGCTCAGGCAGACACTGGATTAGTAACCTCACCCCTCACATCCCACATTGAATCCATCAGCAAATCTCTTCATCTGCTCAATCGAAACTGACCACTCCTCACTATTTTCATTGCTCCTACTCTAACCCAAACAGACCTCATCTTCACAGTAGTTCCTCTTTAGACAGGGTTTCCCTTTCTAGGGTTTTAACTACATGTGGTCAACCATGTCTGAAAATAGTAAATACAAAGTTCCATAAGAATTCGCAAGTATTAAATATCTTTTATTACAGAAGTTTTAATTGTTCTACTTCATTATTAGTTCCTGTTGATACATTACTATGCTTAGTTTATACATTAAACTAACACGGGCATACACATATATGAAAGACAGCAATGCATAGGGTTCTGTATGCTCTGCAGTTAAAGCACCACAAATGGCCTTGCCGTGTTCCCCACTAAGATAACTGCAGTAGCCTCCTAAATGGTTACTTGCTTCTGGTGGTACCTGCTATAACCCCTCCCACATGGAGGCCAAGAGATGCTGTTAAAAAAATCAGCATGGATCACCACCCTTCAGTGGCTTCTCATTCTTTCAAGCTTCCATTTAAGCTGATACCATTTTACCCTTTTTTGACTTCACCTCATGTCCCCATACTCTTTCACTTCACATTGGTATACTGGCCTCTGTTCCCTCAGACAATCCCAGCATGCTTCCTGCCAGAGAACCCACTGCAAATCCCATCATCTCTGTGTTCCACAAATCCTGTCCCAGGCCTTACTTCACCAAAGCCTTTGCTCAAATGGCTCTCTCACTGTGAGGTCTTCTTTGGACCTCTTAGATGACAGAAGTCCTGTTGCCGTGCAGCCTGAATCTTTCCCCAGTTATTCCTCACTTTTATCCATGATCATTTCACATGTCTGAATGTAATCATTTTATATTTTAGTTTAGTTTCTAACTCCCACTATAGTACATTTGCTAATGCTAGAGATTTGTGTCTATTCTGTTCAGCATTGAGACTGAGTCCTGATATGTAGTGGAGAGATAAGCTACTAGCATGGAACAAATTATCAAATTTTGGAGCTTACAATCCACATTACACAACAGCTTCTATGAGTCATGAATCTGAACATGGCTCAGATTAACTTCCATCTGCCTACATGATGGGTATAGAGAAGAAACCTGACCTCACATGGTTGCTGGCATCCCTGTTCCCTAGTCCCGGGGCCCTCTTCAGTAAGCTGCTCAAACTTGGCGGCTGGGTTCTCCAATTGAAGTAAGCCAAACAGAAGCTCAGTCTCTGTGAAGCCTGATTTTTAACATCCCTCTCACGCTACTATCACTTCCACTCTGTCTGTTTGAGAACATGAGCAGGTCCAACCCACTTTCTAGAAGAAGAAATTACATAGTGAGTAATAAGCAGAGGATCACTATTCAGAGTTAGGAATAGAGCTGAGGGGTAGCAGGACCATGCCTCCCATGCATGAAGCCTGAGAGTCAAGCCTCAGTATTACTAAATACTGTTCAATGAATTAATGAACTAAGCAATAGTACACAACTGAAAAAAGGAAAGACTAGTCAAATGGAAAACCAGACTGACTTTTCCAATAACCTACAGATGATGATGATGATGGTGATGAAGATGATGATGATGACTTTACTTTAAAAACAGAGAAAGGATAAACCAGACAAAATCAACTTCTGAAGTGTAGATAATGCTATGTGAAACCTTACTTAGCAAAGCCTCCCACTTTCCAGTCTTAGCAAGTGTCTTTTTCTCAGGGCTGTCTGCATTTATTTAGGATTTCATTCTGGACTAGCATGATATTGACGGGTGAGGGCACTCACTGCCAGGTAGCACTGCCTTAACTTTGATGCTGGAACCCAGAGAATGGAGAAAGAACCAACCAAGAACAACCTAGTTGTTATCTGATCTACACACATACACCATGGCATGTGTTCACATACATGTTCACACACACACACACACACACACACACACACCAGTGCTCTTGTATTATAACATACCTTAAAGCCTGAATTCTCTATTCCTCAAGAATTCTTGCTCCTATCTATTCTGTGGTCTCAACAGTCATGCTGGGAAAGAATTCCTGCTTAGATTTGCTTTTCTCTTTTTACCTCCTAAGCTGACAGTTGTCTGCATTTTTGTCTAGATAGAATATGCTTGTAGAGCAAAATTCTCCCCTTCAATAACAGAAGACAGTCCGTTCCACAAAAGCATAGGCATTCAGTAAGAATGGGGCAACAATGTCTAGGACTATAATACAGAAACTAGATGAAGGTTAGGTTAGAGCAGTAGACCGCTGGCACAGCTAAAACTTCTGAAATGGTCAGTTTTTACCAGACCTGTGCTTATTAAATCAGATTTCATTTGCTATTCATGCACAATAAACCAAGGCTGCTAGAAGGCAAGGGGCACAGCAGTCGTTTGCTACAGTATTGAGAAGAATGGCAATGAAGAGGTCCTTCAACCAATTTCCTCCAAGTATTTGGAATGACACTTTCATTCAGAAATCAGGAGACTCAAACAAAACCAGAGGTCAATGAGCAACGAGCATTATTTAAAGATTAACAAAAGCCCACAGATTAGCACTTAGCAGATTTAGAGCCCTGGAAAACACTTTACTACACTCCACATCTGGGTTCGGGGTTAATATAAAGGAGCAGCTATCAGCATGCAATCTTCTACGTACTGATATTAGCTTCAGAACTTAGCAATTTTAAGGCAATTTATATTTCTATTTAAGAAATTACAAATATTGGAAGATATCAAAGTAATGTCTAATATTCTAGATTATCTGGCTTGAAATTAAAAAAGTATCCCAAACCATATTTTATTTACTAAGAAAACAAATGTATTAGATATGAAAGCACATTTCAACTTGGCAATTTTTTAAGGTTTTTTACCATTTTGTCCTCCATTTTAATACTTTTACAAAGCTTTCCTGGGCCTATAACTTCTATAAAAACCTTATTTTATGTAGAGCTGGGGGTTTGTAATTATGTATCCCCCAATGTCCCTATCCTTGTTCACTGGAACCAAGAATTATGGGAATGCATGGGCTCCCAGACAGGAGATTGTCGAGAATCAGTCTAAGTACTCAGCCCTCAAAATGGAAACTCAATTTGCTTTGAACAGAGAGAAGATGCATAGCACAGGCACCAGAGGGAAGTGGTTCCTGTCTCTAAAGATGGAAAAAGACAGCCAGGTGTTGGTGGTGCACGCCTTTAAATCCCAGCACTCAGGAGGCAGAGGCAGGTGGATCTCTGTGAGTTCTAGGCCAGCCTGGTCTCCAGAGCAAGTGCCAGGATAGGCTCCAAAGCTACATGGAGAAACCCTGTCTCAAAAAAAAAAAAAAAAAAAAAAAAAAAAAGGAAAAAGACTGAGTAAATGAATGAGAGCAGCCATCAGACACTGGAACAGGCAAAGACGAAATCCCCTGGGGCCTCTGGAAAGCAGTGTCACTTTGCCTTACACCAAACCTATAATGGTATACAGACTACAGATTTGTATATTAAGACAATAAGCATATTTTCAGAGGGAATATAAAATAAAGTGAACCAAGAATGTGATGCGAATTGGAACACGTATGATGGGGATTCCTGGGGGATGGTTTTCTACTTTAGTAGAGAGCTGCCACATGAGGAGGAGGAGGTGGCACTATTGCTATGGTATAGAAAAAACAAACTCAACAGGCAGATGTGGACTCTATGACACATCTGAAAAATGAATAGATCGCCTCTAAAATTGTAGGCTCCTTTCTAAGGGAAAGCTGGTTATCCGTTGAAGTCCTCTATCTGCAGTAGAAGAAATAAGGCCAGAATAGGAACTGCGGCTTAGCTACCAACTTACTTCTGACTTTGAAGAAATAATCTAACCTCTGACCTTGAGCTGACTTCCCAATAGAGATTATAATATTTGTGGTGTTTACTGGTGATAAGGGAAACTGTTAAGCCAGTGCCTGGTATACAGTAAGTGGGCAATAAACGGTAGCCATTACTTGTACATCACATAGGACAGATGAGCTCTAAGGCCTCATTTAGTGTCAATTTGACATTCCACTGGAAATGTGAGGGAAAGAGCTTTCTCTTTATTCAGTTTCTTCTTTGGCTTATAAACCAGAAATTTCCCTTAAGGGTCCAAAGAAAGCAAATGCTGCTTCACTCTTTTCTCTCCCACTTCTCAGGAGAGCAGTAATATCTGGCAGGTGACATGGGGGAAAGACACTGATGTGTACACCTAGCCCTGCCCTTCCCTCTGGAGGCTTACCGGCTGTTGCGACAAAATACTCTTCCATTACTTGTGTCATTTGTTGGCAGTCATGTATGGTTCAGGGCCACACTTAGGCTCCAGAGCATGACTTGTGAGGAACTTGTGTCTGAGTGGACTTGTAAGTATATATGCACCTTTACAAACTTAGTTAAAAAGTGAATGCACAGTCCCCTTAATATCTTACACTGGCCACATGTTGGGATGGTAATACACAGGGCAACTGTACTTACATTACATTTTAAACTCTGCAGGTATCACATGCTAGATCTACTGTAAGCACTACCCAGGATATGCCTCTCTGGAGCCTGTAACTAGAAATGCGGTAGCGCTTCTCATGAGAATGTATGAGGTGCAGGCCTGCCTCTGTGTCTGACAGGGTTGGGTGAACATCTAGCTAGTTCAGGAGGAAGAGGGTTGACAGGAGAAGTAAACCACATTCCCCTCTACATTTCTACTAATAACAATGCTGAAGTTTTGACTAAACTATTTTTATACATTTATGGTCCTGCACTCATGTGGTGCACATCAACTCATGTGCCAACATACATTTGTGCATAAAAATAATACTCAAGTCTTGGACATCTGAAAGTATCTTTCATGCAAGCATCAAAACAGAACTGTGACAGTTATACTGGTTAGAGATGATGACTTTTAGTGAAGTCCACAAACTCTCAGGAGCCCAAAAACAATTTCAAAATGTGGTATGTAAACTATAAGGAATCCTTAATTACTTCAAAGAGCCTTAAAAATAAATATTGCTTCTATGACAGGAACATATTATTTACCTATTTCCAATGTGTTGACATTGTACTCAAAATGTAAATGCAATTGTGGGTGAAGCTGACTACAACAAAAGTCACCACACTGTACTCTGACATTCCACCTAAGAATGTTCTAGATGGCAGAACAGAAACACTTCATTTTATTAAAGAATCACCGTCTGTATCTGTCAATACTCCATGTGAAGTAGTGAGCTGTGTGCACTTCCCTGTGCAGACAAGTGTGATCAGGACACTGAATTTGTGCAATCATGTGACTGCACTGGGAGCTGACAGAGTCTGAGCTTTGTGAGCAACATTTTTTTTTCTTGAAAGAGCAACTGACAAACTACAGATCTATTCAGAGTTGAGTATCTGATAGATATTTTCTTCAAACTGAAAAAGCCTGCCACTTCAAAGAAAACAGTGAACAATATTTGTTTTGGGTGATAAAGTTTGAAAAACAATTTTAAAAAATGAAACTTGCATCCATGGCTCTTAGCTTGACATTATATGGAAAAAAAAAAAAAGACTTATCTGATTAAAGACTGGGGCTCACACTATCGACTTTAGCCTCCTGACACCAAAAAAACAATGTCACAACATGTAAAGGGTCTTCATAATCCAGCGTACCAATATTTCCAAATGTCTAATGCAATTACATTTTCTTTAGATTCTTCCAAGCAGCTAATATTAACATTGTGAGTGTAGTATCACAATACTGTTTGAAGCAATGGCTACTACATCACCTAACCTCGTATCTGTGTAAGGCTGACTTGTCTTTATGTACTGCAGTCAGGATAGCCCTCTGCTGCTGTTCAGCTACTACCACTTGTGTGGCTCTGAACTCCTCACTTCCAGGTGTGGGGAGCTGTTGCCCAGGCTTCAGTGTGCGTTTTTTTTTGTTTGTTTGTTTGTTTGTTTTTGTGATGCAGCCACATTTGAATCATTCCTGCTCTTGTAAGTGACCTCTCACCCATAAATGACCCTTCAATCCCATTCATGTAACTGCCCGCTCACCCACACTTCTGTAAGGAACCCTAATAAACCAATTGGTTTACCAAGTCAGGCTTTGGTGACAGCCATACCTGTTGGTGGTGGTTCCTTTTCTGGGGTGAGTAGATGCTTGCTCACGTTTCCCCGGGAACAGTGTCACCCACTCACACTTGTCTGTACCTGAGACAAGACTCTTCAATGGCTGAAACTAACAAGGTAAGGGCCACTCCAACCAACTCAGTAATTCAGGTTGAAGCAGATGCACCTTTTTATCCTTGTCCCCTCTGCATATCCATACCTCAAACATCAGAAAAGTTTAGCCACTGACATAATGCTATTTGGTGAATGCTTTCCTCAGAACATCTGAGAATTCTGCTAATGCCGACATTAATTAAACAACTGTCAAGACAAGTATGGAAAGGTGCTACTGGCATGCTCGATGTAGACTCAGCTCCTGATGCTGACATCAGGAAAATCCTGTCTGAATTTTTGTATGGGAACAATTGCTGACGGTTATGCTAGGCACTCTAGAAAAGCTTACACATTCTTTCTAAAGATTTCGTTCTCAATTAAATGTGGGCACACTCCTGAAAACTGCACAATGTGTATGAATAACACACACTCACTTTACATTTTCAGCATCATGTACAAGCTGTGGAAACAGCTGGTGTTTTGAAAATTTGAACAAATCTAGCTGTATTCCATCTTCCAAATGTGTTCTCTAACATGTGGGGCTTGTGTCTCTTCTCTCTCTCTCTCTCTCTCTCTCTCTCTCTCTCTCTCTCTCTCTCTCTCTCTTTCTGTCTCTCTCTCTCTCTCTCTTTCTCTCTCTCTCTTCTCTCTCTCTCTGTGTGTGTGTGTGTGTGTGTGTGTGTGTGTGTGTGTGTGTGTGTGTGTCTTTCCCCCCCTCCGCCTCTCTACTGCATGGTTTCAAATATGCATTGTTTTCTAAATATAGTAAATATCTGCTCTAACCAGAAAATGAAAATCTAAACAACTAATAAAATAGGGAGAAATTTTATACCTAGACTAAAGATTCAGAATTTTAAAGGTAATTATTTTACTTTTATAATTTTCCTGATGTACTAGAAAACTCACTCTCAAGAACAGTCCATGAAAAAGAAATGCTGCACCTGAATTACACCACCTAAGTTAAGGGGATAACACAGTAATTGACTGAATCTACACTGAGTCAGACATCTGTTTTTTTTCCGTCATAAAATTACACGCACACAATCAACTCCACCACATAAAGCCACTCACTTAGCACACACCATAGCTGAAGAAGGTCCAGGACCCTTGACAGGTCAGACCTCTACATGCATGCTCTCAGTTACCACACACCACAGTGAACCATTCCTAGCCTCACATAAACTATTTAAAACATCCTGCACCCTGAGGGTGGGCCAGGAGACTATGCTGGAAGGAAGGTTCTTCTGTCTTCTTGCTTGGTTCTTGTTGACTCCTTCAAGAGTGCTCAGGTTTCAGCTCATGATATGGCCACGGCCCATGGCAGGCAGCTCTGTATTGCTCTTTGGTCCACGTACCCCTTGGTTTCTAGAGGGAATCCAGGATCTGTGGTTCCACTGACCTGTCCCTATGCACTCCTACAAGTAGTAAAGTATAATGGCTACAAAATGACACATGTAGCTTCCTTCAGGTCAAAATGTGGCTCCTCATTACCAGCTTTACTTTGCCTCTAAAATCAATGTAACAGACACTGTGGTGGTTTGAAAAAGAATGGCCCCCACAGACTCATGTGTTTAATGCTTGGCCTATAAGTGTGGCACTATAAGGAGATGTGGCCTTGTTGGAGGAAGTGTGTCTCTATGGTGGGCTTTGAGGTCTTATATGTTCAAGTTATGCCCAGTGTATGTTTCAGTTTACTTCTGTTGCCTACAGGCAAAGATGTAAAACATTCAGCCTGTTTCTCCAGCACAATGCCTGCCTGCACACCATGTTTCTCCATGACAACAATGGGCTGAACCTAAGAAACTGTAAACTACCCCAATTAAATGTTTTTATTTATGAGTTGTCATGATTGTGGGGGTCTCTTCACAGCAATAAAAACCCTACCTAGATAAATATTATCTTCCTCAAAGATTATTCATCCTTAGCCTTCTCTGGAGGAGGCAAAAGTCTAATGGTTCCTCACAGCAGACAGGTGACATGCAAGGTTACCGTGATCCCAAATGTAGGCTCTTCGTAAATACATCTTGCTAGCTTCCCTTTAAAATTATCTTTATTTCCTTCTGAAAGCAATGATTATCCCCATTTTAAAGCAGTGGCTAAAAATCCAATTCAAGTTATTCAAATTAGCTGGATTAGATTAATCAAAACTGAAAAGATTCTTTGTTATCTACAACTTAGAGTCCAGGGAGTGGCTAAAATCTAGAATTCACCTGTGCCAAATGCTAGATGAATGTTTTACAAGGCTTTGCAACAATCCTGTAATAGCAGAATAATATTACCTACAAGAAATCATTCCAGTCTGCCTCCATCCACCGGCCCAGGTAGGCCAGGCGCTGTTTACAGTTGTGCTTTTGCAGCCCTGCTTGGAAACATCAGACACCAGGGGTCTGCTCACCCCTGGCAGGTTGAGTTGGCAGATCCCAACTCAGCGGCAGGATCCAACACACCCAGACACTGCCAAGACCACAGTAACAGGGCCACCTTCGTCCACAAGAAGAGGACAGACATCAGAGTATTGGAACTGTTTGCATCTACCAAAAAGTAATCTTGGTCCCCTATCCACCAGGAGAGGAAGAGACTCCTGCTACACCCACCAGAAGAAAGGATGAGAAGAGGACAATGTAAAAGCACATCCAACAACAGAAAAGTCAATATGACACCACGGGAGACTAGGAACAATACACCCTATATTTCTCAAAATTCGAAAATCTAAAGCAAATGAACAATTTTCTGGACAGATTTCACTTACCAAAATTATATCAAGAACAGATAAGCCACTTAAATATACCTATAACCCCTAATGAAATTGAAGCAGTCATCAGAAGTCTCCCAACCAAAAAAAGTGCAGGGCCAAATGGCTTCAGTGCAGAATTCTACCAGAAATTCAAGGAACAGCTAATACCAATTCTCCTCAAAGTATTTTACACAATAGAAGCAGAAGGGTCCTTGCCAAACTCTTTTTATGAGGCTTCAATAACTTTGATACCCAAGCCACACAAAGACAAAACTAAGAAAGAATACTACAGACCAATATCCCTCATGAACATTGATGCAAAAATTCTCAATAAAATACTGGCAAATCGAATCCAAGAACACATCAGAGAAATCATCCATCATGATCAGGTAGGCTTCATCCCAGGGATGCAAGGATGGTTCAACATACGAAAATCCATCAACTTAATCCACCATAAGAAGAGACTGAGGGAAAAAAAAACCATGATCATCTCACCAGAGGCCGCAAAAGCCTTTAACAAAATCCAACAGCCCTTCATGATAAAGGTCTTGGAGAAATCGGGGATAATAGGAACATACCTCAACATAATAAAAGCAATATTCAGCAAGCTGACAGCCAACATCAAATTAAATGTGAGAAACTCAATGCAATTCCTCTAAAATTGGGGACAAGACAATGCTGTCCACTCTCTCCATACCTCTTCAATATTGTCCTTGAAGTTCTAGCTAGAGCAATAAGACAACAAAAGGAAATCAAGGGAATACAAATCAGAAAGGAAGAAGTCAAACTCTCACTATTTGCAGATTATATAGTACTCTACATAAGTGACACGAAAAACTCTACCAGGGAACTCCCACAGCTGATAAACACCTTCAGCAAATTAGCAGGACACAAGATTAACTCAAAAAAATCTGTAGCCCTACTATATACCAATGACACATTGGAGGAGAAAGAAATCAGAGAAACATCACCATTTACAATTGCCACAAACAACATAAAATACCTTGGGGTAACACTAACCAAAAACGTTAAAGATCTAGACTGTAAGAAGTTTGAGTCTCTAAGGAAACACAATTTATTTGGAGAAACAAAAGACCCAGGATAGCCAAAACAACCCTGTAAAATAGAGGAACTTCTAGAGGCATCACCATCCCTGACTTCCAGCTCTATTACAGAGTTATAGTCCTGAAAACAGCTTGGTATTGGCATTAAAAATAGACAGGTAAACAAATGGAATAGAGTTGAAAACCCTGATATTAACCCACACACCTACAAACACCTGATTCTTGACAAACAATCCAAATATATACGCTGGAACAAAGAGAACATCTTCAACAAATGGTGCTTGCATAACTGGATATGGATATGTAGAAGACTACAGATAGATCCAAGTCTATCGCAATGCACAAAACTTAAGTCAAAACGGATCAAAGACCTCAACATAAATCCAGCCACACTGAACCTATTAGGAGACAAAGTAGGAAATACCTTTGAATTAATTGGTACAGGAGACCACTTCCTGAACCAGTAGCACAGACACCAGTAGCACAGACACTGAGATCAACAATTGATAAATGGGACCTACTGAAACTGAGAAGCTTCTGTAAGGCAAAGGACACACTCAGCAAGAAAAAACAGCAGCCCACAGACTGGGAAAAGATATTCACCAACTCCACATCTGACAGAGGGCTGATCTCCAAAATATACAAAGAACTCAAGAAGCTAGTCCCAAAAACACCAAACAATCCAATTAAAAAGTGGGATACAGAACTAAATAGACAGTTCTCAATAGAGGAATCAAAAATGCTGAAAGACACACAAGAAAGTATTCAACATCCTTAGCCATCAGAGAAATGCAAATCAAAACAACTCTGAGATACTATCTTACTCCTGTCAGAATGACCAAATTCAAAATCAACAATGACAATTTATGCTGGAGAGGATGTGGAGAAGGGGAAAAGTTCTCCACTGCTGGTGGGAGTACCAACTTCTACAGCCACTTTGGAAATCTGTATGGTGACTCCTCAAGAAAATGGGAATCAGTCTACCACAAGATCCAGCAATTCCACTATTAGGCCTACACCCAAAAGAAGCACAGTCATACAACAAGGACATCTGTACAAAGATGTTCATAGCAGCACTATTTGTAATAGCCAGAAACTGGAAGCAGCCTAGATGCCCCTCAGCTGAAGAATGGATAGAGAAAATGCAGTACATTTACACAATGGAGTACTACTCAACGGGGGGGGGGGGGGGGGACAAAAACAAAAAAAAAAACAAACAATGGATTCTTGAAATCTGCAGGAAAACAGAACTAGAAGAAACCATTCTGATCGAGGTAACCCAATCACAAAAAGACAAACATGGTATGTACTCACTCATATGTGGATTTCAGACATAGAGTAAAGGAATCCAGCCTACAATCCACACTGCCAGAGAAGCTAGTAAACAAGGAGGACCCTAAGAGAGATATTCATGGTCCCCTGGAGAAGGGGAAAGGTTCAAGATCCCCTGAACAAATTGAGAGCACAGGAAGAGGCGAGGGAGGGAGCTAGGAGAATAAGAAGGAGAGAAGAAGAGGGATGCAGAGGACATGAGGGAGCAGTAAGGTTGAGTCAGGGGAAGAATAGAAGATAACAAGAATGGAGATACATTATAGAGGGAGACATTTTAGGTTTACAAAGAAATCAGGCACTAGGGAAATGTATAGAGATCTACTAAGATGACACCAGCTAACAATGTAAGCAACAGAGGAGAGGCTACCTTAAATGCCCTCCCCTGATAATGAGATTGATGACTGACTTATATGCCACCCAATAGCCCTCATGCAGCAGCTGGTTGAAGTAGAAGCAGACACCCACAACTTATCACTGAACTGAAGTGGAATCCCGATGCAGAGAAGGATGAGTGAAGTGCAAAGGGGTCCAGACCAGGCTGGTGAAACCCACAGATGACCTGAGCATCGGGGAACTCTTGCTTCCCAGACTGATAGCTGGGATACCAGCATGGGACTAATCCAGACCCCAGGAACATGGGTTTTAGTGAGGAAACCTCGGAAATCTATGGTACCTCCTATAGTAGATCAGTACTTATCCCTAGCACAGGTGTGGACTTTGGGAGCCCATTCCACAGAGAGGGATACTCCCTGAGCCAAGACACAGAGGGGTGGGCGTAGGCCCTATCCCAAAGGATACGATAGACTCTGATGACACCCTTTGGAAAGCCTCACCATCCAGGGGAAGCAGAAAGGATATGTGATAGGTAGGGTTTTAGTTGGGGGGGGGTGGTAGGGGAGGACAGGAGGGACAAGGGAACTGGATTTGTCATGCAAAACAATCTTGTTTCTAATTCAAATAAAAAAATCATTCTGGGTATGCAGATGAGGTACTTGCTGTCTTTGAGTAAGAAAAAGGCAATGTCAGCTGTAGGTAAAAGTAGGGAAACAGTGATTCTGGAGGCAGAAGATGAGATTATTCTACAAGGCATAATGCCAGGGTCCAAGCAGTAAGTACAAAACATTTGCTGAGCAGGATTATCTGGATCAGAGGGAAAAAAGGAAAGAGGACCCTACTATTTAACTTTGATTTCAGGTAGCTATTGATGAGGTGTGGAGAGCAGTCTCAGAATGGGGCTGAGGGTCTTAGATCAAAACACGGACACTGGGAACTACGGCATGCACTGCCAGAGACCTCCTATCAACATGTGCTACTCTGCATCATTCATATTCATGTAGAAAGTCCTAAGGGCTCAACCAAAGTCCTGAGAGGTGTCAGCCTAGGTTCTGAGTAAAATGACATCAAGGATAAACAACAGGGCTCCCTTACACTTTACATAAAAAAAAAGATGATGCTATGATAACTATGGCATAACAGGTCAAAATGTATGTGCAAATTAGAGTAGGTACCTCTGATTTTTATTGTTTCTTTATATGTAATTGGAGAAAGCAATTAAGTTAAGCAAAAAAGAGAAGTCAAATGTATTTTTTTTTTCTACTTCAAGGAAGAAAATCAAATCAAATCTGTAGAATGTAAGCACAATTTTTATTTTTCCCAAAGTACTCTCAATCTACCTTGAACTAATTTTTTAATTACCTTGGACACAGCTTTTGGAGAAAAGGTAATTGCATCCAGAACAGTGATGAGGTCATCTGGACACAGGCGATCAAAGTACTTCAGGCAGACATCATAGGCATGCAGCCACTCTGTGGAGGATTGTGGAACCTGCTTGATGAGCTGGGGATCTCCAATCCAGAACAATTTCTGCAACCAGACGGTGTATAGAGAGCTGGGGGAAAGCATCCGCCCATCCTTCTCAGGAATTCTGGGAGCAAGTTTGGAAATAGATAAGATATTTTGACTTGTGAGCACTGGCTCCAATGCTCCCAGCGCATCCCTGCTTTCATCTGTCAACTTCTTATAATTAAGACCTATTTGGGAGAAGAGAAAAGAAGTCAGTGGCTGACTCGAATGGAAACGCACAGGTACCTCAAACACACAGAGCCCTGTGGGCAGCTGACTGAAAAGGCAGCAATTTATACTATGAGCTTTGGGTTTTCATGAGAAGATCAGAAACCTAGTTCTAATCCAAGCCTGGACCTACACTGTGCAATCACACATCACTCCACTTATGCAACTCTGGTGTCCTTCTCCATACTGTCTCCTTGCCTCTGCAGCTCATGCCCCCTCTATCTGTCTTCTATCAGTACAGTTACAAGATTGCCCATTTGTCACCAATGACTTGAAGGCAGCTATCAGAACAACTGATAACCTAAAGGACATTCTCACAGTTGCCATGAACAGAAGATGAATATAGACCAAAGTGCCGCACAAAGTATGAAGCACTGTAGAGATTTAGGGGTAGTTAACACATTTAATTTCCTAGTTCTAAACACAAGGATACCACTCTAAACATTTCTCAAATGCTTCAAGGTGCCAAAGTTCTTCTTTTACATGTCCCATGAATATTTTATTTTATATATACATGTGCAAAAATGTATATATTTCAGATTAGAGATAAATATACAAATACATGTTTAAGATTTTATTTCCTTTATGTGTATGTGTGAGTGCCTGCATCCACATCTGTGTACCACTAGGTAAGCATGGAAGCCAGAAGAGGGTGTCGGATCTCCTGGAACTGAAGTTATAGGAAACTGTGGACTGCCTAATGCAGAATTTCAGCAAGAGCAGCAAGTGCTCATAACTGCTGACCTACCTCTCCAACCCCACAAGTGCCCTGAAATTTTTCAATACATGGGTTTTACCAAAGTGAAATTCAGCCAAACCGTCTAAGACTAGTGGCCTAATCATGTCATTTTAAAATACCAAATATGACAAAAGAAGGCTGTCTGCAGCAGATCCACCTGAAGTCTCTGAGGGAATTTCAGGAGATTTCTGTCTTTTCCTGATGCTGAATGTTCCCACTGTAGGATAAAGGAACTGGTTGATGCTAACTAAAGTCAATCTTCTCCACAAATCTGTGGTTTCACTATGTCAGTGATGATATATGAACACAGCTGGCAGAAACTAATCCCTAGGTTTCATTTAGAAGGGAGGGACCAGCAGGAACTTAAGGGTCCTACCTGATGCAACAACTTTAAATTTCTTCAGTAGGCGAATGTGGGTTTCTGGCTTAATAGGAGCTGTCTCAAAGTCCGCACAGCCGCAGCTTTCCAAGAGAGTGAAATAATACAGCAGTCTTTCGTGATCCAGACCCGCAATGGTGGGATAGATATACTTGACCATGTGTTTATGAAAGGACTCAGGATCTGTCTTCAAAGTGTCAAAGAGACCAAGCATTTGAGCTCGCTTTTCAATTTCTCCTGTGGACAAACTGAAATCAAGAACCAAACAGTCTATGTTATGATGTTGTTCTTTTAGTAAACACGATCTTTAAACCCTCAAAGTAATGCTGATTGTGTGTATGTGTGTGTGTGTGTGTGTGTGTGTGTGTGTGTGTGTGTGTGTGTGTGTGTGTGTGTGTGTGTGGGAGGGGAGGGAGGGAGACAGGGACAGGGACAGGGACAGGGACAGGGACAGGGACAGGGACAGGGACACAGGGACAGGGAGACAGGGACAGGGAGACAGGGACAGGGAGACACAGGGAGAGGGAGACAGGGAGAGGGAGACGGGGAGAGGGAGACGGGGAGAGGGAGACGGGGAGAGGGAGACAGGGAGAGGGAGACTGGGAGAGGGAGAGGGAGAGGGAGAGGGAGAGGGAGAGGGAGGGAGCCCACCCAGAAGAACATGGAGGCCAGAGGACTGCTTTAGGGAGTTGCTTCTTTCCTTCCACCCTGGGTCCTAGGATGAAATTCAGACCATCGCCCTTCTGTAGAGTGATTTTTCCCACTGAGTCATCTTGCTGGTCCAGAGATGATACTTCTAATAAGTCTCTTCTAATTAGACATAAGACCTATGCAGTATATACAAAGTGAGACAAACAAGAAGTAGAGGTCTGCCCTCCTACTATGTGACTTTCACATGTCAGCACAGGCAGAACCACGGCAGACCCAAGAAACAGGCATACCTGTAGTTCCAGGTCTGCCTAGTCTTGCCAATTAGGTTATGAAACAAGATAGGACATTCTAAAACATTTACGATCTCCACACACGTGTGCAGGAATACACACAAAATAAGCAAGTAAATAAAAATGCAAATTTTAAAAGTAAAAAGAATAAAATCCCACCATTTAGGCATGTCATCTTATATCTAAGAGTATTGAATTAATATTCAACAAACATCAACTTTATGCATGTTCAAGGAAGATTTAAAAAGGAATGAAACAATGCTTTCAATACTATCTATAG
Organism: Cricetulus griseus; assembly: GCF_003668045.3. Lineage (NCBI taxonomy): Eukaryota > Metazoa > Chordata > Mammalia > Rodentia > Cricetidae > Cricetulus > Cricetulus griseus. The sequence continues at coordinate 23,156,760 of NC_048600.1, read as the reverse complement.
GACTGCTTCTTGAATAAAAGATATATCTTAATATTGTCATAATAATTTAACTATCTCTTCATATGAACTCAAATTCTAACATAAATAGAAGTTATTTAAGGTTACTCTGCTGAGGCAAAAAAAATAGAAAAGGAAAGGAAAGGAAAGGAAAGGAAAGAAAAGAAAAGAAAAGAAAAGAAAAGAAAAGAAAAGAAAAAAAGTCCATGAGTCCATGGTATTTCTTTTCTGGATTGGCTTGTCTGAGTCTTATCTAACTGCAGAGAGGAAAGGGCTTTATCTGATTTTCTGTTTTTCCCTAGACAGCCAACTCATGCTTCATACAATCTCAGGGCTCTAGACTGTGTGAGTCTCTATTCTCTATTGTGAGGGTCCTTTGTGTAGCCCACCACACTAAGAGAAATGGTGTTTGCAGGACTCTTGAGGCATCGGAGAAAACACTTGGGGAATACTGTGTATATGGTTGTATAGGAAAGTGACAGAAAACTTATATTTCTTTGTACTTTAAAAAATGGGGTCTGAGAATGATGCAGTGAGGAAGAAAATTGTTAACTTCGTAACCCCACTAAGATGATCCACAAGCCATGTAACCCCTCTAAAATGATCCACAAACTGGTAACCCCATTAATATGATCCACAAACTGTGTAACCCCACTAAGATGATCCACAAACTGTGTAACCCCACTAAGATGATCCACAAACTGTGTAACCCCACTAAGATGATCCACAAACTGGTAACCCCACTAAGATCTACATAGACAGATGTGCAAAGAGAAGAGGTACAGAGGAAGTGGGAGGGAAGAGCTTTGTACTCATTATGATCCCTACACTAGTAACTTGCAGCTGCTTAATTATCAACACATAAATGAAAAACTGCCATCCTGACCCATCTAGCCTCAGAGTATGTTTGCTCACTACCTCATAGAGTGACTATGTGTCACGAAGGCCACACACTCAGACTAACACCGTTTCACAAATAGGAATCCGTCTTTAACAGTTCTCTCTTCTAGCAGCAATATCTTAAGAGTGGTCCTGTCACACTTCACTCCTAACACTGCAATAAACACTGTTCAAGGTAAACCAGTCTATAGAATGGACAAGGATTCCATAGCAATTTACTTAGCTCCTGTTTGACTTAATTCTGAATCCTGTCCTTCTCAACATGACTGTCTCCTCATCCACTCACAATTCTGTGCTGACAATTCAGTTTGTCTCATGTACAATTTCATCTAATTATCTTGTCAAGATAGAGCCTAGGATACCTTTAGTGACACATGATAAAAACCCAAGCATCTCTCCCCAGTAAATTACAATGTGCTAAGATTTTTGTAGATACCAGTAATCAATAGCCCATTTTAATAACTTCTAGTGGAACAATCTGTTATCTTCTCTTTGGAACAAGAAATTAAATCTTTGCTTAGAAAACAATTCCAAAGGACCCCATTCAAAAGAAAAAAAAATACTATGAAACCATTGTATACTTTTCTTTAATCTAACTAATAATTATCTTTAAAAATGATTTAAGTGCTTTTTTTCTGGACTGAAGGTTAGCTATAAAGCAGCTTCTAATCTGTGTGTTACCTATTTATCTTCCAGAGGCTAACTACTGGATGGTGTTGGCACTAGTTGTACTTAGTGTAAAAGGAGTAAAATTATTATGACTAATCCTGTGATTAAGATGTTCTGTAATGCCTTCAAGTTGTCAATAACTCAAAATTGATTCAAAACAGCATGCACTGAAGGGACTTTCTTTGTACAAGAAAATACATTTATCTAAATACATTTTTCTTTATTTAATCTGAGGCTGAGAGGTAATACAATTCCATTAGCTGACTAAAAAGAATACATACAAGAGAAGAGGAAGGTGGAATGAGAATGAAGGAGACAAAAGAAGGCTGCTGGGGGAATTAGAGGGAGCACACAGAGGGAATGGGGGCAGGGTGACATGAAACTTACAGGCAACGAGGCAGTACTTTGGCTCCATGACATCTCTTGGCCTTGATAAGTACTCTCTATAGAAGATCTTGTTCTTATTCTCTGAAAGACGGCAAAGCTCAAACAAAACTAACCTAACTGGAAAGAGGTAGGAGTTGGTCCCAAGTTGGACCTTCCAGAGATGGCTTTGTTAATACTCTATAATAAAGCAATGTGAGAATTTTGTGAGGCACAATGACTGGGAATTGCCCACAGAAACTAATCTCCAAAGCATGAAGATCCATGAATGCCAATGAGAGACTCCAATGGATGGGTGGCCTCAGCACTGGCAACTATGAAATGACACATCTACCCTCTTAATCATAGCCACAACCAAGAAAGGGATCAAACAAAGGTATCTAGCACAAGAATGCCCCAGGTAAAGCATGGGTAAGTTGACTTTAACTTTCCTAGATTACCTAAGTAGACAGTTGCTGAAAGAGTTGATAGTGAGTATCTGAGATTCTATTTTTTGTAACAATGATAATTGGTGAGCTTCCTTATCAAATATTTTATTATATAAATACAGTGGTAATACTGAAGCCGATGAATAAGTTTTGTTTCCTTCCCAAAGCAACAATTTGACAATGAAAAGTCAATTTTGACAGGTTTATACAATTTCAGACTATGCGCATCTTTAACAATATTGCCAGTACTACCATAGCACAATTACAGTAACTGGCATCATCTATTAAACAGTCATCACGTCCTATATCATCACTATTCTCATGGCAATAACTGATATTCACACTGACTTGAAGAGTAATTGCTCAGATGTACCATAGTGGTCATAGATGAATTTGGTAAATGTAGACTATTTTCAAAATCAACAGTAATAGACACTTTTACAAACACTCCCTATATGACAGAAACTCTGTATAAATCTCTAATTTCATAGCATTTTTTGCAAAATTGCATAAGTAATTTGGAAAGGAAGAAAACTTACTTGGAGTGTTAAAAAACTGTATCAGGAACATTTTAAACAAGGGAAGTGTCAGGGGCCTGGCCAGGCTTGTATGAGTAAAGGCCAAAAGAACAACTTTGACAAACAGGCACAGCAATGGGGCTTTACCTGGCATAGGACATACATTGGCCCAAATGGACTGTTTTTATTATATCGATTTAAAATTTTATTTATTTCATAATTGCTGTGTGAATGGACCATAAGAATCACATGACATTAATGTTTAGCCCTAAACAGGACATCCTTATCACCTCCTCCAAGACCCAGGAACCACTGCAAAAGCGGGCAGAAAGACTGAATTTCTTGCAACTGCACATGACAAGGTCACTGAAACTATGAACAAAAAGCAGCAGTGGCTACCTGCACAAAACATGCTCAGCACAAAAAGCAAGGAAAAAGGAAATGTACTGGTTAGGAAGAGGGAAGCACAGGAATGGAGAACAAGAATATAATTCATGGTACACATATACAAAACTGTGGAAGATTTAAACTTTAAAGAAACAACACAGAAATGAAAATTGCAAAATGCCTCTATTTTGGCAATGGTTGAAATTAGTTTTTTATTTCTCTTGGGGCTAGTAGACTTATTTTTATGCAAAGTGCAAACCACAGCCCTGGTCAACTTCTCTAGTACCTTGAGGTGAACAAAGATCAATTTTAAACTCTGTGAGATCTGTGATCTGGGTGTCTACACACAACATTGCACCTCAGGTACAGGTTTGTGCTGGGTCTGCATTTCTGTTTGACTTTCAATGATCTATATACCACTGTATAAAGTAACTAAGTTACTTTAAATGTTGGGAACCTTGTATGAACTAAATTGTTCCTTCTCTATCTACTAGCCACTCCACCACTTACTCCTCTCCTGTCCAGGGGCCCTCTAGGGTGAGACTAGGAAACCAGGTCAGTATTCAGGACTGTCACAATATGACAGGTGGACACAAAGCCTCACTGTGTGGGCAACAGCAACCCTCAGGCATACATACTGGGTCTGTTGTTCTGTTCAGAACAAAGCAACTGCATTTGTTAGAGATTCACTCCCCACAGGTACAGCTTACTCTTGCACATCTATCTCTACCTAAGATGGAAGGAAACCTCCCCAAAAGAAATCCACTAAAAAACAGTGCAGTCACTCAAAGTCCTTAAAAACGGGGCGTTTGCCTGTGTGTGTCTAACTCACCACCAACAAGACAGTATGGTGCTGTGTACCAGCCAAGAAAAGGCACCTGGGCCATTACCCCAAGGACTAGAGAGACAGAACAAAGCACAGAACCTGTAATAATAGAGATGGAGAACAAATCTGACATGCTAATGCCTGTTCCCAACCTTACTTAGCTCTCCTTGGCTCACCATGACCCACTATGTGGCCTTCCTTTAGCTACAAACATCAAGCACTCACATTCATCCCATAGCCCCCTTGAGATTGAATGAATGGTCTTCCTTCATCCCTCTTCAAAGGAGGGATTTTTTTTTTCCACATACACAGTCTTCCCCGGCTGTATTGAGTTTTTCCTTTATTCACTGCACCCGATATTTTGGGTGTTTATGATAGGGGAGGGAGAAGAGAGACAGTCCCTATCAGGGTATTAACTCTACAAGGTTTCTATCGTGTCTAGTACCTAAAACTGCTTGGTATACAAAGTCACAAAAATATTAACATTTAATGAATAAATACAGTGCTAATTCACCATCTAGAAATAGTCTCTGGTATGTAAAAATGATCCTTTCCCTAAAACTTGGAGGTGAAAAATAAGAATTAACAAAAACAGCAATAACAGGAATGATGACAATAGTAAACAACAAGCCACAGGGTTATACAGGCCTCACAGTTCTGACTTTAAGCTTCACAACCCTACAGGTAAGGACAACGACGTCCCTGTCGTCCCCCCACACACACACACCTGCAAGAAGACAATGACGGGGAGGATTAAGACACAAGCTTAAACTGAGAAGCTTCTGTAAGGCAAAGGACACAGTCAGTAAGACAAAACGACCACCCACAGAATGGGAAAAAATCTTCACCAGCCCCACATCTGACAGAGGTCTGATTTCCAAAATATACAAGGAGCTCAAGAAGCTAGCCACCAAAACACCATACAATGAAATTAAAAAGTGGGGTGCAGAACTAAACAGAGATTTTTCAACAGAGGAATCTGAAATGGCTGAAAGACACTTAAGAAAGTGTTCAAAATCCTTGGCCATCAGAGAAATGCAACTCAAAACAACTCTGAGATACCACCTCACACCTGTCAGAATGGCTAAAATCAAAAATACCAATGACAACCTATGCTGGAGAGGTTGTGGAGAAGAAGGAACACTCCTCCATTGCTGGTGGGAGTGTGAACTTGTAAGACCACTTTGGAAATCAGTATGGCGGTTGCTCAGAAAAATGGGAATCAATCTACCTCAAGATCCAGCCATTCCTCTCTTGGGTATATACCCAAATACTGCTTGTCCATACAACAAGGACATATGTTCAACCATGTTCATAGCAGCATTGTTTGTAATAGCCAGAACCTGGAAACAACCTAGATGCCCCTCAACTGAAGAATGGAAAGAGAAAATGTGGTACATTTATACAATGGAGTACTACTCAGCAGAAAAAAGCAATGGAATCTTGAAATTCGCAGGCAAATGGATGGAACTAGAAGAAACCATCCTGAGTGAGGTAACCCAATCACAAAAAGACAAACATGGTATGTACTCACTCATATATGATTTTTAGACATAGAGCAAAGGTTTACCAGCCTATAATCCTCTACCCCAAGGAAACTAGAAATCATGAATGACTCTAAGGGATAAATGGACCCCAGGAATGGGAAATGGCATGAACTCCCGAGCTAATTGAGAGCATGAGGGTAGGGAAGTGGGTGCTGCCACAATAAGAGCACAAGATGAAGAGTAGAGGAGAAGAAATGGAGGAGCAGATATATTGAGTTGGGGGAAGAATAGAGGAGAGAGAGCAGGATGAGAGATACCATATCAGAGGGAGTCACTATAGGTCCGAGAAGAGATCTGGAACTAGGAAGATCTCCAGAGACCTATAAGGATGACACGATCTGACAGTCTGGGCAGTGGAGGAGAAGTTGGCCTAGAAACCCTTCCCCTAGAATGAGATTGATGAATACTCTCTATGCTATTCTAGAGTCCTCATCCAGTGGCTGATGAGAGCAGAGACAGACATCCACAGAAATACACTGAGCTGAAATCTGGAACTCAGTTGAAGAGAGGGAGGAATGAAGAACGAAGGGGTCTGTACCTGGTTGGAGAAACCCACAGAAACAGTTGGCCTGAAAAAGGGAAAGCATATCGACCCCAGATGCTCTTTGGGAGGACAGTACAGGACTAATCCAGCCCCCTGATCATGGATGCCAATGGGGAGGCCCCTGCACTCCTGGGATTTTTAGACATAGAGCAAAGGTTTACCAGCCTATAATCCTCTACCCCAAGGAAACTAGAAATCATGAATGACTCCAGAGGGAGGTGGACTGGCATTTTGCCCTGGTGGGTGGGAGGGACTTCGAGAGCCTATCCCACTTGAAGGGATTCGCTCTGTCTCTGAACACATGGGGAGGGGCCTAGGCCCAGCACAGGAAGATTTGGTGGACTTGGTGGAACCCTGGTTGGGGGCCCTACCCTGCCTGGGGAGTGGCGGGTGGATGGGGTGGGGGGTAGGTTGGAGGTGGGGGAGAAGGAATGGGGGTGGAGGAGGGAGAGGGAGAGGGAAAGTATATGTGAAAATATTAATAATTTAATAAAAAAAGAAAAAAAAAAGACACAAGCTCAAGGCTAACAGTAGGTGGCTCTGGGCAGTAGCTCTGTATCTTGAAAGGTAATCTTTTTCAGACCCTACACCCTCACTACTGGGCCTCACATTCACAGAGTTACTGTCCTCAACAGGGTCCACTAACCTGCCTAGAGAAGCCCTGAGACAAAGCATCACTGTGTCTGCAATGATCAGCTTGTTAATGTGAAGTAGAGCATGCCACAGAAGATTCAAAAAGCAAGAGAACCAGTGACTGCTGGGTGGGAGGGACTATGTTCTTGCAGCCAGGCAAAAGCAATGTCTTGTTTAAAACTAGTAATGGGAATGAATGGGACAATAGGAAAGAAGGAGATGGAGAACTCAAGTGTGGGTGCTTAGGAGGACCAGCTCCCAGATACAGGGACCATAAGTTACGGAACAAATTAGGTGTTTACCACTTAATCACTTAAATTGCACTATTCTCTCCTTATGGTTGAGGAAACTAGGCTCCACAGAAGGGGATCCTAGTTCAAAGACACACAGATGTCTAGTTTAAAGACACACATGGCCCACACAGGAACTGGTCCAGCGATCTGGACTGAGGGATGACACCCTCTACATGACACTGCCGTACTTGCACCTGCCTATCAAGGTGGTGCTGCAGGTCAAAATCAGCCAGAGGAAGGAAAAGGACTAGTGGAGAAAGGAACTTCGTGGGAAAACCAGGAAGACTTTAGGGAATAGAAAAGCAATACCCTACGGCCAAGAACAGCATTTCTGTTATCCTACTAACTTCCCAATGGCACTGGCTTAACTCATAAAATGTTGGGCAACTTTGACAGTACTTCCAAGGCTGATTTCTAATAACCAGTTAGCATGTTTGATGAAGTAGTCAGGCAAAGTGCTGCCCTTCTAAGCAAGAAACAGACCCACACAGCACTTGATAAGTCATTATTAAGTGCACTGCCACTCTCACATAATGACGCCAGGAGGTAACGAGTTCCTGCTTTGTAATTGCTGTGCATCTGCATAATCACATTGCTCTCAGGTATAATGATATGCCAGGAACAGCCTTGCCTGCTCCTCAATTGCCTGATAATTTGTAACACATTCAGAGACCAAGGACTCATCCTGCTTACACAGACAACATCCCTTGTGTAACATACTATGAAGGAGAAAAAGATACATAATAAAAATGCCATGGTATATTTTTAAGCACCAGATGTATCACAGAAAATATTTATTTGAACATATTACTATGCCTAAGAATTGTTGAATTTTGGACAATATTTACTATCCATAACACCATCCTTATGGAACAGCCTGATAAATGTTCAAATGTAGACATTAACAGTTCAATGATTAATATAAATTAAAAAGCTTAGGACATAGAGGCCTTTTGTCCCTTCTGCAGGATTTGATCCTCTCAGTTCTCCTCCCATTCTTGGAACACTCTAGACATGGCTTCCTGACAGTGACAGAGAGACCCTGTTTTCACATCTCTTTCTACCTCCTCTTTGTACCCTTTGCTAGATGCCAATTCTCTAATACGGTATGTGGAAGGCCCTTAACATCCATCTGCTTTAGTAGGTTTCTATTGCTATGATGAAAAACTATGACCAAAGGCAATTTGATGAGGAAAGGGTTTGTTTCACTCACAGTTGCATATAACAAACAGTTCATCATCAAAAGCACAGTGCATGTCTTTATACAGTGGACTGCTGTTCAGAAAGTATGCTCTTCCATGTAACATTTTAAAAACTGTTGAGCAATGTTGACAGATGTGGATTATGCAATGACTTGTTGAGATATGGATTAATGGTGTTGCTTAATCAGTTTGCTTCCAGCATGGCTTCGTATCCAGAGGCCCCTGACTAATGGAAATGAAAAAGATTTCAAAACCTTTCTACTTAGACCTACCAGCTAACTAGGATTGTGATCAGAGTGAATGATCCAAATAAACTACTTGACCAAGTTTGTTTTTTGTTGTTCTGGATTTGGGATGTGCATTATTTCTCCTTTTAAGAATGTTGATGTATGAATGTGAAGAAGCTAGAGAAATGTTGCTCAGATCTCTACTGTAACTTTCCTTTTATCCACATTGTAGAGTTTTGGATTGTTCACGGATAGTGTTTCTTTAGTAAGGATATATTAAAATACAGTGATCTTTTTAAAAGATTATGCAGTTCTATTTATTGTGCTGTGCCTAGACATGAGTGCAGCCAGTTAAACAAGTTTCATAAGTATTTTTCCAGTGTTAAATCTCACACCTACACCCTTTGGAAACTTCCATCCTGAACAACAAATAGAAGAGGCCATATAAATTGCCTCCTTATCCTTAAGATTTCACCGTCTTTATGTCAAGAGTAATGTATAATTATTAAAATCTATGAAAAATAAAAAGTGGATTTAAATTAAAAAAAAAAAAGCAGTGAGGGCAGGAACTCAAACAGGGTAGAAACCTGGAGTCAGGTGCTGATACAAAAGCCATGGAGGGGTGCTGCCTACTGGCTTGCTCCCCATGGTTTGCTCAGCCAGCTTTCTTATAGAACCCAGTACTACCAGCCCAGGGATGGCACCACCTACAACAGGCTGGACCCTCCCCCATCAATCACTGATTAAGAAAATGCCTTACAGACAGACCTTATGGAGATATTTTCTCAATTGAGGTTTTCTTCTTTCAGATTACTGCAGCTTGTGTTAAGTTGACATAAAGCCAGGACACTATCTCAGGCCTCCCTTCTTTCTCATGCAGTCACTGCTGAGAGCACAGCAGAGCACAGCAAAGAGGTTATCCACATGCTCAGAGCTCTCAGGATAGTCCTGTGCTCATTATCTCCACATCCAGCTCTCCCTGTGGCAACTGCTACAAGTCACTCCTCTAACCTGCTTGACCTTGGCAGAGATCCCTGACTCCCTCAGGGGTGCTGCCATACAACAGTGGACCCATAGACCTTACGCTTACTGTTCCTGTTCCACTTATTTCATCCTTGCTTATCCTTGTTAAGTACACTATTTGGTTTTTCAAGTGTTTCTAGAACTTATTATTGCCTCTCCCTGTATTTTCAAAGCCCTACTCCAAGCTGGGGTGATCTGTCCTGCATGCTATTCCTACAACAGCTCATACCTTACCATATTACCTTTCTTCCACACACTAACCAAAGAGATCTTATTAAAGGACATTTTTTTTTTACCGTTTATTATACTCAAATGCTTAAGGAGCCTGTGGTTCTTAGAGAGATGCCAATGGCCCCTTCTAGGGCCTGAAAAGGTTGTGCACTTAGGACAGCATTACCATTTATAACGATATCAATACAGTACAATTTGATAAATGCTTAAAATGTAGATGTTAATATTTCAGTGATTAATTTAATTTCAAGATGCTAAATCATAAGAACAGCATGGTCTAGTTCCTACATCTTACCCCACATGCATTGCCCACTTCTGGCCTAATCACCTGCTTCTCTGCCAGCCCCTCTGCCTCATCATGCTCCTAATCTAAGGCCCTCTGTGTTTACTAAATCATCCCCACCCAAAGTGGCTCCCTTCCCCTTGTAGTATGGTTAAGCCCAACTCAACACATAGATCTCAGCTTGCAATAGTCTATTTTGAATTGCCATAATGAAATACCCAGAGCAGACTACTTCATAATACAAAGGTTTATTGAGCTCACAGATCTGTAAGCTCAAGTCCTTCCTGCTGGCTAGCAGGGTCCTGAGTCTGCACAGAGCATTGCAGGGTGAAGCAAAAATAGCACATACACATCTATATCCTCTTGTCTTTTCTTATATAGTCACCATCCTGAATGGGGACGCTCTACTGTGATGACCTTATCTAATCCCAATCACCTCCCCAAGGATGATCTAAACACTACACCAGGATTACTACTCCTTTACTGTCCTGCAGTAGGATTACACTTCAATAAGTAAACACTTGGGAGATACATAAGGTATACCTAAACCGTAACACAGCTCAAATGTGTCATTCTTAGGAAAGCCTTTCCTAACTGTTGCACCTTCCTAATTGTACTTTCCACATAGAGCATAGAAGTGTTATTTTCACATTTGCCTAAGTCATTACTTAAAAGTATCATCTAATTTCCATTGCAGACTCCATGTTGCCAATTGTCCCCCACTACTTGTCCCCCACTACTAAAACACTGCTGCCAACAGATTCTCAATAAACATATCACTGCACCGTAAGGTGTCTAACTCAGAGCTCTGCTGAAAAGCTAACACTGATAGACTTTTGGAAAAGGCAAATCTGCCAAGACATCCTAGGCTACAGCTAAGAGGAACCCAGAAACTGCATTGTTTTATAGTAGAGCGAAGAGATAGGCATGAACATCAATGTGCATGTCAATTGTACTTACCCACTATCGATGAACAGGAACTCCAAATGGGTCATGAAGACTTCCCACTGTGAGATACTGTACCGCTGTGCCAGGGAAAGAGCGATGCTGTAGACATTCTCCTCAAGGGTCCTTCAGGAGTGTCCACCAAGCACAGGGAAGGGAAAGAGAAGAAACAAATGACCCTAACCAGCAAAGAAAATTCTCTTCAGGACAAACAGCCGTGTCAGGAAGGACTGTGTATGTTTGTGTTCACAGCCCCTGAGAATGCTGTAAAAGGACTTCCCAGCTCGCACTTACTAGGCTGCAAGGCAGGTTAGTAGGTACATGTTTGCCAGTGGCTCCTCATCAAGGGTAATTCTGATCCCAGGAGCCAACTGACCATGTGAGGAAACATTTTTAATTGTCACAAATGGGTTAGGATTTGTGGTCTATCTTCACCTCCCTTTTCACCACCACTGGGATTGTAAGAAAATAGCATCATGTCTGGCTCTTTACATAGGTCCTCAAGCTTACAAGGCAAGCACTTTACCAGCTGAGTTAGCACTCCAGCCCTGCACTGGTATCTTTTTCACTTCATGAGGATGAGAAGGAATGAGATGATGTCACACTCTCTTCAAAGTTACCTGCCTTCACAAACACATACAGACAATTTAAAACATAAGCAGAAAACACTGGCTTACAAACATCAAGGGGTAAGAAAAAGTATGCCCACACTGTGCCTAAGTGGAGACAGAGTGGCAAAAATCCAGAGAAACTGTTTCTCAATACTGTCCGAGACATTGGAATCTCCACCAAATTAGAAATTGCAAAGCTCAAACCCACTGAAATGATGAGGCACTTTTAACAAGCCATCCAAAACTTCAGCGTATTTTTCTAAGCAATGGAATATAGAAGAATCTATTATATATTTATCAAAAACATATATTTATCCTTGAGGACATACTTCAAATAGCATATGCTAGCTGCATACTTAGACAAAATCTCCAGCAAAATGTAACTAGTAATCTAAGGCACTGCTTAACTCCCAGTACTGTATTGTGCATAATCACCCTCTCTTAAGAAACCATCAATATGGCAAACAGGACTACAAACGGACAGAGGAAAAGCACACTGGGTTTAGAATAAGACAACCAGGCTCAAGTCCTGGCTGTGTGACCTTGAACAACTCCTTAAAACCCTGTTTCTCAGATTTTTCTTCCAGAAGCAAGGAAGCTTGGCTTTGCACCAACTTAGGATGCCTTAAATCAGACATTAAGTGACTCTGAAGCTGACCTTCCAGGAGAAATGATAAGAGGAAGCCACTTCTTAATTGAGACTGGCAATGGCTTTCTACACTACCTTTCCTTCAACTCCTAGCACCCTGCAAGGGGGAGAATCCAGACCTCAGACCTCACAAAGAATCCATATGGCTCCAGGAGTGAAGAGGTCCAGGCTAATACAGTTACCAGAGTATGGCAACACTTCTTTGGCATTTTCATAAAGATTTTAAAGATAATATTGAATAATAACATACCATTACCACAATCAAAATCATTTTTGGTATTTCAAAGTAATTTCTCAGGAGACATGAATAACTATGCAATCAATGTATGTTATGGAATACTCCCTTTGTACACGATAAAGATTTGTCGCTCAAATTGGTTTAATAAAATGCTGATTGGCCAGTAGCCAGGCAGGATAAGTATAGGTGGGTGACCAAACTAAGGAAGATGGGAAGAAGAAAGGCAGAGTCAGGAGACGCCAGACAGACACGGAGGAACAGGAGATGAACATGTCATGCTAATAAAAGTACTGCAACATGGCAGAGCATAAATAAGGAATATGAATTAACTTAAAATGTAAGAGCTAGTCAGTAATAAGCCTGAGTTATTGGCTGAACATTTATAAGTAATATTAAGTCTCAATGTGTTTATTTGGGAATTGCTGGTGGGACAGAAACATCTTCCTACAAGTGTACACAAAATTCAAAGTTTCAAAACTACAATGCTAATCTGCATAGCCCACAAGTGCTTCATTGAGAATGGAAACAGTATATAAGAAGGCACACCAACATGGTAGAAATGTGATGTCTTTAAAATGTGACAGACCCATATCAAGATCAAACTTATAGATTTTTATCAACAATGTAAACTTAAGCCACTGACCATCCCTAAGCAGCATTTTTTTAATTTAATAAATGAGATAAGAATACTTTGATATCACAGGGATGGAGGACTTCAGATGAAGCCCTGCAAAGCATCACACATAACACTTAGGGTGTGCTCCACAGTGAGTACTCAGTGTGTGGAGGTGTTAAAAATCAATTCCTACTGTTAACCATGTGGGTGACCATATTCTCACATGCTCAGGAGAGTAACTACTACTCACTTGATCTAAACTACTGAGATGCACGCCAACAGGAAAACACAGGGAATGAATTCCTTTCCTCCATTCCTAGAGAGCCACTCTCACAACTGGCTTAAGTTGTACCACCTTCTCACAGAGGACCTGCTCTTCACTCACAGAGGAAAATGACAGCTTTTCCCTGCTCTATGAGGACACTGATCTAAATAATGGCTTGTTTTTCTAGAAACCAGAATGTGGGCACCTGTCCCTACAACATTGATCTTCTGAGATGAGGACAACTGTATCTGTCTTTGTCAGGGTTTCTATTGCTGTGAAGAGACACCATGACCACCACAACTCTTATAAAGGAAAACAATTAATTGGGGTGGCTTACAGCTTCAGAAGTTTAATTCATTATCATCATGGTGCAACATGGTGGTCTGTAGGCAGACATGGTGCTGGAGAAGTAGCCAAGCATCCTATGACTTGATGTGTTGGCAACAGGAAGGGATGAGACACTGGATGTGACTTAAGCACATATGAGACCTCAAAGCCCACAGCCACAATCACATACTTCCTCCAAGAAGACCACACCTACTACAACACCATACCTCCTAATAGTGACACTTCCTTTGGGGGCCACTTTCTTTCAAACCACCATAGTATCTATGGACACACTAAAGAATGTCAATTCTATGTACTTTGAGAAGGGAGATTTTCAGCCAAGAACAAGAAGACATCTCACTTTTAAAATTCCATCACAGGCACCATCTTTCTCATCCAAGCCATTGCCCAGGTTCCTAGAACGGACATAATTCAGGAACTGGGTTCCCACAGACATGAGACGCTAACAGTAAACAACAACAACAAAAAAAAACCCAACACAGCTCAATGCTACTACCTAAATTTACAGGCTTGTATGTCTGTGTCTACTTATGATAGACTTCTCTACCTTAAGACAACTTAGATAGTCTATCTACTATCTATTCCTCACAGGACTGGAGCCAGGCTCTATGATAAGAACTATGCATGCTGACCTACGAATTTAACTCATCCTTCTGCATTTTGAATCCACCCATCAGGAGACAAAGCAAGTCCTTACTCTGCAAGTCCCAGGATGGTTTCTCTTTTGTACTGGTCATCAGCAGTAAACCGCTGCACATCCACACCCTTACGCAGGCCTTGGAGGAGCTGAGCCTGGGTGAAATCCAGGAGACGCTCATTGTAGTAGTGAAGCTGTTTGATCAATGACACCAGGTCCTCAGGCCAGGCGTCATGTCCATGTTGAGCCACATGCCTGGTAACCATCTTGATTAACTCTTTGGGATCAACCTGTGAAAGTTGTAGAAAACCCATTTTATATTCAGTATACACATATGAGCAGGTATTTAAAAAGAGTAGAACATAGCTCCTGGAAATTTGTATGCCACTCCCCACTGCTGGGTAAATTTAATCACAGCCACCTAAAAGCCAACTGTAGAGGTGGCACTTTATGCACCGCAAGGCAAGGACATAGAGCTGAGTCTACATGGGCTTTCTGAACTCCTGCTTTCATCTTTTTTTTTCCATCTTAAAAACTTTCTAAACAAGTTAAAAATTAATATTTTCAGCTTTTCAGCTACCATACCACTATATCACATTTTTGTCCTAACCTGCTGATCACTTTTAATAATTCAATCTGGGAAGACATTCTCATCCTCTCATTCCCTCTGGATATATTCCTGTGGTCCACCATAAATACTCTCAATAAGAAAGGTACAGTTCAGTAACCTTCCTATAGACAGTAAACAGCAAAGGAGAAGAATGTTTTTTTCAGGGAATAAGTGAAGAAAACAAAAATAAAAGCAGACTCATGCTTGCAAAAGCCAAAGGCACTTCTATATATACAAGAAATTGTGAAAGAATCAATGTTTTTGACTATTGACTTTGCTTGATTTGGGGCTCAAAAGGACATGGGGCCTATGGTTCTTGGCAGCATCTCAAAAAGCAATAAAATTAGTCAAAAAGAACAAAACAGGGAATCAACAGATGACAGGTCAGGGAATTAATGATTAAGTGGTTATATTTATTGATTGAATACACACACACACACACACACACACACACACACACACACACACACACACACACACATTGGTCTGAGAGTCAATAAAGCAAAACAGGCTCAGCTATGATTCTACAAATACAAACAATATCATACTATAATGGCACTAACTCACTCCATCCTGATTTTTAGGCGACACACTACATCTTTTAAAATAAGCTAAGGAGGAAAAAGCCCACACACTCTCTTTGGTTCTCAGAACTCCACTTTTAATGATGATAAGCTGTCAGCATTTTTAACGGGAAAACCCATTACTCTGAACTACACAGGAGATTTGTCAATGTTGAGTCTATTCAATCAAACCTGGCCTGACAGTCTCTCTCTTCATCCTATTATGGAATGGTCTAGAGGCATAGATAAAAACCAATTAGAGAAATACTGGATTCCAAGAGGTGGACTTAAGTAAACATTAACCTAACTGTATTTCATTTTTTCTAAGTCATATTAGGTCATAATCTCAAACAAGCAAACAAGCAAAAAAACAAGAACACTAAATTCTACCACAGCAAGCCATAGGGTCATTTTTAATTCAGGCAAAATACATTGTTTAAAAGAGATACAATGGCCCTGTGCTATTCCTTAACTCTTATCTCCACCACCATTTGAGCCTTAGTTTATCAACTGAAGGTATTCAATGCCATTGATTATTTTGCTGAACATTCTTTGGTTAGTTACTCCATGGTCAGATAAATTGTTTTGCGGCCACTTAAACTGCTTAAGAAATAATGTCAAATATCTCCAATGTTAAAAAAAAAAAAATCAGTGGCCTTCACAATTGAAGTTTACCTAGAATTTAAAACCTTTGTGGGTGGGCAATGTACACTTACATGCCAAACAGTGTACTATGAGAATGTGCCCTTCTACTCTAGAGATGTGACCTACTAAGAGAGACAATGAAGCAAGCATGAGTAAGATGGCTAAACACAGTGAGCTTGGGATGCTACAGGGAGACAGAACATATCAACAATCATCTTGGAATAGTTATTACCTATGCTAACATCAGGGAGACTAGCATCAGAGAGACCCCAAGAAATATGAAGATATATTCCAGCAAAGGTTAGATATGTATATTCTAGTGTCAAGAACTATAAGTAAGGACTGACTGAATAAATCAATTCGCACTGCAATTACAGAGTTGTCAGGGAATCAGCTGTGTGATGGTTCATACTGTCAACTTTACAGGATCCAGAGACACCTCTAGGCATATCTGTGAGGAAATTTCAAGACTGCATTCATTAACAAAGGTCTGAAGACCTACCCTAAATGTGTGTGGGGGGTGCAGGGCGGGGCGGGGGTCTCTTAGTAGGTCGAATCTCTAGAGTAGAAGGGCACATTCTCATAGTATACTGTTTGGCATGTAAGTGTACATTGCCCACCCACAAAGGTTTTAAATTCTAGGTTTAAATTCTAGGTTTTAAATTCTAGATTCCATGGACTAGGAATCCTAAACTGTATATATGAAGAAAATGAGTTAAGTGCCAGCCATTCCTCTGTCACATCCCAACTGTGGCTGCAGTGTGACTACTTTCCCCCTTGTTTCCTACAGAAATGGAACTCTGTGAGCCAAAATAAACCTCCCAACCTTCAAGTAACTCCTGCCAGGTGTTTCGTCACAGCCACAGAAAACTAACATAAGCTACAGATAAACACTGTATCTAGAAACACTGTCCCTATGGTTAATGTTTCATTTCCTTTCTACCTGTAGACTGTTTTGCAGATAACTCTGAACCATCTGTGGATGGTTCTTGTGGGGTATACAGTCCCTCTACACCTTCCTGCATGATGTGTGTACTTTCAGCAGAAAGAGTAGCATGCTTGTTCTTATGTCACAGTATCATTTAACACCGCCGTTACATTCTCTTTGCTCTAATACATTTCATGACACAAATCCAAAGGCCATGAGGTGAACTAAATTCCAAAATGGAAGCACACAGAGGTAACAAACGTGAATATTGCATTATTTATACAGGCTGTAATTTGTATCCTGCAGGAAGTTTCAAGTACACATACAACCTTCATGTTCACATAAGGCAAAATAACTTATTGATCTCCTTTATCCCATCAATAAAAATCATGTGGCACCATAAGCAGAAGTAGCAGCTGGGTGACCTTGTAACAGTTCATTCTGAACTTCACAGACCTGCCTGTAAACTGGAAGCAATGACATCACAGCTTCCACAGCTGTGAGACGCCTAAGAGAAAATAAACAAACCAAGCATGGTATGAAGTGAGGGCTCAAAACAACACAACAACAATGAAAAGGAATGTAAAACTTGCTGGAAAATGTCTTAAAAACATTATGGCAATTGCTCTTGTATCACGTAATTTATGCTTCCCTTCTCTCATTATATTATAGCATCTAGAGAAGAGACCATGAGTATGTCATAAATTCATCTTTTTCAGAATACAACAGAATCTTCTACAAAGATAAGATACATGGTAAAATGTTTTAGGTCAGTAGTCCAGCATGTATTTTTGTCCTTGCATGATAGAGGGGTAATTCAGAGTTCATTTCTTCTGTTTCTTCACGAAGAAAGACTGTCAGTCAACACCCTCCTCAGCTTGTTGGAAAGCCCAAAAAAGGTATTTTTAATTTTTTATTAGTTCTTTGAGAAATTTGTACATGTTTCAATCATATTTACCTTCCCTTCTCACCTCCTTCTATTCCTACCCAACTCTGCAGGCTGTCTGAGCTAATTTGTGCTGCCCAAATAGTCGTGAATATGTGGTCTCCTGCTAGAGTTTTGCCGACTTACCAAGTGCTACACTCTTAGAAAAAATGGACCCTTCTTTTCCCAAAAGTTAACAACTGCCAGTACTTCCTTGCTTTCACCCATCACTCAGGGAAGACATGTTTAAGAACAAAACCCTAATAATGAAGTGTTCAAGATGGAAGACCAAGACTTCATACACCTATTTTGACATAGTTTCCTATTTGGTATTTTCAATTAATAACTTAAAACACACACACACACACACACACACACACACACACACACACACACACACACACACACACACACTCAAGAAATAATCTTCCACGAAGTTTAGGTTGTCATCCCTGTTGCATTTGCTACCCTAGCCTGTAAAGCTAAAGGACATGTGTCCATTTTTAACTGATACTGTCTCAGAACTTTTAAATTGACAGCAAGATGTGTTGATATATTATTTATGATTTACTAAAGCTTGCCTGGGGGGTTAAAATGCAAAACTAGCCACAAGCCATTGAGGTCAGACAATGGTGATACATACTTTTAATGCCAGCAGTCATACTAGCAAGCTGTAGAGCCAGGTAGTAGTGGCACACAGCCAGGGACACAGGCAGATGGACCTCTCTGAGTTCAAGACTACTCTGACCTATACAAGAGTGAAGAGTAACAGAGTTCATGCCTTTGATCTGGCACTCAGGATCGCATACCTTTAATCCCAGCACTAGGGAGAAGGAGACAGGAGTGATATGGCTGGGTGGAGAAAGGAATATAAGGCAGGAGGAGAAAGGAAGTTGGAGCTTTTGCCTCTGAGAATTCATGAAGACAGGGTTTCCATTTCAGCTGGGTAGAGGTAAGATCTACTGGCTTGGCTGCTTTGCTTCTCTGATCTTCAACTTGAAGCTTGAACCCCAGTATCAGTCTCTGGGTCTTTTTGTTTTTCGTGCTACAGCAAAACCATATTTCCAAACACATATACCACAATCACAAAGGTCAGATGTGAGTGGACAGCAAGGCCCAGCACAATCTTATCTGAAGTACACTTCTATGAACATGGATATTTGTGAGCTGCTGCTGGACAGGCATGAAATGGAAACAGAATTTATTGAACACCATCTTCTGTACCTGCACATTTTGGCCACATGTGGATCATGTATTAAGCATTAAAAATCATATCAAATTAGGACAAATGTTAGAAGAGGCAGCAATTTTCTATTACTCATTTATCAATTATATAAAACTAAAGAGAACTCTTGGCGAGTGAGTCTACTCCAAATGTCACCTAAAAAACCCGGAGAGTTTCAGCTCCTGCTGGCTGGCTCATGATAACACTGCCCTTCATAATGCGTAGGCAGGATCCTATCAGTCTACCTAAGTCAGTGTTCCCACACATTTAGCCACAGGGAGTAGAGAAATGTGAAAAGACTGGAACTAGAACCAACTGCACTGACAAGTGAGGGAAAGCCAAGCTTCAAAGGGTGTTGTTACATGGAGATAACAAATTGAAACCACTTTGATTTCACTTTTCAGAATGATTCATCAAGAGTTTGTCATATTTAATTCCAAACTCAGCAGTGGTGTTTGATGCAGAGGAAGATGCTGAAGAGTGTCAAAGAACGAGTCATTAGTCTGCAGAACAGTCCTGTGTACTCCATGCATCCAGATCCCCCAACTGCCTCTCCATCCTCTGGTCTAGGCAGGTCAGGCCTCCCATTTGCACATCTGAAACTCCTAGTGTCCTAATGTTCCACTGCACAGCAGTGGACAAGAGTTCTGAATTCATTCACATGCCAATTAACAGTCATTGAATATGCATAGGCAATGAGGTCCTGAGGATACAGGAAGAAATGGGATTTTTGTCCTCAAATACAGTCACTGATTGAGATGACACATGGGCATCACCTAAGAGATCCATTTACCCTGAGTACACATGCAAGGAATATAGAGATGGGAGAAAGAGGCCCATATCTGTGGAGGAGGCAGGAAGGGTATCTGAGAAGGTCCCTCATCTCAGATTAATTTGTCCATAGTGGGGAGAAGATAGCTGGGCAGAAAGGATCATATTCACACATCCACAGAGGCACACACAGGATGCTAAATTCTGACAAATTAACTTCAGAACAGCTAGACTATAATCTCTAAAGAGGCCATGTTGGAACTGAGGCTTCAAGATAGGAAAGAGCCGGTACACTGGAGTTGATCTGTCATGCACAGGAGCTGAGATTTCAAATTACAGACACAGCAGCACATGAAACTATCCTGTTGGGAATTTCCATTAGACTTGTACACCAGAAAGATCACTCAGGTCCACAACAAAAAAAGTGACATTCTTTCTTTTGCAAAAAAGCCAGAGTGGCAGCATGCCCAAGTAATGAGCAGAGAAAACCATGACAGGATGTCGCCTTCTACTGGAGTAACCTTGAGCAAGTCACCACAGCCCTTTGAGTCGTTTTCTGCACAGTTATGCCCTGCACAATGGAGCTGCTCACAGGGCCCAATGGAGGATAAATGTGAAGGCATTTTAGAGCAGACAACTGGCTGCAAGTTTCAATTTATATTTCCACTATGCACTGGCAGCTCGGATGAACAAGTTGCTCAGCTGACTGCTAGTACAACTCTTCCTGACACCCCCTCAGCCAGTGAGGAAGGCCTGGTCACAGGATGTGTAGCTGAACAATGACATTTCTGTGACTTTGGTATTGTTGTTTCCTGCCCAGAATGTTCTTCCTATAGGTGACTGCACAGTGATGCTAATGGTTTTCTCTTTACTGAAGGATAAGCTTTATCAACTGATACATTTCCTGACCCTTCTCAGTAATACACACGCGCACACACACACATACACACCTCTACTTCCCATTAGTTATCTTTACATTTTGCTCATGATATTATGTGGTAGTTTGAATGAGAAGTACCCCTGCATTTGAACGCTTAGCTCTTTGAAGGTGGCACTGTTTGAGGAGGTTGTGGAACATTTAAGAGGGACAACCTTGTTGGAGAAAGTACATCACTGGGACTGGCTTTGAGTTTATCTCCACCTATAGTTTCCTCTCTTCTTTGTGTTCATGTGGATGATGTGATCTCTCAGCTTCCTGCTCAAGCCTCTTGCTGCTATGCCTCCCCTGCCATTGTGGACACTCTCTGGAATCCTAAGCCAAAATAAACTCTTTCATAAGTAGCTTTAGGTCATGGTGTCTTATTGAAACAGAAAAAAGTAACTAACATAGACCTGATTCCTCAGGAGAATGCAATGCCTACGTGTGGGAAGACTGCCTGGCACATAGTAGTCCCATGTGAGACAGTCACTAAAAAGCTGTACTAGAGAATTAAGAGTTTTCAGCCATCTTCCTGAGAAACATTTATTATTAGCCCTTCATATTCCAGGACCTGCTCTAAGCACTGAGAAAGCTAATAAACACAACAGACCTTGCCTTCAAATACTTCATTATCTAATGGGTATAAAATCTCTAAAAAAAAAAAAAATAGAGTGTGCACACCATGAAGAGGCACACACAGGTTAAGTGTGTGAACAATGCCTGCACAGATCTAAAAACCTGCGTGTACACACCATGAAGAGGAAGCACTGGGTAGTGTGTGAGCAATGCCTGCACAGATTGGGAGTGTTCTGGGAAGCTGCTCCAGTGAGATGGTAAACAATGAGGAAGGATGGAGTAACCCTTCCAGGGACTATGCACACTTAGAACTTTCAGCTTTCAGTACAGAGGAAGCAGAGAAAGATAATTCTAACCAGAATTTTCCTCCAAAGAATTCTGTAGAAATTATTTTGAATGTGAAACCAAGAAAGGGACAAGGCATGGCTCTATTGCAAGGTCTCTGGCTTTCTCAAAGCTGGCCCTTGGAGTATATGCTGAATTTGTCTTTGGTTCTCTTGTCCGTGGTATTCATTACTCTGATCCACACATCATGCAACTATCTTTTTTAAACGTTTTGTTTTCATATTTTTACAATTTCACATATGTGTGCTTTGCATATTGACCGCTCTCACCTCATACCAACTGTGTCAACATTACCTCCTCCCCACAAATCTCTTACATGTACTGAGTTTTGCTTTGTGACCCAAGGTTTTGTTTTGTTTGTGTGGTTGGTTGGTTCGGTTTTTTTTTCTTTTTTTTTGTTGTTTTTGTTTTTTTTTTTTGTTTGTTTTTTTGAGACAAGGTTTCTCTGTGTAGCTTTGGGGCCTATCCTGGCACTCCCTCTGGAGACCAGGCTGGTCTCAGACTCACAGAGATCCGCCTGCCTCTGCCTCCCGAGTGCTGGGATTAAAGGCGTGCACCACCAATGCCCGGCTTTTTGTTTTGTTTTGGGGTTTTTTTTTTTTTTTTGAGAGGTTGACCAATGACAGTGAGTTTAGTTACTAGTTGAAGCATGGAGAGCTCAGCAGCATGTACACAACTAAAGACAGTGACTCTCTTCCAAAGTCTAAAAGGTAAAGGCCCCCCCATTTCACGACTGACTGTTGACAAAGCTAGTCTTATATGCACCAGTGCAAGTAACTAATGAGAATGGATACAGTGGCTGTATTGAGTCTAGAGAATGGTGTTTCATAGTCCTTCACACAATCTTCTAGCTCCTACATACTGCAGCTTATGCAGCATATTCTCTCTTCTCCCTTTTAATGACTTATTTTAATTATGTATATATGGATGTCTGCATACAAAGGATATGCAAATGACTACAGCTACCTGCAGATGCCAGAAAAAGGCATTGTATTCCCTGGAGCTGGAGTTACTGGTTATTAGCTATCTGACACAGATGCTGGAAACCAAATCCAGGTCCTCTGCAAAAGCAGTATATGCTCTTAATTCCTGGGCCACCAGCCACTTTGTACAACTCTCTTTACCAGATGGGGAGAACATTTGTAGCCCAATGAGGTTGGGGATCTTCCTTGTTTCACCCCAGTGGGAAAGGACAGAGTAGAGATGCTGTAGGTACAGTTGGTGATGAATGTGCTGAGGGCTTTTCAATCTTTTGAATTCAAGGAAAATACAGCACAGTGCTATGAATGTGGTAGGATGTTGGTATGTAGGTGGTTGGGATGGTTCACCTTCATTATCATCTTGATTAAATGTGGAAGCTAAAAATTTTTAGGAGATAGTAAACTCTGAGCATATCTGTGTTTCCAGTAGGCATTAACTGAGGGGCCTTCCTGACTGTGCCAAAGGTTAAAGGTCTGAGTTGAATAAAGAGGGGAAAGAGAGAATCCTGTAGCATGACCACACACTCACTTCTCTGCTTCCCCACTGCCCAGAGGATACCAGCCTCTTTCCATACACTTCTGTTGCCTTGGTATCCTGATTGCTCCACACCCCAAATAATGGAATCAAGCAACTATGGACTAAGATCTAAAACTGTGAGCAAATATCAACTTTGCATCCCCAAGTTGTTTGTATCAGGTTAGTCACAGCAATTGACACAGAGAAGGTACCAGCACAGTGAGGCTGTGGCTGTCACTCGGCTTCCCCATGACTCTGAAGCCTCTGGAATGGGTTTGTATAGAACAGTCTCTCCTCTCCCATTTGTACTTGGAAGAGGAAAATTTACTCTTGTGCCACTGAACAGAGCAAGTGTGTACCCTGCTTTTTGTTTTTATCTGGACTAGCAGCTAAGAGTTTCTTTGAGCCTCAGGAAGATACTTGGAACTTCAAATAACAGTGGAGAGAGACTCTTGGTGCTGCACTGGATGTACTCTACATTATACAGTAGATATGACCTTTTGGGGGGTCACAGATGGAAAGTTGTGATCTCAGGAGATGTGTCTGGGTGTCACCATGGTAAGAAATGACTTGAATCCCATAGGCTAGGAGAGAAGATGGAATAAAAGGGAGCAGGAAAAATCTGTAATATTCTCCCTCCCCTCTCTGCAACCCTTGCCCAGTGTTCCTACCATCAGTATGTGTGATGCCTCCTTGCAGCAATGGGGTCAACCAAATATGAACTCAACCCTTGGAAATTACAAACAGCAGCAGCAGAATTCTGGCTTTTTTAAAAATTGTTTCTCTTGGGTGACTGCAGCCATGACCAAAAGCTAATGAGCACAATGACAGCCTGAAATGGGGGAGAGGACCCCCTTTACAGCACTTGCACTGCATGTCAATCATATCCAGAGAACACAGTCAAACGTGCTTTGAGATTTCAACTCATCTTCTAGGAAAATATTCATGTTTACAAGGTACAATGCATTTGGCAAAGTAAAGCTTCACTGTGCTTCAACAAATTGGTGTCTTCAAGCAAATTACTTGTTCCTTTTGTGTATAATAAAATACTAATGAAAATCAGCACAAAATAAACTCACCACAAATCCCTACTTAGTTCCTTTTTAATCTCTACAGTAAGACACCTGTGCTAGTTTGAATGAGAACGGCCTCCAGAGATTCAATATTATTGGATATTTGGTCCCCAACTGATGGAACTGTTTGGGAACTGTAGGAGGTGTGGCCATGTGGGTGGAGGTGTAGAAATCATATGGGGTGGGCCTTGAGCTTTCTAATGACTCACATCATTCTCAGTGCTTTCAGCTTGTAGTTTGAAATGTGAGCTCTCCCTGCCTCCATGTCTTCACTCTGCTTTCGGGATTCCAGTCCTCTGGAACCAGAAGCCCAATTAATTGCTTTCTTTTTGTAAGTTGCCTTGGTCATGGAGTTTTGTCACAACAATAAAAAAGAAACCAATACAATACCTCACTAAAGAAACTTGAATGAGGAAAGCTTTGAATTGGCATATAATTTCAAAGGATCCTGTTCAGCACAGCAGGGGAAGTATGTCAGCTAGAACTGCTAAGTGCATGGAGGCGGTGACTTGCAGTGTGATTTGTGCCCATCTTGAAAGATCAGAAAATATGGAATGTGGATCAAAAGCAGAAGTAGATATTGCCTCCAAGCCTTCACCAGTTAGTCATTTCTGCTACGTAGATCAGTTCCAAAGATTCCAGAGACTTCAGAACCAGTGTCACAGCTGGAAGCCAAGTGTCAAACCTGTGGGGTGTGTCACACTAAGGCCATTATACTCCTTACATATAACTACTACATTCTCTCAGTCTATACCATGACCCATTGATATGCATTTATTTTAATTTGTTTATAGTGTTGGACACTGAACCCAGGACTCAAACATGCTTTACCATTGCTATCCTGGATGGCATTTCATGATTCATATAAAAATAAGTGAGAATTTAAAACAAAACAAAATTACTAGAGTAATTTCATGTATGATTAGCAGCTATAGCTGTAGAAAATAGCAGTGACAACCAAGAAAAAAGTTAGTCCCCAAAGAATTGCCTCATACTTAGAGGGCATAAGAACACAGTGCTTGCTTAGCCAGACACTACTAAGGTATTAAAAGTGACCTAGGAACAATGATCACCCAACAGTGGTCCTAGAAAGATAACCCTGTGCTGTAACAGGCTGGTACAGCTACTCTCCTTTTAAATGAAAACTGAAAGATGAGAGTAATTGTTGTCACAAGTAGAGTGTTTGTCACATACTTTAGGGTCTAATTTGTTTAGAATGGCTATGACAGCTAAACTTTTGGCATACCTGTGAAATTATTTCTTCAGTATCTGCCTTGGCCAGAGGAGGAGAATCTTGCTTCAGTAGAATATGGACATTAGATATGTACACAGTATAAAAGTCTGATCTATTTACTTAGGCATTGAAGTTTTCTTAAAGCAATCCAAATCAAATATTAGACCACTCCCCAATGCTGATCATTACAAATGCTTCACACAAATAAACTTGGAGGATTTTCCAGTAATGATGGCCATACTTTTGGTTTATAACAGGAAGATAGCTAGTGCTGTCACTCAGAACTTAGCAATAAAGGAATATCTGAAGACTGTGGCAAATGTGGATTTGATTACATCTACACACTTGCTGCCTTCTCATCTGAGGATCACAAAGAAAGGCACAGTATCATGGAATCACACCACTCACTGTGGTGGTGACCACCAGCTTCCATCCACAGAATCTATAACCATCTGGGAGATGGGCTTCTGGACATCCCTAAGGGGGATTACCTTGACTGTGTCACCTGAGATGGGAAGACCCATCACCATAGACGGAACCATTTCCCCAGGCTGTGATCCTGGACTTACAAACAGAGGGGAATAAACAGCATGTACACATTGACTATGGATGGGATGTGAGCAGCTGTTTCAAGCTCCTGCTGCCTTGATAATTCTACCATGATGGCATTCACCTCGAGCTGTAAACTAGAGATAAACCTTCTAACCTTTATGCAACATTTGTCAGTATTTTATCCCAAGAATGGGAAAAGACCTCTACTATGCTAATTTAGAGGGCCAGCCTCCTTTGGAGATGGTAAGTAAAAAACAAATGCTGCCTTTCGGTGTCTCCTAACTAAGAGCTTAGTAAAATATCTTTGAAAAGAAAATGAGAGAATCAGGATTCTGGATCAGTATTAGACAATTGCCTCTTCACAATATGGGGCAAGCAGCTACACCTCACAGAAAAAGCCAGGGCCAACTGTGGGAAGCCAAGGCAGGAAAGAAAAAAGACTTATTTTGACTATTCAGAAAAGCTGCAACTAAGCTCACTAGTAGAGTAGAAACCATAAGGACTCACCCTGTAAAGAGGATGGCACCTGTCCCTGAAACATGGAGCCAATCGGGCATAGATCTGGAGGCTGTAGTAGTATGCTGCCAGCTGGAGAGACAATGCTGAGCGAGCCTGCTTCTCAAAACACTTGTTAGCATCTAACACCTAGGAAGAAGTGACACAGAGTCGACTCAGAAATCACACGCTGATCAACCTAGGATTATGGTTCAAACTTCTGTCACATCAACTTGAGCCCCCCCATAACATGCAGTATGAAAGTTCAGAAATAAAGTAGACATTACTATATAAAAACAGACTGAAAGATGAACTGAACATTAAAGTTAGCAGTATACAGTTTAGTCTCTGGATACTAACTGGGCCCTGGTACCCAGGCATTATCAGGAGAAGAGACACACACAATACACACTTTCATGGACACTGACTCCCAGGACAGGCATTTGTTCACCTGAGTTCTTAGTATGGTAAGCTTACCTGTGGTAAGGCAAGGAGATAAGCCAGAGCCAGTGTCATGTCATTCGCCAAAGCATCACTTGCCAGTTGCAAAAGAACTGAAGGTAGAGGAGATAAAAACAAAAACTGTGTTACTCAGGGTGGAATTTGCTATTGTCATTTTTCTAAAGAGCCATACTGTAAAACTGCTACTAAATATGCATGTTTGACACATTGACCTGAGCTGCTCTCTGCCTTGGTGACAGAAGCAAAGGGGACAAATACATGACTGGTTACAGTGCAGAGAATGAGAAGTGAGTGCTAATGAAACATCTACTAAGAGCTTAATAAAATATCTTTGAAAAGATATTTTTCACTTAGTGAGTGCCAAATGAAACATCTATAGCAACACCTCCACCCCTACCTGCCAGGTGCAGGGACCACAGAGGAAGAAGAAGAGAAAAGGAGATGGGAGGAGCCCTGAGAAACAATGCCTTCTGCAGCTGATGGCAACTGCTAAGGGAGAATCACTCTTGTTTAAGAATGCAGCCACTACCAAGGGACTTCCCATGCACACACAGGTGATGCTAACTGGGCTTAGTGGAGTACAAAAGAAAAGGGGGACATGGAACTCGACTGGGGGTGCTATTCAGAGATCTATGTGGAAAACTGGAAAGGGAAATGGCAGTAAATATGGTTATTGTATATATGTATGATATTCTTGAGAATAGAAAAAAATCTTTAATAATTACCTTACATTGCTTAAGGATCCACATGGCACTTAGTCAGAAGTGTCATGCTTAGGCTTGTATGACTTTAATGGACAAACAGCTTAACACTCTTTAACTGCTCACAAAAATCTACTTGATACTGACTTAACATCAAACTATGTTAAACAGGTTAACTATGTTAATGTCTCTGTAACAGAGTAATTCTGCAGTGTATGTTACAAACACTGGAGGTATTTCTATCAGAGCAGTTCTTGAAAAGTTCAAGCATAAACACATCCATGATGGGTCCTCAGAACGCAGCCTTTTCAAAGACTGTTGCAAAATCATTTGTATCAAGAACAGCTAACTAGGGGTGATTACATGTATACCATAAGACCAGAATAGTAGGACAGCTTCATAAGGGGCTGCAGAGATTCCCCGTAGTTAAGAGCACTAGCTGCTCTTTCATAGAACCCAGGTTCAATTCCCAGAGCCTACATGGTAATTCACAATTACCTGTACTGCCAGTTCCATGGGATCCAAGGACCTCTTTTGGCCTTTGTGAGCACCAGACACATACATGGTACACAGACATACATGCACGCATGCAAAGCACCCATACACATAAAATAAAATTTAAAAATAAAAAAAGTAGCTTTGCAATTTAGGGAAAATGCCTATATTGTGAAAAAAAATCACCATCATTTTGTTCTTTCCAAGAACAATCATCCTGCTCACTGTCCACAAAAAGAAAACCAGTCATTTGTTTTATTCATGTACTAAACTTCTCTAACCATTAATATTTTTCCACAAAAATTATTATAAGCATCAACCTGCCACTGTCATAACTTTAAGAGAACAGTACATTGCCAGGCAGTGGTGGCACACGCCTTTAATCCCAGCACTCGGGAGGCAGATATCTGTAAGTTCAAGGTCAACGTGGTCAACAGAGTGACTTCCAGGACAGCCAGGGCTATTTCCCATAGAAACCCTGTCTCAAAAAACCGAAAGAAGAGACAGAAAGAGGAGGAGGGGAAGAAAGAGAGAGAGAGAGAGAGAGAGAGAGAGAGAAACAGTACATTGCCAATCAGTTCTGGGTTTACACACAATTTGTCTTGATAACAATGCATTCTATTTATTTGTGACCTTAGTCAAATTCCTTGCAATCATGTATACTCACAATGTGAATTCATTGTTTAATGAATTCATTGTTTAAAAAACATACATACTCTCAAACACCATCATAGAAATAGCTGCACCCCATGTTTATTCCTGCTTTACACACTATAGCAATGAATCAGAATCAACGTGTGTGTGTGTGTGTGTGTGTGTGTGTGTGTGTGTGTGTGTGTGTGTACACCAAATATATGAATACACCAAATTTACAGCTGAATAGTATTCCATCAGTGAAATCACAAAATATACAGGAAAACTGACTGACTTAGAATGTATAACATTAAGAAAGGTCACACAATTTTAGAAAGAAAAATCTACATGTTGTCCTTCATTTGTGAAATCTAGACAATAATATATGTACACATGCGAACAAATGTATATGTGGGTGTTGTAGAACAGAAAGAAAGAAAAAGACAAGAAAAAACAAGACAGGCTAACTATTATGGGGTAAGGATGGGCATAATACAAACAATGAATATGAGTTATAAAGAAAGATATACAGCTACTTTTGGCTAGCTGTGTTATAATTTTCATTTCTTGTGGTGGGCAAGCACATACAAATATTCCACAGTGAAAGTGAAAAGTCCAATATGAGGCTCTGAAGGTTTCATGTAGAATGGCTGCTGTAACTGGACAGAAGCAAGAGAGAGAGAGAGAGAGAGACAGACAGACAGACAGACAGACAGACAGACAGACAGACAGACACAGAGAGAGAGAGAGACAGAGAGAGAGATTGCTTGAAAATTCTGAAATAAAGATTAAAAATCATACTAAAGTGAAAGAGAACACTGTATGAATAAACCAAAGTGAATCGAATTTGATTCTGAAAATACAATGCAGGATTCCCACAGGAATGTTGCCTTACTTGGACAAATATTTAAGTTATTAGTATAATCTGAGCTTAGCTGACGGCTGAAAGAATGAACAACAACCTACAAGTGTCAAAGGTTGCCCTAGAATTCAAATTTTCCTATGGTGATTCAAAGAGAAAATATTGTGCTTTCTCTACTCTGCCTCTTTTCAAAGTGCTCTATTTCTGTAAAGAAAAGATACATCCCCAATGTGTTCTCCAAGCCTTAGGAACCAAATCAACCACATTTGGGCCTCCAAAGAAATCATAAAATTCTAAAGACATTTTTAATCAAAAAATATCAAAACCTACTTCCAAACTCATCCCCTCTTTCAATATTAAGAGAAACCTCTCTAAGTAGATATTCTCTAAAAATACAAAACAAAATCCTTGTCATTCAGGAATGACTGTGTTAGGACAAGAGCAAGTCTCTAAAGAAACAATTTTAAAGTACAATGTAAGAAGCCTAAATCAAATTTTTACCAACAATTATAGGAGTAAGACAGGGGGCCAAGATGATGACTATGTTCCTGAAGACTTCAAGCTTAAGGATGAACTATAACAAAGGCTCTGTTTTAGACACCTGAAAGTAAGAGAAGGAAGCATGCCAAGCTTAGGCTGTTGAAGATACGAGACTACTTAAGGAAACTTTAATTGTACATTACAAAAACCCTACACAACAGTGGTCAGTAATGGGACTTCATTTCCCAGGTAGCTCTCTGGGGAAAGTGGAAGTTCTGACCAATGTCTACGTCACACTGTCAAACACTCAGTAGTGGTCTACTAGTTCTCTGGAAACCTTATTTTAAAGAAATTCCAGTGTTTCACACAGTGAGAATTTTTCCCTATTAATTTTATTTCTTGAGGGTTTTTCAAATGTGACCTTTAATTGAAACCTGACCTAGTTTATTTCTACTTCTACTCCAATTTTCTTCAGATTACCTTACTCCTTTATCTGAATCCACTCATCTCTTGCCAGGGATCCCTTAGGAGCATCTACCTCACGTGTTGTGGCTTTGCTCCAGCTAGCACAGGACCTGGCTTCCCAGAGCTGTGGCTGGAGCCAAGCTCAGTCCCACCTGGGAAATTAAGTCTCATTATTGACAATCTTCTCATAACATCTTTATTGGAACAGCAATTCAACTTTTCCTTGATTTACTGTGCATCTCACAGTTTCCAAAAAACCAAAACATCATCAGGGGATTAAAGTATGCTTCCACAGGGGATGCTCCTAGGCATATGCTTACAATGTGGAAGATACTGCAAAGCAAACAAACAAGGCAACAAAAGAGGAATGACAGCAGTTATAATAAACAGCCTCCAGGAGACATTTCCAAAGGGAAAGTCTTTGTCTGCATCAGAAATTCCAGAAAGTTTATTCTAAAAAGAGCTAAATTATATCACAGATACAAGTCCCCAACTGTTACTAGTATCTCTGAACTTAGTAATATACATAAACAGATATAATCAGAAACAGTAGAATAGGAAATAGGCAATTTTCATGCACTATGAGTACTGACGGAAATCTCACTTCAAGTTTTCTCTAAGGGTCATCATTGTCCTTGCAGTGAAAGCCATCACTTGGACACAAATGTTTGCTCCAATGCAACAACATCCACATAGATGCCAGATGAACAACTATGCCCATTACATTCTCTATTTTCTGTCTTTACAATGCTTTGACATTATGGAGTCCTTGCTAATCCTAGAGGAGCTGTTCTCCCAAAGCCAGCTGATACTAGACATGGTGAACAGTCTGTGAGCCTACATTTGACATGCAGAATAAACCCAGAGTCCAAACTCTGCACCAATTTCTCTTACTTGGTTGTTTTATACTGTCTGACAATTATTTCTCTTAAATCACTCCAGGGCCTGGCACTAGACAACTAGAATCTAACTCCATAACCTTGGGCTATCCATTCTACCAAGCGTTAACCTTGCCCATGCTCCCTACCCTCTTATGAAATCAGTAAAGACCTTTATGCAGGTTATCCCTGAACCCTCCAGTCACAGCGTCCACCAGATGTTTTTACTCCTGTTTTAGGGATCTGTATCTATCACCTCCCTTCATGGCAATCATTTTCATACCTATGTGTCTGCATACCTAAGGAAAATAAAATCCCAGGTGCAGTTTAGAATAACAACTAGGGCAAAATCTCGAACTATACAGTGAAACTCAGACAAATGAGAGAGAAGGAAGGGAGCCATCTCCAGCATTAGACAGGCCTGGAAAAATGACCAGGTCCTCCTGATTTGAGTTCCAGCACAGAGACTGTTTCAGATCTACGGGGCTCTGCTGTACCTGACGTAGGGCACCTTCACCAGCACATTCTGTAAGCAGCCAGTAACCACAGCCATTAATGAATGTGCTGCAAAGTATTTCAAACTCTCCTACAGGGGATCAGCAGACAGTAATAGCCTCGTGTCCTCTCAGTTCAGGCTTAGATGTCAAACAAGTCAGAAAAAGCCCTTCTTTCAAAGCATCTAGGATTGGGGGTCTGAGCACACTGGCCTCTTAAGTGAAGAGCAAGTGAAGCAAGGCAGGGAAAGAGCAGAGCAGTCTCTAGCTGACAGACCTCTCAGTAGCCAGCTTCTCTATTAGCGCCTGGCTAAAAGTGCAGTGTTTCAGTTAGGACTTGTTTTCATTTTTCCCCAAATACTGACTGAAGGTTAAGTCCTTCTTGTAAGAGGCAGCACAGGTAAAAGAGGCAATTACTTCCATTTGATATAAATGATAACTCTTAATGAATTAGTAATTACATTTAAGCAGGAAGTCCAATTTCACTCAGAAAAAAAACTGTACACTCAAACAGCCGACCCTGATTATTGGGATGTGTTGGTGCGCAGCTGTGTTTGCTGTTGCATACCACTCCCATGCAGCACTCAACAGCAGTTGAATCCATCACCCCTCATCTTCTCTGTAAAAGATGGCAATGGTTTCCATTCATCTGCAAAGGAGACTTCAGAGTCCTCGTAAGCCCTTCCTTTCCTATATGCCTTCTGCCAACACACAAGCCATGGCTGTCAGGAGGAAAATATTCTTCCTTTGGCAACTAGCCATTCTAACACCTCAACAGTATTCCTTCCTTTTCATTGCTCATCTTCAATGAGTGGTCCAGTGCATGGTATTCACTGCCTTCCTGTCCATTCCCTGAGTTCTGCATCACTGTGTCTCAACTGATGTGAGACCATGGGTAGGCTGTGAAATGCAATTGTCTTCCTTTTTCTTTATTTTTTCAACTTTCACTATGGCACTGCACAACGATAGATGATTCTGTCTATGGGCTTCAATAGCATGGATTTTCCTACACCTGTCCCCAAATGATCCTCCCCTCTACCTCTTCTTCCCTGAGTGGTGGGTGAAGGTGTCTATCATTTCTTTACCTTAGTCCCACCTAACAGTTTATCCTGTGGAAAACACCCCCACCATCTTGATGTCAATGGACACTGGTCTATTGACCTTTTCCCTCACCCCACCTTAGAAGGTTTACATGTCCAATGTTCAATCTTGCTGTTGTTCACCTATCCCCACAGAAGCTTCCTTCTAGAACAGTTGTCCAGTTCTGATTCCAGCACTCATCCAGCTAGACTCTTAACCTCAGATGTGTTCCACTAGAACCCCAGGTGTCCAGGGACGGCCCAATGACAAGCCCAGCTAGTATCGAATAACACTTTCCTTCCACATAAGATCACACTCATGAATCTCTTCCACCGGAGCCTGAGGCCTCTCTAAACACACCAGCCATTAAAGTAAACTGATGGGGGGACTAGAAAGGGAGGACAGCATGCCTTATACCACCCTTGGCATCAAAACTTTTCATACTGTCTGAAGAAAATCAATCACAGCAACGTCACATCAAATTAAAAATATATGTACTTTAAAAAGAACTGCTCTATTTTTTAGCAGTGTGTGAGTTTAATTTGCAATGCTAGTCTGCAAACCTTGGAGGCAATTCATTTTTCCAGAGAAGTTAAACATCCAATATCAGATAATCTGTGTCAATCCTCTAGAACACACTCCAGGTGATTCTGTTCCAGAGCTAAATGATCAGAGCAAAGTCACCCTTACTATTGACTTGGAAATCATCAGCCATTAAATCATTCATTCAGCTAAATAATGATTAATTTTGTTCCACTGGTTTCCATAAAAACTTTTCCATCAACTTTATTAAAAAAATGTAAAAGTTCAAATCATCTGGGGAAGTTTAATGTGTGCTAATATCCACATCAGAAGCCATCAAGAATCACATTCCTACCATGATTTTAAATTTAACTAAATGTAGTTTCTATCATTCTTCAGTTCTGCTGGGTTTCTGGCCATTGTCTGATGTTATAAAACTATTACATATAGCTTCTTTCTATATTAGCATTATCCAAAGACACCATGTTAGCTAGTTCAGAACATGCTTCACAAAAGACAAATCCAAATAAGAGAGGTTATTATTAACACCATTCCTAGACTGAATATTCACAGCAAATTAAGGGCACGTACAAAATATCCTTTCTTAGCCCTATAGTGTTTTTCATTCAATAATATTGGATATTAAAAGGAAAATACCAGGATACAGAGATAAAGCCCTGTGCCCTGAAATGTTACTGACCCCTCCAACAACAGCACACAAACATGCATTCGGATCAACTGAGATCCTCTGGCCCAAAAACTGTGGTACCACACCACTCTTCACCACCACAGGACAAACAATCACTTTGCATGTCCCAAGCAGACCACCCTGTAGCTTCTGGAAGGACTGCTAGCAGATGCAGCAATTCGAGGCTGAACTTCAGATTGAACACAACAGACAGAAATGTTTCATGTGGCTTCTCTATCATGTCAGGAAAAAGGGCCCAGAGCACAAACATGGCCGAGTTTGAAGGAGATATGGTGGGTGGGATGAGCCAATGAATGAAAAACTACACACATACACTTAACTACAGTTTCATAATCTAACGAACTCAAATCTAAAGATTCTGAAAGAAAAAGTTTCCAATTTAATATGTAAGCTTAGTATTTTTTAAAATTCTCTAAGTGATTGCTCAGCAAGGCACAGGTCCTATTAGAAGAGCCATGAATCTCTGAATGGGTGGGCTGTTTGGAAAAAATAAAACACTTCAGTAATTTTGAATGGCCTAATGGCATCTATCCCTTTGTTGAAAGTATGTATTGAGTTCTTACTGTTTTCTGGATACACACTTAAAAGTTTGAATATCATACAATTCCTGTCTTTAAGATGCTAACTTTGATGGTGAATGTACACTCTGCTCAGTGTTTATTTCTGGTCTTTGGATGTAGAGCTAGTCCTGATCTACAGAGTTTTCTACTTAGTGACATACTGCTGGTTGGATGTTTTAGAAAAGATAGAAATGTGCAAATTTACTAAAGACAGCTTGTTCGTCTTTTTCCCCCCCACTTCTCTTTTTAGTTTGATGCTTCTTTTGGAGTTTCTAAGCATTTTTAAAAAATAACTTTTACCTTCCGTGGTTGGAAACACTTCTGTTTTAGCCTCTGCCAGCTTCCCAGTTCTCAGCAACACTTCAGCAAAGCTTTCCACAGGAACCTGCTGGTAGATGGCACGGGTCATGTCAGATGACACAAAAGCAAAAGTTTCACTTAGAAAACATGATTACAGGATTTCATGGCTTCTGGTGAGCTGGATAATTATTTCTCACTAATAAACACTGTTTTATTTAACACTTTGGTGATTTTCCATCTTGTAAAATACCATGATCTATATGAAACAAATCCCAGAACCAATGGCTAACATGGTAAGAGCCAAGCCCAAGATGTACTTCAGGAAAATTTTAGTTTTTCCTTGGTCATGGCAGTTAAATCCATC
Source organism: Cricetulus griseus (assembly GCF_003668045.3). Taxonomy (NCBI): domain Eukaryota; kingdom Metazoa; phylum Chordata; class Mammalia; order Rodentia; family Cricetidae; genus Cricetulus; species Cricetulus griseus. The sequence continues at coordinate 23,120,996 of NC_048600.1, read as the reverse complement.
TTCTTAAGCACACTGTCCTTACCTCAGTGACAAAGGGATTAGTGATGACAGACTCATAAAAAGGATGGCATCCTTGTTGTTCTAGGTTGTCATTAGCTACAGCTCCCATTCGATATGCTCCACCAAATTCCTGCCCCTAAGAACAATGTACAGAAAACTGGATTAAAAGAGAGACCAAAGACAGGCAGAAAGGAGAAGAAGGAGGGTGGGAAGTGGGGGTGCTGGCTTCAGGAAAAAGTAATCAGTGTAACTTGCACAATGGAGGCAGAGTGACACAGATGCCCAGTGGAGGACCAAACGACAGCAGCTACAGCCTGTGAGCAACACTTCAACCACCCTGCTGCCTCTTGACCTCCATGGCCATGTTGACATCAGAAGTGCTGAAGAACAGTATTAGAATAACCATTCTCAAAGCCACCCTGTGTTGCTCTACACACAGATTGCCAGTGGGTCTGAGTCAGATGGTGTCCCACGCAGAGTTTTTTACACATTATCACAGGTCTATGGCCCTCCAGGAGGTCTGACTGTTTCTCCAAGCCCGGCTCAGGTCCACATGTTCAAGTCTCATCAAATCACAGCCTGGTCTCTCTGTGCCCCTTTCCCTAGCTGGACTCCTTCGCTATCATTCCCTAATCCAAACATCCTTCAGTTTCTTATCGTCATTCCTGATTAACAAGCACCTACTGCCCTACTACACTCACTATACCTCTAGGCTCTCCTCAAATAGATGTGAAAACTGTTCATCTAGAAAGTTATGAAAAAGATATTCTTACAAAGTTTATAGCAGACTTCCTGGCAGGCCCAGTCCAGGAAACAATGAAGCTGCTAATGTTTATAAAAATGATACATTAATAACAGTGTTGAACAAGTTTAACACATAAACCTTCAAAAATAAAAAAGTAAAAAAGGAAATCCACCAGGTGGAAGAAACAAAACTATGACAATCATAATTCCAGTGTGACACATGGAGAGGGTCTATCCCAAAGGCAAGGCCAGCATCTCAGTAAGTGGCACCTCCTTTACCAACTGTGCATACCTCTGTCCTGACAGTCCCTCTTTCCTGGATAGTCCCCACAGAAACCATCAGGGACTACTTAAACACTTCCCCTGACAGCCACTTCACTTCCTTCACAATTGCTTGTTTTAAATGGCTGGCACCCCCACCTGGAGAGCTAGCTCAGGATCTGGTTTTGCCTCCAACCATGAGCACTGCCTTTGCACCCAGCAGTTACCTGAGCTCATTAAGAAAAGGTGCAGCACACAGACACACTATACAGACTCCAGCGCTTTCCATCTCCTGCAGACAGAGTCCACAGTCACATCACAGTCTGCATGAGGCTTTCAATGCTGACCTCCCCACTAAAAGCCACTCTCGACTCCTATATGTCCTACAAAAATGTAAGCATGTTTCCCACACCAGGGCTTTTGACCTGCCCTAGTGGCTCAATCACATTTCTGTGTGACATGATTCTTTTCTGAAAACTCTAGCTTTCCTGTAACTCAAAATGTTATTATCTCAATAAAGTCATTGTTCAAATTATTTTTTATTCAATTTCACTGATTTTCTTTAGAAGTAACTTTTACAGTACATATTAATTATACAAAGGTTATCTTTATGCATGCAATGTGCCCTCATTACACACACATCTCCAGTAACATTCTTTATAGCTCACTCCCCCATCTTCCTGCTACATGTCCACTTTTTAGTTGAGGTCCTCTCTCAAGCTTTCAACCAGGAGAGAAAAATGTGATAATTATGGTCTTTCTGAGCATGGATTATTTCAATTAATATGATCCTTGCCAGTTCTATCATTTTTTTCTGAAAACATCAGTTTTGTTCTTTATAACAGAGCAAACTTCATTTAGAATATAAACCACATTTTCTCATTTATCTATTTCTCTGTGGACAGGCACCTAGGCTGCGACCATTGTCAATGCAAATGGTGTCACACAAACACAAGCATGCAGATAAAGCTGCAGTCAGCAAACTGATTCTTCTGGATATATATCCTGAAGTGCTGTGACTGGATCATACAGATGCTTTGTCTTTCATTTTAAAAACCTCTGTACCAATTTCCATATTGGCTGTGATTTATATTCCCACAAGCAGGAGTAATGGTTCCTTCTACCCCATATCCCTGCCAGTATTTGTTCTTTGGTGGTAGCCATTATGGTTTGAACTGGATACTAAATGTAGTTTTTGATTTGCATTCATCCAATAAATAAAAATGTTGAACACTTTTTCATGTACTCATTACCTATTTGTACTTCACTAGAAATGTCTACCCAGGGCCTATTTATCACTTTCATTATTATCACTTTATTTAAATGTTAGAGATCCTTATTCCAGATAATAATTCTTGGTAAGACTGCCTATTCGATGAGGATTTTTCCATCTTGTGGGAATTCTTGTCAAAATGCTGAGCCTTTCTTGGCCCTGAAGAAGTTTCCCAGTTTGATATAGTCCTCTTTGTCCATTCTTGCTCTTATCTCCTGACCTTTTTTCCTCTAGTAGCCTCAATGTTTCATTTCTTGAATTAAGGACCCTGAATTGCATAGAGAGATAGAGATCTCGTTTCACTCTTATATGTATAGACATTCAGTTTTCCCAGTATCTCTTGTTGAAGAGGCTAATTTTTTTCCCACTATATCATTTTAGTACCATAATTAAGAGTCAGGTGACCTTAGGGGCATGGCCTTATTTCTAAATTTTCTACCCTAGTCCACTGGGTAGTAGACTGTGTGTCTGTTTGGGGGCCACTAACGTGCTCTTTTTATTATCACATCTCTGCTATATATGTGTATGTGAAGTATTACAATGCCTCCTGAATTTTTCATTAGCTCAAGACTGCTTTGGGTTTTTGAGGTCTTTCTATTGTCATGTGACTTTCAGGATGGTTTTTCCTAGTTTCTGAAGAATGTGACAGGAGGGATCTTTACACTGCTTTTAATAGCATGACATTTAGAAAATATTCTGTGTGTACAGGAACTTGGAAAATTTCCATCTCTGTATTCTGTTTCCTTCATCAATTCTTTGTAGTTTTCATTAGAGAGATCTTTCAGTATACACTTGTGTTGGTTTGTTTTGGGTAGTATTGTGAATAAGACTATCTTCCAGAGTTCTTTCAGGGAGCTGATCATAGAACAGCTGTACAGAAAACCTAATGATTCCTCAATCCTGATTGTGTCTCCTGATACTTTGCTGAGAGACCTTACAAAACCTTTGAGTCTTTTAGTCAATTCTTTGGGAACTTTTAACTGTAGAATCATACCATCTGAAAACAAGGACTGCTGTGGAGTAATCCTCTAATACACCGTGAAGATTTGTTACTTAAATTGGTTTAATAAAATGCTGATTGACCAGTAGCCAGGCTGGAAGTATAAAGGGGGTGACCAAACTAAGAATGATGGGAAGGAGGACAGAGGCAAGAGATGCCAACCAGAGGCAGAAGGAATAGGAAATGAACGTGTCATGCTAATAAGTGTACCACCATATGGCAGAGCTTTACTAAGGAATATAGGTTAACTTAAAATGTAAGAAAGAGCTAGTTAGTAATAAGGCTGGGCCATTGGCGGAGCATTTACAATTAATATAAGCCTCAGAGTAGTTATTTGGGACCAGGTGGTAGGGACAGGAAATGTCTGGTTACAAAGATCAATTTGTCTCTTTCCTTTCTTGTTTGTCTCCTTTTTATTTCCTTATGAATTTGGCTAAGGTATGGAATGCTATATTAAGAACAGCAATAGAGGACAACATTGTCTCACACTGATTTTTTTTGGAAGAGTGCTTTCTATTTTTCCCATTCAAGATAATGTTGACTACATGTCCACCATTTGAAGTTATCCTTATATCCAAGTACCATTTCACTACTACGTAGATATTTCATGTTCTCCACCATTGTAGAGAACAAAATTATGCTGAAGTCTTCCCTCGTTCTATTCCAGGTATTTATAACTATATGTGAGTCAAAGAAAATGACTGCTAAGTATACGTTAAAGGGATGGATAAGTAGATAAATGAGGAATGACTGAATGAAGAGTGACAATTCCATGAGTGTTTGAGATACACTGATGCTACACCCACATTTCTTCATCCTTTACTTTCTTGCACAGTACAAAGAACTGCAGTGTGGCAAGGCAGAGAAAGGGTCTAAAGACATCACCAAAGCAGTCTCAACTGGTCTACTGTAGCCTTATCTGTTACTGCAGGGCAGAAGCAAGAGTCTATAACACTGTCCCCACAAGAGAAGCAACTGAGAACTCAGAATCATGCTCTTCTTTCATCTCCCTGGATTTTAATCATGACATATAAAACAGATATTACTCAGTTTCTTTGCAAGGAATGCATGGAAGAGAATTATTCTATAAAATGGATTGATCATTCCTTACCTGATGTGAGGACCAGACTTCTTAAGATATGTTGACAATCACACATTTATTTTGACAACTGAACAGCAGCACTGATGCACTGTTATAAATAATGAAACTAATTTTTGTAAAGATGCCTTGATTACCTGGAGGGGTCGAAGGTATGCTAAAGACTTCTTCCACCACTGTCCGTCACTGACAGCCTGCAGCATAGCCTTGGTAGTCGTCGTGGTATTGGACAAGACTTTCATGGTGGTTGCAGTGGTCCACTGTAACAGGTCAGCTGAACCACTGCCTGAAGCACTGGCATCATCCTGTGTTGAGTAGAGAAAAAGCAAGTGTAAAATGTCATTAACAAGATGGAGAACAGATAGAGACTGCTGACAACAGTGTCATTAAACACAAAGATAAACTTAAGTCCATCTTTGTCAGTAACTAAACAAATGTGAAGGAAATGCTAATAGTGCATCTTTCCCCACATTGTTTACAAAAGGAAACAGAAGGAACAGAAGTCAGTGCATTAAGTCAACACTCACTTTCCGAAGACCTGCAAAGAAGTGATGAGCTTTATTTTCACCAACCTAATAGTCACACATTTTAAGTGGTTTTTAAATTACAAAGTAAATCATTTAAGTAATCAATGCTTCTATGATCCTGATAAAAATAGAAGACTCTAATAATCTGCATTCCAATATAAAGGAAATTGCTTTTCCTCCAAACAAGTAGATGATCAATATTATTTAAAACATGTCACCTCCTGTCAATCTTGAAGCATTCAACAAATGTTACCTAGCCCTTTAAAGACCAAGACAAATAGAAAAATCATACACATTAACAGTCTTTTAAACAAAAATAGCAAAGACTGCACCTGCTCTTATTCAAAATTATTCTACAAAAGTAAACTTTTAGGTTAATGTCTACTTGCAGGTTTCTCTTAAATATTCTAGTAAGAGTTAAAAACTAAGTCATAGTGCTCTGATTCCAATAACTGTCTTGGCCTTCTTGGTACTAATAGCAGACAGCCTAGTTTTGTCATTTAACTGTGTCATTTCAATCATCAAAGTAATAAAATAATACATCATAAAATCACCCAAAAGTTCTCAGGGCATCCTCTCACAGGGAGCACTCAGACAAGAGTATGCTCTAGATCTACTTGACAGCTGCTTTGGAAGCAGAATTGAGGATGGGTCACTCTTGTTCTTGCCCTGGAACCTGTGCGGACATTACAAGGCAATGGAACTTTGCAGATGATTACAGACAATAAACCAAACTCGCACTTGAGCCCACAAAGCAGAAAACCTGCCATAGCTATGGTCAAAGAGCTTATAAGGGAGAAGCCAGGGATGGAGGTAGGGGGTGTGAAAGATTTGAAATATAAAGAGACTCAACCCTCAGTGTTGCCTTTCAAAAAGGAGGATGAGAGCTATGATCCAAAGAATGACAGTATATTCCAGAAACTGGAGCACAACTGTCAGGTGATGACCAGGAAGGGAATGTGGACCTCAGTCCACAAGCACAAGGAATGAAATTTGGCCAACAACATGAAGATAGAAACAGATTCTCCACTAGAGTCTACAAAATTCCTATTTCATGAGAACCATAAAATAATTAACTGTTTTCTCAAAGCTGTGGATTTGTGGTAATAGCAAAGCGACAGATTGTGTTAGTACACTTAAATGTGCATTTTCTTATTTCTAAAGGTAAACTAGAAGGAAGCATTTAAGCAACATTAACCAAAGCCCAGAATTTGCCTAATCCTCACTGCCTGAGGCTGCTGCTTCTAAAATGCACTGTGTATGTTTCACTACATTTTTTACATTAGAAGATATTTTACATTAGAAGATTTTTTACATTAGAAGAACTCAATGTAATATTACAGATTAAAAATTAACTATGAAAACAGATGCTACATTAGTAAAGAACAAGCCAAGCTATAATGCTTGCACATTATAAGATAACCACACAAAATATAACTTAGGATTAGGTAGTAATAAATACAGCATTTCTCTAGGCTCTGGTTTGGGAAGATACTGTGGCTTCACTGACTAAACTTTCCTGGTGTTGCCAGTTTAAAGCTAAAGAATACACTTCTTAGACTCACTTGTATCTGGTGTTGCATCTATGACCCACTTTCTTCACATTTCACACATATACTGCATGAAATATGGAAGATGAAGCTATTGTGGAGGCTGATGTTTTGCCACTTCTATGATTCTTCTGCTGGCAAAAAATATACAGACACAGGAGTAATATAAATTGTATATACACGACTACTAAACTGTACCAGTGAGCCCTGTTGCCACAGTAAAAGTGGAGGTTAAAGACAATCATGAACTTCCAACCTGCCGTTTCCATCTTGGTGGAGTTGGCATAGCACAGAAATTCATCTCTCAGCTCCATGGGTAGACTGTGTCTCCCCAGAAAATAAAGCTCCCACAAAGGAAGCTCTGAAACACTGTCCTGCAACAAGAGGTAACTATTAGCAGCACCTATAACTTTAGTCCTTAAGTGACTTTCTAAGTCATTAAAAAAAGAAAAGAGTCACCTCTACTCAAAATGGTGAAAATGTTTTCTGGGATCTATCACTGAACCTGACTCATTAAAAATAATAATAATAATAATAATAATAATAATAATAATAATAATAATAATAATAATAATAATAACAACAATAACAACAACAACAACCTGATAACACGATAGCTGGGAAATAAGAAATACTGTCTTCATTCAGCTTTGGAGACTACAGCCTCAATAAAGAGCTAAAGCTAGGCTAAAAAGCCATTTCCAAGTAGTCCAGGCTACAGAGAACACATGGTAAACTACAATGGCCACTGTCAGAGTACCAGGGGGAAATGAGTAGAAACAAACACAGCCTCTGACCTCCAACACCACATCCACCAATCTACAAGGCTGCACGGATGCAGTACACATAGCGCTGCAGCACACGCATGGCACATGGTTGCTTCAAACTGAGAAGTGATAAAAAGGAAAACAGCATGCTGGTTTCTGTCTTGTTTTGTTTTTAAGATTTTTGGTTTTTAATTATGTGTCGTGGAGGAGTATATGCACAGAGTGCAGGTACCCATGGAAGCCAGAGGAGGGTACTGGCCAATTAGGAGCTGGAGTTGCAGGTTGTGAGCTGTTAGTGCTGGGACTGAACTTTGGTTCTCCACAAGGGCAGCCTGTACTTGTAACTGCTCAGTCAACTCTCTAGCACCCCGTGTTGGTTTTAAATGCAAGAGGGTGGGGTGGAGATGAAGAACTATGTACATGTTCTTAACTTCAGAGGGCTGGAGGATAATTAGGGGGAATGCAGACATCACCAGAAACCTAGGGCATTCCATTGGCATTAAACCTCTGTGTGTAAGGGAGGCAGCCAGCTGATCAGCCAACCTTTCGGAGAAGACTAGGCAGAAACCCAAAACTAGCCGCCCATAACAGTGGAAAGAAGGCTTGTTCCTGAACCCTTGCTCTGTGCCAGGACTTTACAAAGTGCTTCACTTATACACATTGCATAAACACTAAAAGAGAACAAACACACCAGTAGTTAGTTGTTTTACTGGCAGCATGACTGGGTCACAACAATAATATCAACACTTAGGAAACAGAAGTAGGAGAGTTCAGAGCTACTCTAAGCTACACAGTAAGTTCATAAGCCAGCCTACTACACAGAGCAAGCTTATTCAGTTAGAAGTTGTACATATTTTGGGTTCCAAGCCTAGAAATATGCAAACAATATTTCTAATACCCTGTGAATTATCATTCCATTTTCTTACTGGTGTCTTAGAATAGAAGTTAATTTGTTTTATATATTTGCTTTAGGATTACTACTGTCAGATCTAATTGAAAAGTCTTTTCCTACTCTAAGGTTCACAAAGAAGTTCTCAGTTTATCTTAACATGTAAGATTGTTATTTTGCTTTATGTAGCATTAATAAAATTACTGCCCTCCTAGCCACTCACAGTAGTATACACTTAATTGATGTATTACTTTCAGAATTTACCAGTATGATTTTTCATTTACTGCAGAGGAAGCTGTTCAAGAGCAAGGACACTGTTCATTCAATTATTACAGGATAGGTGAGAATCTCCACAGTTTACAACCACAGATAATCGTATGAAGTCTGGATGCTCCATGTATATGTTCATGATACATTTTAAAGATGTGTCTAGAATAAACATTATTCAAATAGAATTTCACATCACATTTTAAATTCCTGTTCATCTTGAGAATCTTCTTAATTGAGAGGGTGTATCAGATGATTTGAATGTCATCAACTAATCTAAGTATAGAACTAAAACTATAAGCATGCTAAGAAATACAGCCCTTGGGTAGAATGGGACTTCACGGAGATAAATAAAAGGAAGTGAAAGACATCAAGATATGAAAGTCATAAAACCACTATTTTATTTCATAAAATGAACCTAAATTTTATTTCTGTTTCTATGGATGGATGGGCTAATTAAAACCAAGAATTTAAGATATACAAAATATAAAGACTCTTTCCAAAGATAAATGAAATGGATGTGCTCAGAAATGTATGTGACAAAGGGTTTCCTGTACATATGTCCTCTAGGGAATACTCACAATGAGGAAGGAAGGCCAGCAAGATAGCAATGGTAATTTTCACCTGGCCTGATGATCTGGGCCCAACCCTGAGGACCCATGTGGCAAAAGCAGAGAAATGGAGTCCCACAAGTTGCCCTCTGCCCCATGTATCCATCGTGGCACATGTGTGTGCACTCACAAAATTAATGTAATAAAAAAAATGAAATTAAAATCCCACTGGACCAGAGGTTAGCATGTAAGCCAGACATGTTCACCAAGCTCAAAGTGTGACCACACTATTAATGAGTGAAAACATTCTCAGCATCATGAAGAAGAGGTTAGACAATATACCAGAGGGGGTGGTCTACCACAATCTAAGTGCAACCAGAGTTGTTAATAAGAAAAAAAAAACATTTTATTTCAGCTTCATAACTAGGAATAAAAAAGAGGGGGTTAAAAAATTTATCCCTGAAATAACACTTGTCATATTTATAGTGATACACTGCTAATTCATTTAGACTATGTAATAGCAGAAAGAGTTTAGAACCCAAGCCCAACAATGGCCAGCAAAAACTTTAACAAAAGATCTCATAAATATTAAGCATGCCCCATAGTTCAAAGGTTACTAAGTAGTAATGGCATCTTTCAAATTGTACAACAAAAAACACCATTACAGAAACTGTGACAGGATAACTTTCCACATCAAACGTGGCTCACAGTCTGCTGCTACGATGATTTACTGAGTGGCTTGTCTGGTGTCAGTCAACAAAGACTAATTTCAGAGACACCAGTTGGCTTCGATTATACTGTGCTCATCGTATGTTTGGGCTCCTAAAGGAACATAAACAACTCAGGCAGGCCTTAGCCAGTGACCCGTCTCCAAAATATCCTTAAGTAATACACAACACTTTCCTTCAAGTCACAATTGCAGCAAGTTTCCTCCCAATTTGGAGTCTTAAGACTGCAATCCTCATTACTGCTGACAATGCTCAGAGGTCAGTGTAGACTGTCTAGTGAAATACTGTCTCCCAATAAAACAGTACAAGAACATGCAAACTGCAAGGAAATACTAGCAATGTGTAAGCATGTACAATACAGCTTCAGTAACAAAAAAATCCCATGAGCCAAGAGAGCCCCTTGTACACATTCATGAGCAATGTGGAGGAACAGTCTGTGCATGGTGGAGCAATCAAAGGCACATCCCAGAACGGGAATATTAATGGTAATGGGTCAGAAGGCCTAGGACATCCAGGGTTACTCGGAGACACTGTGTGAAACAAAACAACAGCTTAAAATGTTTCTATCCGAGCAGTGAGACTCATGGGATTTGGAGACAGAAAGAAGGAGGGAAAAGAACTTTATCCCATCTGATCACAGACTGTTGGTTAAATAACTTACTAAAACAAGCGAAATACATAAGATACAAGATGCATCCATGTAACACTTAATAAAAGTTAACAGATGCTACTATTTTATCATAAATGGTTCATATCTCATTTTTTTACTTGTAAGAAATTTCCCTGAAATCTATTAACAGAGAACAAGTGGTTACATGGCATAAAACACAACTAACTAAATTACTTCCCAGTTAATATCTGAATGTGTGGTAAGTTATTTTATAGATTTATCCAATTACATATGGATACTCCCACACTTCTATACTTATAGTGAACTACTTTCTAATGATTCATTGACCAATAAGTATAAGAAGTAGAAACTCTTAGAAAACAGCATGAGTAAATCTTGACAACACTGAGTCAGGCCAGATTTCTTAGATACATCAAAAGCATAACCAATAAAAGAAAATGCTATAAACAGACCTTGAACAACATTAAAAACATCTGTACTTCAAAAGAAATCAGTAAGAAAATGAAAATTCCTGTCACACATGAACAGAAAAATGTTACAGATCACAAATCTGAGATAAATCTAGATAAAATACTTGTATCTAGAATCCAGAATATTAATTGAAGATTTATTTCCAGCTTAGTCACAAGGCAAGAAACAAAGTTGGAAAATAAAATGAGCAAATACATTGATAGCCCTTTCAACATGGCAATTAGCATATGAAAATGTGGTCATAGCTAATAACTGTATAGGATACAATTATCTCCTCAGTATATTGAATGCATATAAAATAGCACACATATAAGATAAAAGTCCAGTGGAGAAACAGACACTTTCATATATTTCTTTGAGAATATAAAAATCTTGGTGTGGCTTGCATATTAATTGGCACACCAAAGCGTTAGGTATTAAAGTTTTGGTCTTAGCACAGGACCAGTGGGCCCTGAGCTAGAACTGACCAGAATGCATCCTCCCTGAGGATGGGTTTTACACAGTTGGTATCATGCAAGCTTCCAACAGTCCAACCTAGTTATGACACCAATGAACTACAACAAAGATCAGTAAGGCACAACCCAAAGAGTACAGCAGTGGCAAGCATACCTCAGTAGTAATCAACAGCTTTCTACTTGAACTTAAGATCCACTCAATAAGGGGAAACCAATACCTGGTACTAGAAATCTAACCAACTGCCCAGAGATAGTAAAGTCATGGAACTTGGAGGAGAACCTACAACTACCACTTCACTAAACCAGTGTAATCCTAAACTACATTCTAATAAATATTTGTCCTTCTACTGTCAGTTAAGTGTAGTCTTCTTCTTCCATCAAGGGAAGAGAGGCTTCTTGCAACAGAGAGAAATCATTACATAAAACCACAACCAATCCACATGCAGTCTAATGTCCAGTCCCAATGGATACATCTACAAAATATTCCCATACCTAAGGCTCAAGGAACATTGAAGAAGAATGGGCAGAAAGATTGCAAGATTCAAAGGATCAAAGAGTTCACTGTGAGATTATGTCTCCTAGTGATGTCAGGAGCAACAACCACCAACATGGCTGCCTAAAAATTAGCCAAACAAGGACAACACTAATGGACGTGCTAAAGTGGACAAAGAAAAGACCACAAGGGCCCTGCACATATGAATGCTGAGAGTAGAAAAAATAGTCTTCCCAGAGAAAGGCAAACCAACTGGTTATCCAATACCAAATTCTCAGCCCCCAACCCACACATTAAGTAATATTATACTGACTGACCAGACTGTATTTAGGAATACATGTGAATATTTATATGCATATAACAACACTAATTGATGAAAATAGAGGCTGTGAATTTGAAAGAGAACAAGGAGGGGTAAATGAAAGAAAAGGAAGTGGGAAATAATGTATAATTATATGATAATCTTGAAAAAAGGTTTGGTCTTGTACTGTTCAGACAAGAGATCCTGAGACACAACTATACCACAGGGCTTTGCCTTCCCCCATGGACTGATCCAATGACATACTCATAATTTAATGGCATAACTGGAGCTGGTGGGAACATCCAGAGATGTGACCTCCTAAAAGGAAGCATATCAGGAAGGGAGTGTTCATGGTGGCTGCAGCCTCATGCAGGTCTCTTCCTTGGTCTGTCCCTAGCTTCTCTGTGCCATGTGAGCCACTTTCCCCCACCACAAATCTCTCCAGTGTGTGCCACCTCACAGGCATCATCCCAGAAGCAACAAAACCAAGTGCCAGAAGCCTGAAACTTGTGAGAATATGTGTCAGTGCTTTTCTTTTCAGTTGTTTTTAATCAGTTATTTTATCAAAACTATGACAACCTCAGACACTTTGGATAGCAGGTGAGCAGCATATTGAGATATCAAGAGCACAACACATAGCAGTTCTATTCCAGGGCATCTATGTGAGAAATAAAAACACTTCCATACAAACCCTTGAATATCAATGTTCACAGAAGCTGCATTCATAGTAACTAAGAAGTGGGAACCATCCAAGGGCCCATCACTCCACCAATGGAAAAAGAAAGTACTTGCAATGATATTGAAACTAACTGCCACTGTGCTTGCTTTATTTAAGTATTTCTAAACAGTCCTTCTATAAATTGAAAGTAGCAATATGTTAAGAACATGCTTGTTCTCTAAACATTAAACAGTTGAACCATATAAATTATAGCATCAAATGCTCATAAACAATTTTTCCCACAGTGAAACAATTTTTTAATGGGAACCCTGTATACAACCCATTTCTCTTTAATTAGATTTATGTGAAGAAAACCCCACCAGCTAAGTGATACTAGCTAAGCAAAATGTTAATGTATTCAAAATGGTATAAGACTGTTTGATCTAAAAAGCCTAATAACCAACATTAACATGAACTGGAAATCTGTAATCTTGTAATTATTTACAGGGTTTGCATTTTGTTCTATTATAAACAATTTTTGCACACAGGAACAAATTCAGCATCTAATACATACAGTATCCAGTCTATTCACGTGGATGCTACTGTGTAACACTATTGTTATTTTTTTCTGAATATATAATAAAAATAATTTTCACAATGAAGTAATGGAAGTATTAAGTATGAGGCAGGTTAAATATGAAATCAGCCTTCATTTATGAGTTATAATTTACTATGGTTATTACCTCTACAGTTAATGTATAATGCATGGCAGCTTATAGCTAAATACTACTACATTATACTCTGATAATAGTAGCTATAATATTCTAAAATGTGCTTCACTCATCAACGCTATTGAGGGTTTGGATTAGCACTTCATGAAATCTAGATCTATTACAAGTGGCTAAAAGAGGAAAGAGGAAGACAGAAAAGCTTTTAAGAAAAAATAATCACTTTGGAAAGATGCCTTTCCTGTCTGAGTGGACACGGAGGACTGCTGTGGCTGGCTTCATTGCTGACAAGAGTCTAAGTATGTACACACTTGTGGCAACACAGCATGGATTAATCCAAAGAAGTCACCGTGGGGCAAGACTGGCACTTTGTAATTCATTGTAATGCCAGAAACCAAGAAACTCAAAAGTCACAAAAGAGTTTGCATAGACTGTTTTAAAGGAGGATGGGGATTCAGAACAAGCCCATGGAGTTGAGCTCAGCAGAAAGATGGTCTGATTCTATAGTAAACATAAAAACAATAACCCTCTTGTACTGACCAAACCATTGCAAGACCTGAGTAGCCACCACAAGTCAGGGAGAGGAACTAGGCTAGAAATACATTACATTCTTTATTTATCTCCTCATTTCTGTTAGTCATGAACTAATAATCATTAATCAGCAGATATCGCCAATGGTATCCACTGACAAGCCACACCATGAAGGAAGTGTAAAGATAAATAACATTATCTTCATTGACCAAACACAATACCACATCTACTGCAAAGTGACACAACAGAAAAATGTGAGAATACTTAGGGAACACAAGAGAAGTTGTGCAGTAAAGTATTAGAAAGAAAATATTTCAGAAGAAAGGGCTCAAATTCAGAACACATACAAGAAGGGTAGGAAGGACAGAGAGGTGTGAAACAACCTACTCAGAGAATGAAGATGGGTGTGCCATGACTCACACAGTTTGAAAAGCACCAACAAGAGATGGCACTGCAGAGACCATCAGAGTAGATGTGACCATCAGCATAGATGTGCCAAGACAAGTCAGATCTGTAGATGGTGGAGAATCCAGAGAGCCAAGTCTTCATTAGTCAACAGAGTCAAGTCTTCAAGTAGACCTGTGAGATGACTCCCACTACACACAAGGTTAGTGACCATTGGCTCCTATTAGAGCTGCTTCAACACTGGAGAAAAAACAGAACTTCTAAGAATGGGAAGCTGGATGATTACTGTACGAGGATGAGTATCTAGGAATAATTAGGGCTATGAAGATCTCTGAGAGCAGGCAGCAGGACAGAAGCTGAACAGGGAGAGCTGTGTGAAATTGTTCACAAGCTATTTCTTCATCTGCATAGAGGGGTTTGGTAGCTTTATTTGTTACGTTGTGAGCAGGAAACTTTTGAGTAGTTTTCCATGTGAATGTTGTATTTTACACAAAACAAAACTGAGAAATCGTCTCTACACACACACACACACACACATACACACACACCTGTCCATTCGTGGCACTGGATAATTGATCCCAATTCATTTCACCCACAATATCTTTCAAACTCATTTCTTCCACACTTCTAACATACCTCTTGTAGAACTTTACCAATTAAGGGTGAGACACTGATATTTTCTCCTTCAGGATGGATCTGGAAATTCACTCTTTGATAAAGAATCTGAAATAAGAAAGGTTGTGTTTTTGTTTTAATTTCCTTCTTTTCATGTTGTAGACTTGAAATTTAAGAAGCATTGGGTTCTTCCTCTAAGGAGGGGGAGCTATTTAATAATGAAGTTTGGGGCAACAAACTGTTGCCCAAACAAACAAAACAAATCAGGAGTTTGGGAACAGTTTCACAAGGAAGTGACAGTATCAGGAGTGGAAACTGTCTCTGAGAAACCTGCCACAATGGATGTCCCTGGCATTAAATGTAAGGCTCACAGTACCATCCCTCTGTCAGCTCTGTTACTCATCCAGCAGTTTCTCCTCCTAGGTTGGCATATTTGTAGGGAGTTTAGCATCTTTCCAAGGCCAATTCCCACTCATGATTTCTCAAGGACACCAAAGGAATACATGATAACACTTGTTTTAACTAACATAGTTTCAGATATGGTTCACATGATCATTTCCCATCTACTTATTACATTTCCTTCATTTTTCAATCATTTATTTCCTCAAATGCTTGTAGTTTTTACAAAATCTCTTACACCCATTCTTCCTTACTATAACAAAGTCAACAACACTTTAATATCCACAGGTTTTCAAATTACTCTTTGGTTGGCAAGATTCTTTTAGAACATTCATATGCTACAAAAACAAACAAAAATTGACCCCCATGTCTCAGATACATACACTCAACAAAATGAACTTGACATAGGATTTATCGTGTTTGTGATCACTTACCTCTGTTTGAAGAGAGCTGCTAGCTGCCAAAAGAGGTTCAATGCTGCTGGGGGGACAATGAGTCAAAGCGAAAGCCATGAGCTCCTGACGAGTGGCCAGGTCCCGGTAACCTTCTGATTGGCCCAACTGGCTACAAACAGCCCAACTTTTCGGATATCCTGAAAAGTTAGCAAAGAGGAAAAAAAGAAGAAAAAGTGATTTGCAGGAAGGAAGAGTAATATGAGCAAAGGTAATAAGGGGTGTAAGGGAGTCCTAACTAGGTCTTATGGTACCAAGGCAAAACAGCAGACATTAACAACACAATGTGAACAAGGCATGAATATCTAAGATAGAAAAAAGAAAGATTTGACTGACTCATTATCCACAAAATTCAGGGCTACTCCAGACAAGTGTTTTTGACAGAACCCTTTAAATTTCAGAATTGATATTATGAAAGCAAATGATTCACTGAGCTTGTTCAGTAAAATCGTGGATTCTGAACTCAAAATACTAAGAGTTTCACACTGACCAACCACCCAGCACACATGTAAACTGGAAAAAGCTCCAATACCACACCTTCCTTTACGACCACAAAGAGACAATAATAACCCCTTTTCTCTGGGGTTGTTGAAAGTACTAAATAACATTTGTACTTGAAAGTACAACAGAAATTGCAAAATGCTATAAAAAGAATTAAAGTAGGTACTAACACAGAAACACCCACTTCATAGAAGACAGGCATCTAAGGTCAGGGACAAATGGAGCTAGCCCAAGCCCCAGCAGATATTTTTCTACAATAATGTTACACTATGAATTCTTCAAAAACACTTATTCTCATTTGAATGTGGTCCAGGCTGACTGAAGATTTCGCTCTAGGATTAAATGCATCCATCCAGGATCATGTCTCTAAATATGTAGTATACCAAAAATTAATTCAGGTTTAATTCTATGAAATAAAATTAATAAAGAGTTCTAAAAATAATTTTGGATACCATAATGTTTGTATAGAAAAAATGACTCTGAAATTCGTGTGGCAACATCACAATTACCTGTAAAGAATTCAGGTTTTCATGGAATGTCTTTTTGTATTGGGGTTTGTTTGTTTGTTTGTTTTTTGAGGCAAGGTCTACCTGTGTAGCACTGAATGTCCTGGAATTCACTCTGTAGACCAGGCTGACCTCAAACTCACAGAGATTCACCTGACTCTCCCTCCCAAGTACTGGGATTAAAGGTGTGTGTCACCACTGCCCAGTATGGAAAATCCTTTCTAATGATAAGGTTAGGAAGTTCTGTATTGACTTCTGGAGTGTAAAACCATTTGTAGATTTCTTCCAAAGGTTATGTCCTTGACCTGAACAATAGCCAGGTTCCTGTTCCAGGCCATACCTCAGTCTGGCCCTCACAGCTCAGCTTTGCAAACTCTTGAAGGCTTAAGCATGATCCACATCCTTGACACCACATCAAATATTTCTATTAAGGTCCTTTGGGTCCCAACCTCCAGGCCTCTCAAGATTCAGATAGGAAGCTGATAGCAAGCTCAGGACTTAGAAGGATCTGAGGGAGAAATGAATTCTCCACTAGGTGATTTTTCTGCTCTAGTAATCCTGTCCTACTTCTGATTCCTCCTAGCTTCTTCTTCTAGCTTCTCTTTCTCTAGTCTCTTAAAATTTCCCTTCCCCTGGAGGCTTAAAGCAAGGGAAGGAGTTACAGGAATAGCTTTCATTGGTCTGAAACACATTCCTAGGATAAGTGATAAGAACAGAGCCATTGCCATGGTAACATAAGGCTCAAAGACCATAGGAGCAAAATAAAGATGGGGTGTGGGGTGTTTACACAATGCCCAATGACAACTTTAAGACACAGATCCATTGTGAGTAGACTGGCAAGTGAAGAATTGGCATGCTTTTCTTAGTAACCTTGGTTGTACATCTGTGGCTCTGACCTTGTATATTAGCTGTAAGGTTTCAAATTCATGATCTATTTACAAAAGGCCTTTAGTTTAGTTTGAACTTCTCTGAGGTGAAAGTGAGCTAATTTTATGCAGTTAGTCTGAGCAAAAGAACAAGGAAGGCTGTTAAGTGCCCACAATCCTTATGGGACAAATAGATCCAGTTATGAAGCATGTCCCAGTATATATTCTATAAATCAAAACTACATAGCTAAATGAAAAGTTATCTTCTGAACACCCACAGATATATGTGCCTAGCTGGGGTTCTGGGGATGAATCCCACCACAGACAGGGAACGCTATGGCTTCACAGGGAATTTACAATAAGGACAGTGACTATTCAAAAACCAAATGCTCCCAATGCCCTGCATGTGGGTCTCCTCCATCAGAATGTGTGATCCCAATGAGTTAGCCTCGTGATTTGTCTGCTGAGTTCCCACTGCATAATCCCATGGATAGCAGCATATGGCACCTGACACCTTCTGCCCTTTCCCCTGGACCTGCCTTCAAAGACTTTCCTAAAACAAGTCAGGGATGATTCCTCTCCCCAAACCTCTCTTCTTTTCATTCTCTTCAACTAACCACTTCAGTTGCCTCACAACATGTAATGCCCATCGGTCTGTCCATGATATGTGAGAAGCTGGGTATAATTTCTCTCACACAGTAATTCTGAACAGTTTTCCTTACAGTTAATAGTCACTAACAGGAAAGTGCATACACAAGGCTGGAGATGGAGCCACATAGTAACTGAGCTCACTAGATGCAAGAAGCCCCAGAACAAATCCCAAGCAACAAACGAGTGCAGGGATCCTGAGTGAGCAGTGTAGGAGTTACCGCTATTAGAGGACAAAGGCTTTTCCACAGAGGGCTCATGATAGAGGGTATTGTGTTTCCTTCCACTGTGGAATGTGTGCTTTGGATGAGAAACTATTCCACAATAAACTCTCATTAGTCTTTCAAGACAGGAACTTTAAATTCAATTTAGAAAATATTCAGACCAAAACCCCTTCCCAATTTTTCAAAACTGTTTTTTTTTCTTACATTAAGATATAAAGGGGGAGGAGGGGTGGGAGAAGGAGCTGGGATTGACATGTGAAGCAAGCTTGTTACTAATTTAAATAAAAAAAAATTAAAAAAAAGAATGCATAGCCTTTCTAAAACATAAAAAGATATAGAAATATTGACTATCCAA
Organism: Cricetulus griseus; assembly: GCF_003668045.3. Classification (NCBI taxonomy): domain Eukaryota; kingdom Metazoa; phylum Chordata; class Mammalia; order Rodentia; family Cricetidae; genus Cricetulus; species Cricetulus griseus. Next base: position 23,102,101 of record NC_048600.1, on the reverse strand, counting down.
TCACAAATTGTAGATATTTTTCTAAATTTTATTTTCTATAATGTATAAAATAGCATTAAAATGTTTCATATACTATTTTTCCTAAAATTATGACCATATTTTAGACAGGGAATGTAAACAAAATCAGACATAAACTATTGTACCTGAGCCCATTAAAATATTGATATTAATATAAATACACAGCATACATGCTTGTTGGTAACAAAATATATGTCAAGCAAACATGTGTCTGGCTTACCAATCAGGCTGACTGATTTCATAAGCGCCTATCTCCATTATTTATCATATAGAATGGATGTGAGCAAAGCACTAAGCTGTCTACTCACCCACAGCCATCAGCTCCTGACAGTAAGTACTGGCTACTTTGTAGTCCTGGACATGCAGTGCTTGTTCTACTAACAGGATCAGAACCTGGCCATGCCTTTCTTCTGGGTCTTCACCTGTACACACATGAACACGACATGATAAGTAGAGCAGCCTCAACTGATAGAGTTCACTGACAGCAAGTTTCAAATTTACAAGTAAAATAGATTAGATTGATTTTCAGTGACTGAAGGATAAAGGTTATAATAATTTTGACCTTCCAATCTACTTATTAGTCATAGAAGACCCCCTCGGTCTCAGAAGAGATCGTTGATTAATATTAGTTCTTGAGATACCCAAATCTTACACACAAGTCCAGAATAGTCTACAACCATATGAAAGATTTGTTCTTTCCTTTACTAAGGAAGAAGTCTATACTTAAACTTCAAGAACAGGTTATAAAATGAGGGCTGGTAAAATAACTAAGCAGGGAAAGGTACTTGGCATCAATCTTTATGACCTCAGGTCAATCACCAGGAGTCACATGATGGAGGGATCAAACTAAGTCACCCAAGTTGTTTTTTTACCTCTGCTCTCATGCCACACACAATAAATAAAATGTAAAACCCAAACAAAGCTTGTCTAAAATTGATGGAGAAATGCTGACTGGGAGGGAAGTGAAGAAGGTAATAGAGTTATACTATTGTTTCTTTTTTTTTTTCATCTTAAAAACTCAACCAGTAAGACAGACGTGGTGGCACACTCCTGCAATCCTAGCACTGACACAGGAGGATTTCAATCGTCAAGTTAGCTGGGGCAGCACAGTAAATTCAAAGACATAAACACATCTTGGATCTAAACCAAGTCACCACCACCAACCAAGTCTTTGAACAAACTGTGGGCCCTGCTATACTTCAACTCTATGCTTGCCCTCCACACTAGTCTCAGCAAATTCCTCAAAAATTAGGCTAGCCAGAATCCCCCACTATGGGTACATTGTATTGCCTCATCTCATATGTTCATTTCTCATCTCATAGTATTGACCATTCTGGGCTCTTAAAGAATTCCATATCCTGTTAGGTTCCATGAGTGTAATCCTCTCTTACTCTTGATGGGTGCTCTTGATAATCTTACACACACACACACACACACACACACACACACACACACACACACACACACACACACGACACAGGCACACAAAGAGCACACTAGAATTTGTAGCTCAGTCTGTCACTCAGAAGCTGATAGTAGAAGGAAACTCCTATGCCTTAACTTCCTACAAAGGCAAACTGAAACCCAGCCCACTAGAAGCAATAAAATGCCATAGAGCTACAGTAAACCCATTGAGTTAACACCACCAAGGTAACTGAGACTATTGGGATACTTAGAACTTGGGAAAGGCAAAACAAAGTTTTATGACCATTGCTATAGTTACTACCTCACAAATGTGTGTAGTTTTCGTGGTACTCTGTGCCTTAATGAACACAGGATTCCTGAACAAACGCCAAAACTGGAGTATTAAAAACTTATTTTCCTTCTGTTTCAATATATTAGTAGAATGGTAAGACTAAATTAAATTGATGCTGCAACAGACTCTTTGAGGAGGTTTTTAATGCACAGGAACCCTGCACACAGCTAGCTATTGTAGTACAACACATGTCCATCAGAGTTTAAGCGTTTCAGTTCCCTACTGACCTGTGTACAGTCTCATGGGTTTGAGACAGCTTCTGCAGAAACCAGATGTATCTGGGAGTTCTACAAGGCCTGAGAGCTGTTACCAGAACACAGAGTCAGCCTGGGCACCACAACACTGACTCCTCCTCATCCAGACCTAATATGTAGGTATCCTCAGAGTTGAGCCTCTAGGAATCTACTAATCAAGGCCAAGAATCCGAACTGCCAATTAAGCTCTAAAGTAGGCTGTTTCCACTTCAACCAAATTTTTTTTTCTATTTTTTTAGCTTCCTACTGCAAAAACCTCAGTGTAGCAACCTTACCCTAAAGCAACAGTTTGCAAAGTCTCCCTCAATATTTTAGCAAAGATTAAGACCTTTTTAAAATAGCATGCACATATCTCAGTAATGCAGACATAAGTATGTCAAGGATGGCAAGGAAATTTTTTCTACTATCTTAATGATATTTTTCTATTATTTTAAAAATCATATGCTCAGTTCAACTGTGTATGCACTATAACTGTAATGTTAACCAGGAAGTTAGCATGGTCTAAGCCAAGGTCATTATGAAAACATAGATTACACATTCCATTAAATAAAAAAGTGTTATGCTACCTAAAGGTATCAAAGGCACTACTATAACATAACTTCACCACCACACTCAAAACTAGCTAAGTTACATGACATTTTTGTCTCAGCTTTCCTGCAAAGATAGCAGCAAGAAAGAAGCAAAGGTCAACAAGTAATAATACAATAGTTAACAAGTAATAATACAATAGTTCATTTAAATACACTATAACTTAACTCAAACTTATTTGGGCATGGATAGTATCATGCTCTATTTTTTCATTTAGAAAAGGAAAAACAATCTTCCCTCTACCTTTAATAATTCTTTTTTGAGAAGATTTCCTTTAAAGGACAGCATAACTAAAAGAAAATAAATCGAAGTTCAATAATATGCACACTTCCTATATGCATGGGGCTCCTCTGCAAGTGACAAACCACAAGGTAGCGTCATGGAAAAACCACAGTCCACTGACATAATGAAAGACCCTTCCACACTTTTCTTTTGAAGCCTGCCCAGACATTCTCTGTTAAACTGGCACATAATCCTTTACTTCTCCATTTTCAGAGACTTACTCATGACTAACCACATCTATACACATGAGTAAGCATGCATACCATGTTTAATATAAACTCATTTCCTACCTAATACACTTGAAATGTTTGCATTTGTACACAATATAGACAACGAAAGAGCCAGGTGTATTTTTTTCTCATGTTTCTTGGCTAGACTGTAAACATTAAACATGTTGTTGAAGACAATGTGCAAGCCCCTAACAGCTGAGTGAAAAAGTTAATCCTGGATAATCTTGGGCGGCAGGTGGAGTCACAGAGAAGGGCTTACAGACCTAAGAAGTGGGGGTGAAAGCTTCCTGTGCACAGCAGCCTACGGCCACATTTGTGGAACCTGACCAGCTCCTAGTCTTCTCCTCCTGCCATGCGAATTCCAGTCTCAACCAACACACCTCATGCTAGCAGAAGCCAACCTTGTACATGTGTCTCTAAGGCTGTATTGCTTTGCTTCCCTGGTAAAAGCAGGAAGTAATAGAGCAAGGGGTTTCACCTATTCCTTCTCTTTTTTACACATTTCTTTAAATGGACAGGGTCTAGATATTATGCCCATATTGGCCTCCAACTCATAATCTTCCTGTATCAGCCTCTCCAAGAACTATGAATATTTACAGGTGCCAGTACTTTTATGCATTATCTCCTCTTATCTAAAATCAACAAGCCCCATATCTGATGATTTCTGCACAAACCATCATATACTTACAAAATTGTTGTGAATGAGACAAAATATACAGAGGCCACTGGATGCCATCACATATCAGAAAGAGTACACACACAAGACAAAAGGAAAAGGGAGCAAGTCAATTGCTTGGCTAAAAAGCAAACTATGTAATTTCTCTAATCCTGTGTCTTCTCTTTCAAAATGAGATCCACCTGTCTGCCTATAAAGCACATAGTAACAAGGATCAGAGATAAGATATTAAAAAATGAATTATTAAAGAATGAAATTAAAATCATTGTTGTTAATAAATTTTACATGAAGAACTGCCTAGTAGCAATCACAAAGTCCAAAGTTACTTAGCTGACACTTAAAATATGATCAGGTAATCCAAAACTCAACATGGTTAAAAGAAAGCCTTCAAAGACTGATACCTAGAAAATGTTGTTAGGCATGTAAATTCTTAGAGAGGATAGCAGGAGTGTGTGGGCACATGGAGAGCTATGAAAGTAACAATTCATGGCTGGTTGTGGTGCACATGTTTGTCATTCAGCACCTGGGAGGCTGGGGAAGGAAGATTTGATGAGAGGCTAGTAGGGCTACATAACAAGACTGTTCCTTCAGTGGTTTGTTTGAAGAACATTAGTGGTTCCACTACAGACAGCTCTGCATACTAAAGTACAATGTAAAATACATCTGCAAATAGCTAGATGTTCTCCCCACCCCACCCCAACCCCCGTGCTGATGAGTCATTATTTATGATGGCTCTCCTTATATAGAGTTTACTTTTGGATGTTCTGAGTAACATAATGGAATTGAGCACTGCTCCATGCTTTGTACTCAGGACATGAGTCATCCCTGTATCCACTATACTATATGACACTGTCTATGCAACCTGTTGTCAAGTCACTCTGAATCATTCTGTTATCAGTCCCATTGTCACAATGTACAGTGCTCAATCATGGACCCTTTAATTACTTAGTGGGGGTCCTTAAATGCCAAGATGAAAATGTTTGCCATTTGTGTATTCCAGAAACAAAATGAAGCCACAAAAGGCAATCTTCAAGAAAAAGGTGAAAGATATAGACCTAATGAACATAGTAAGAAAAGTCTTTGGCTGAAGCTGAAAAATGAAACGTCACTGTAGATTTATCATCACATCTCAAACTGCAACAGCTATGGCCACTGGGACAGGTGCTGGCTTAAGATAGAAAAGATATTAAATTTAATACCTGATAGCTACTTTTATGTAAATGCACATGGCTCACAACATCAATTTGTTAAACAAATTTTATGCTTTAGCCTTATGTTTCAATGATACTGCTCCAAGTTGGAATATTATACATTAAAGTTTGTGAAGTGGAGTGAAGTTTGAGAACTAAAGTAGCTGCAATATGGAAAGCAGGTCCAAGTACTATGGATCTCCACATGCTGCTATGGTGTCCACAAGAGGGATGCTCTCCTCGTAGAACTGTTTGAAATTTGCCAGGTCCATTCATTGTATGTCACAAGCAAAGCAAGACACTATCCTAAGAGGTGAAGAGGGCATGCACACGGCATCTGTAAAAGCTGGGTCCTTATGATGTCCACCCTTCATGTTCAAAGAGCTTTGCTATGCACAGACTCAGCTGGGACTCTTATTACTGGACTATGGGTAACCAAAGGGATGGCTTTCCTGTTTCCTAAATGTGAGATCTGGACACATAAAGCTTATAAATTTATACCAGGCACACACGCATGCTCTCAGGCACACGCATACACATACATACATACATACATACATACATACATACATAACATACATACATACACACACACACCAATCAGAATCAAACCATTTTTCTGAGTCTACACCCAATGTTCTTCCAGGTGACCCAAGAAGCCTCACAGAGAACCAGAGCCCCAAGACCTTTCCAAGTCTGTAACAAATATCAATACTATGCTCCAAGCTGAGAAATGACACATGTTAACTAGAAGTAAAGGTCTTAATAAGAGTTCTACTTATTGGGACTTCGAAATATTGACTTATGTGTCTACAAAATACATTGAATTTTTAAAGGCTAGAAATAAAAACAAATTCTCTTTACTTTTCGGTCTATCTCATGGTTTAGACTACAATAAACTCAAACCATTGTTTATGGAACAAAATACCAAACAATTATTCTTACAGAAATATATATATGTGTGTGTGTGTGTATATATATATATATATATGTGTGTGTGTGTGTGTGTGTGTGTGTAATACATATTACATATATACATATATATACATATATACATATATACACATATATATAATATACATATATGCATATATACATACATACATACATACATACATACATACATACATACATACACACACACAAACCTGGCACTAAAATATTCTGCCAGGTAGGAGCACTGTGGTTAATGGAGCATGAAATTTACAGAGATTTCCTTTAGAAGTTGGGTTCCTATTTTATCCTGGTAAATGGCATGCTGCATTTCTGAGTGTCTATTAGAAAACAGGAAGCTAACCACAACTGTGACAATGAGAAAACTGAATGAGGTAAAATGTATGAAAACTGTGACAAATATGAAATGCATAAAATTTTCTAACAAATTTATCAGAACTATCAAACTACATCTGGTTTGTATGTGTGCTGATATACTGTGTACTGATATAGTGTGCGCTCCACACTGGAGTCTCCTTTCAATGGGAACAATGACTTCTGCTGGTCTTATAACCACACACTCTGAGTGAATTCATTTCATTTGAAGAACAGCTGGTTTTCCCAAAACTTCAGTACAAATACTCACTTTTATAACATGCCAAGTTCCTAAGAAAGCACTGTTCTTTGGAAAAAAAAAAAAAAAAGAACCTGTTCTTTTGATTCCATTAAACAAACCCTAACACTCACATAGACTGGCATGGAAAATGGCATAGGAGTTTAGCATTCAAAAGACTTACCTGCTACCCTCAGCAACTCAGCAAGGCCTAGAAGCTTGGCAGATTGTTTGTAGCATGTGTGGGACTGGGAAACACACTCCTTGATGAGGCTGATCCGATCAGAACACAAACGCACTAAAAAACAGCCAATGAAGAACTTTGTGAAGACACAAAAGGATGTCACAAATGTTCAAGTGTAAGGGAACCAAAATGAAATTATTAATCTCAGACTGGCTTCAGTGGCATACAATTCAACAGGGCTGAGGCTAAAGCAGGAAGACCATATAGTAAGCCCAACCCAAGTTCAAAATACAGGTGCGTGTGTGTGTGTGTGTGTGTGTGTGTGTGTGTGTGTGTGTGTGTGTGTGTGTGTGTACATATGTGGTGTTAAATGTGTTAAAGACAGAGTCTCACTAAGTAGCCCTGATTACCTGCGTGGTGTACACTTAAAGGGGAAAGGTCAAAGGACATCAAGTGAGCTCCAGGAGTCAATGGTTCTTACTCAGAGTAGCAATGGCAAGGAGGACAGCAATGTCTAGGCAGCAGGTTTGCAGTAACCATGACAACTGCATCAGCAGCTAACATAAAATGGAGATGAACTGTGACTCAGACAGTGACTTATGTGTAACAACAACACAACACCTACCCTAATAAACAGGGTATTATCCCCAAGGGAAGAAACTGGGGTACAGAGAACTGAAGATACTTTAACAAACACCATTAAAAAGAGGCAGGTCCTGAATTCAACTCAACTCTGTAAATGTTGTCTGTGGCTTTATCTTTATTCCTAAATCCATAGTAAATCCTTATATAGCCTGCCCTTTGGAAATTTCTCATATGTAGTTGGCTGAGAAGGAACAGAAGTCTTAGGGAAATAAAGATATGGTGGTTTTTCTTTGGAATTAGCCTTTTATTTTTACATTTTTATTATAACTGAATTTGGAACTTACAGAAAGCTTGCAAGTGTGTTACAAAAATATCTGCATTGTAATACTGTATTAATTCAATTCACCAGCTAATAATTTCTTCTAATCTTATAAATGTATATACAATTATATATGCATACACACATTCACCAAAAAATACTTTTTTAACCATTTGAGGAAAAATTGCAAACCACATGTCCTTTACACATCAGTATGTACGTCCTGAATTTCAGGATGTTTGAGGATGGACAGTTGTATACTACAGGACACTCATCCTGCTGAAGACTTCATGTAAAATACAAGGCAAATGTTTCTGTGAGTTAGCACCTTTCACGATTGCTACAGTCAGTTCTATATCTGAATACAACCTCTGCAAATTCCATTAATGTCCCCAGTTATCCATCCCAGTAATATATCCCAAATGTCCACCTTGCTAATCTTAGACTTGCACTATGACTTCTTTGGGCAAAGAATGAGAGTGGAAATGGTATGCTCCACATGGAAGTAAAGGCCACATCACCAGGTTCCCCTGCTGATGTTTCCCTCTGCATGAGAAGGCTGTCTCAAGGCATGCAGAGCTGACCACAGTTTGCACCTCCATTCACATAATCAAGTGAGCTGCTAATACTCCATTTTCTATTAAAACACATTGCAGTCAGTTGTTTAAAGGCCTACATCCAAGGTACCTCTAACTTGGTTTTTAAAGTATGGGCTTTTCCCTTAGCATCTGCTGGCATTTTACATGTTTTCCTTCAGATTAAATAATACAATGACTATGAAACAGTTACTTTTTTACATTCTAAGTGAAAGTTTAAAGCAAAGCATTTTATTGATATAATGCTTACACACACACACACACACACACACACACACACACACACACACACACACACGAAAAAAAAAAAGGCTGGGCCTTATATGCCTTGTATGCTTCTAATGGACATTCTAGCTATAGTCAGTGAGTGGGCTGACGTCCTTACTATTACCACCTTCCCTGCAATTACAACCAAGGTGGGAAACTGCAGTAAACTGTAGTACTGGATCATCATCACCCCATTTCTACACCCAGTGAAACACTGGTTTTCTTCATTCATCCTGAGCAATGTTTACTAATAACAGATAAGTATATTAAGTTGGACAGCAAGAGTCTAATCGATTACAATCTCTACACACAAATCAACTCTTTTTTATCTACTGTCTGAACTGCTGGTACAACTAATGCAGCAGTTCTCTTTTACTGACCATCTTAGGATGGCTAATTACCTATATTTCAACAAATGATTTATGAATATACTTGAGCTCTTGCATCCCCACAGAAAAGATACTTGAATCAAAATTTTCTATGTGTATTAGTTAACAAACCTGAAAATACAATTGTATTTTAATAACTGAAGGTATCTGTTTCCCTGTAGAGCTCACTCATATTTTAAAGCCACTATAAAACACATGTACACACAGAGATCTTAAACATAATTAAAAAGCATTCTGGTATACCTGCACACACAAGTAACTCACAGAGAACTCGCAGAGGGAATAACTTGTACATGATACTGCTCTTGCTGCTTCCCGTGAACTCATTCATCATTATTTGATTAGTGTCACTGGTCTCCATCTGCTAAGATGGAACAACTTCTGTAGCATAAGCAAAGGCTTCAAAAACAAAGCAATGAGACAAAAGGAACTACATACACTGGCTTCAGTAAAAACACCTGGACATTGCTTCATACGTATCAAGAAACATTATCCAGTATTACTAAAGATGACAATTAGCACTGGCCACCCAGACTGTGGTGAAAACACAATTGACCATACAGGAGGGAGAGGCTGTTTTTTCACATACAGAAATCTTGATTCTGGACATTGTGTTGGCTAAGCTGAAATCAACACAGGAAGCTGGTAAGCCTCCAGACACTACAGCAATGACTCCTTCACTCGGAAAATTCCCAAAAGGTGCAGCCTTAGCAAGCTTGGTTCAAACTTGCATCTGACAGACAAAAACCACTAGCTAGCACACTGCTAACTGATCACCATAAGAGCTCAGAACTCTGTTAGCATTTTAAAGGACCGAAGCATGCAGAAAATTAGTTTGTACCTTAAATCAATCAGCTCATATTATTTAAGCAGCTAAAATACACAAATATCTGAATGTGCACGCACACATGCATGCACGTGTAAACATACAAACACACATACACCAATGTCGTAATTATTTAACCTAAAAAAAAAAAAAAAAAGATAAAGGAGAAAAAGCTTACTATGTTCCAGAATCTTCCTTTCCAGAAATTAACAAATATATTATTGGGGGGAATAGTTAACGATTAAACATTTTAAAATAAAATGGTTTGTACAAAGTCACTATGATTTTCATAATTTTTAAGAAGCTCTGAGTTCAAAGGTCACATTAATGGTGCATCTGTATAGACTGTCTATAATCTAAGAATCTACCCATCATCTTACATATATACCCAGGATGCCATTTATAACTACATAATAATTAGGACCAGATAGTGACATTCAGAGCAATAACAATCTATGTCTTTCAAGCACAGTAGATTTTACTGAGAATTGAAATTTTAAGGAAAACCACAATGAAAACCCATATAAACTTTAAAACTGTGAGACTGTGACTACTGGCTCCTCCATAGGCCCAGTCAATGCTGACACTGCAGGGGACAAAGAAACTCAGCCACTAGCTGTTGTAATGTTTCACTCTTTTGTCTTGCCAGCTTTACTTAAATTATCCCATCTACCTTTTCCCCCTGGGCTTTTACCTTTCTTATTTCTGTATATCTTACGTTCCTTCTTACTCCATGGCTGCTTGGGTGGCTGGGTAGTCCCTGACATCCTCCTCTCCTTGTTCTATTGCTCTCCTTTTTTTTTTCCTATTTATATTCTCTGTCAGCCCCACGCATCCTTGCTCCTACCTCGCTATTAGCCATTCAGTTGTTTTAGACAAGCAAAGAATCATAGCTTCACAGAGTTAAACAAATGCGGCATTAACAAAAGTCACACACCTTAAAATAATATTCTATCACAACTAGCACCTGAATGAACTGAGGCTTCTGTTCCTATGTTATTTTTTAAAGAGGAGAAGGCAACTATGGTGAAAACTTAGCAGAAAGAAAAAAAAAGAATGAACTCAATTATAGCTCCCCGTCACTAGTTCCAGCCAGCTCTAGAGTTAGGGACGTCAGACTACAGCAGCCAGCCAAGTGCACTTCTCCCTAGGCAACCACCTCTTCATTCAGTGGCCTGGAGTCCCAGATTTGAAGAGACTGAGAATGTAAGACCCACTTATCAGCTATGGTCAGTGAAGGCCTGGAATGCTGCAACGCACCTTCCTCACAACTTAGGACAAGCACTTAGGATAGGTGTGTGACCAATGTCTGTCTGGATGGCTCCAGCATACCTGTTACATTAGGCAAAAGAACCTGATTAAAATGAAAATATCATTGACAATTAAGTTCTAAACAATAATTATTTTTAAGTAAAGCTTGAGAGTGGGTAACTAGTTAATAGTCTATGAAAGTAAAATACAGATATAAGTTTTATGCCAAAACTGAAGCGAATCTACAACTGTCATCCAAGAAAATAACATCTATGTTTGTTTTGATCCAATGGCCTCACTGCTCAGTTGTTCTATTACTACTGTTATGGCTTTAAAGGTTATAAACAATAATACTTTTAAAAATTTGCAGCAAAATGTTTTTGAGATTTAATTGCAAAAATAAAAAAGAAAGACAATAAAATCTGTTACTAATGTATTTAGATTATCAAAGTTACTTTCATTGCAAAAAATAAAAAGGAAAATTACTTAATTGGTGCAAAATAAGTTAGCAATGCAATACCAAGCAGAAGACTCACCTTGCAAAGGCAGGATCTTTACCCCAAATTCTTCAAGATACCCCAGAGCTTGGATGAGGTCTAGTTCCTCTTGAATAGCAGCCGGCCTGTCTGTTATGAGCTGTAAGCAGCACCTACAAGAAATCAGATCCAAGTTACCTTTCTATGTTGGACAAGAAGTACTTAACACATATTTATCCAGCACCCATCAGACATCTGGTAGGCTCTCCACTCTCTCCATATCTATTCAATATAGACTTGAAGTTCTAGCTGAAGGAGATCAAGGGGATACAAATTGGAAAGGAAAAAAATCGAGTATCACTGTTTGTGGATAATATGATAGTATATGTAAGTGACCCCAAAAATTCTACCAGAGAACTCTTACAGCTGATAAATACCTTCAGTGAAGTGGCTAGATACAAGATTAACTCAAAAAACAAAACCAGTAGCTCTTCTATACACAAATGACAAACAGGCTGAGAGGCTAAGAAAGAAAGCAGGGAAGCAACACCCTTCACAATAGCCACAAATAATATAAAACACCTTGGAGTAATTCTAACCAAGCAAGTGAAAGATTTGTATGACAAAAACTTTAAGTCTTTTTGATGGGGAATGTACTGTGTATGTTTATCTTATTGATTGTTAAATAAAATACTGTTTAGCCAATGAGACAGCAAGTTAGACGGGACTAGGAGTCAAAGAGGATTCTGGAAAATGTAGTAGAGAAGTGGTGATCCAGGCAGGAAGTCACATAGCAAGGAGACTCATATTTAATCGAAGGAGAAACAGGAAGAGTCCTTTTATCCCCTTGCTCCTCCAGCAAGAGGATGTGATCCACCGGCAAGGAGGGACGCCAATAAGGCGTCCTATAAGATAAGTCTTATAAAATATATAGATCTATGATAATTGAGACTGAGCTAACAGATGAGGAATCCTAGTCATTGGCCAAGCAGCTTTGAACCTAATACAAGTTTCTGTGTATTCATTTGGACCCTAACTCAGGCAGGCAGCTGGCATAAAGCTGACACGTGGCAGTGGGGCTCAGGCGGTTTTTGGCAGAAAGATTTATCATAACATCTTTTAAGAAAGAAATTGAAGAAAGATCTCCCATGCTCATGAATTGGTAGGTGTACTGTAGTAAAAATGGCCATCACAGCAAAAGCAATCTATGGATGCAATGTAATCCCCAATACAATTCCATCAGTACTTTACAGACCTTAAAAGGATGATACTCAACTTCATATGGAAAAGAAAAAAAAAAAAAGCTAAAAAAAAAACAGTCATGAACAATAAAACAATCCTGTAAAATCAAAAACTGCATCATGTATCACCATCCCTGACTTCAAGCTGTACTACAGATCTATGGTAATAAAAATTTCATGGCATTATCATAAAAACAGACAGGTTGACCAATAGAATTGAATTGAAGACCTACATGTAAACCCACATACCTATGGACATCTAATTTTTGACCAGAATTCCACAAGAATAAAAGAAAGCATCTTCAACATTAAATTGCTGGTCTACCTAAATGTCAGCAAATAGATCCATATCTATTACCCTGCACAAAACTCAAGTCCAAGTGGATCAAAGATCTCAACACACTGAACCTCATAGAAGAGAAAGTGGAAAATAGCCTTGAATGCATTGGCACAGGAGACAACTTCCTGAATAGAACACCAATAGTGCAGGCACTAAGATTAACAATTAATAAATGGGACTTCATGAAACTGAAAAGCTTCTGTAAGGCAAAGGAAACTATCAATAGCCTACAGAATGGGAAGAGATTTATACCAACCCCACATCTGACAGAGGGCTAATATCCAAAATATAGAAAAGAACTCCGGAAACTAGACATCAGCAAACAAAATAATCAAATTTAAGAAGCAGGTACAGATCTAAAGAGAGAATTCTCAACAGAGGAATCTCAAATGGCAAAAAAAAGAAAAAAAAAAAACCCACCTACAGAAATGTTCAACATCTTTAGCCATTAGGGAAATGAAAAACAAAATGACTCTGAGAATCCATCTTACACCTGTCAGAACAACTAAGATCAAAAATACAACCGATAGCTAATGCTGGTGGAAATATAGAGCAAAAGGAACACTTTTCCATTGCTGGTGGGAGGGCAAACGTGTATAGCCCCTTTAGAAATCAATATGGTGGTTCCTCAGAAAACTGGGAATCAGTCTACCTCAAAACCCAGCTATCCCACTCCAGGCATATACCCAAAAGATGATCCACCACACCACAAGGACACTTGCTCAACTATGTTCACTGTAGCTTTATTCATAATAGCCAGAACTGGACACAATGTAGATGGCCCTCAACTGAAGAATGGATAAAGAATATGATTGTCATTCTAATTCCACAGTAACCCATAAGATAAGCAAATGTCAGAGTTTGCTGAAGAAGCTCCTAGGGATAAAGTGATTTGACAGCAGGGACAGTGACAGATTGCAATGGTACCTGGTTTGATGCAATATATATGTTTAGTGATGTTTTAACTAATAAGTACAGATACAATGACTATCTGAAAAGGGTGGGATTTGTTTGGTTTTGTTCTGTTTTTAAGATAGAATTCAGATGAATTCTGGCTTCCCTTCTAGGAAAACAAGAGTGCCTTCATTTTTCTCAATTTGGAATCCCTTAAGAAATAACGAAAAGATTACACACACTACATTTTTCTAACAGAAGAGAAGGATCAATTGATAATACAATACTGATGAAAATAACAAGAGGAAAGTGATTCGCTAATCAACAAACGAATGACACTTGTTTCGTTCACTTTGTGAAAGCACCTTTCTGTGTGGCACTGGATGTCCTGGCCTTCTCACTTAACAGCTGGTTGTGTGAGTATTTTCAATGTGTTTTTTATTCATAAAAAAAAAAAACTTTTAAAAAGTTTTCTCTAATGAATAAACTTATTTTTGAAAGGTATCTGTATAAGACCATTTAGCCATCAAGGGCTATACATGCTGACAGCAGACAGCACAGCTGAAGGAATCAAGGCACAAGTGGGGCACTGGTGTCACTCAATGGCAGGTATGACTCAATGGCAAGAGGCAGAGCTTGAGCTTGCACAGTTGGAGGATTGGAATCTGTGAGCACTCATGGGTTCTGTTGATTCTAATGCAAGGATTGTAAACTCTGATGCCTACATTTTATATGCACTAACCCTTTAATTCATGAATTCCAGACTGGAAATTTACCCAACACAAAGGCTTCTGAGAACCAGAAGGGATGAGGGACACCAGGAGAACAGGGCCTCCCAATCAACTTAGCAAAGCACATGTGAACTCAAAGAGACTGAAGCAGCAAGCATGGGAACTACACAGGTCTGCACCAGGTCCTCTGAGAATTTATTATATATTTCAGTTTAGTATTTTTATGGGACTCTTGAGAATGTGAACAAATAGGTCTCTGATTCTTGTGCCTTCTATCGGAGCTCTTTTACTTCTGTTGGCTTGCCTTGTCCAACTTTGATGTAATGGTTTTTGTTCTATCTTAGTTCATTTTCTTTTGTTATGTTTTGTTATTATCTCTTAGATCCCTGTTCTTTTCTGTCTGAGAGATAGAAAGGGAGTAGATCTGGGTAGGAGGAGAGGTGGGGAGAAAAAGCACAGGGAGCAGAAACTGTAATCAGGATTCACTGTATGAGAAAATGGGGGGGGGTCTACTTTAATAAATAAATTTTTTAGATATGTATCATGGAGTTTCAGTCTGGGATATAAATGCTACGGTAGCCCAAAGATGCCTATGAAGATTGTGGAGGAGTAAGAGATAAAAAGTGAGAGACCCATGAAAGTTCTTATGAAAAAAATACCTGATTATAAGACTTTTTGTTTGAGTTGGCATTTGTCCCTTTGTGAGCACTCTGTTTTGTCACATAAGCTACACAAAGCTCACAGTTTCCAGGGAGTTCATAGAAAGTCCTAGTGTTCTGAGAATAAGTGCCAGGTGGCATGTCTTCTAAGGCCTTCTAGGTCTACGTAGTTAGAGATGACCACATAGGAGTCTACTTTCCCATTGGTTGCTTGCAGCATACTGTCCCCAGTGGAACCCACTAGACTGTGAATCATAATTAATGACAGCATTCCATGATTTACTTAAACAGATTTACTTTAAAATGCAAAAACACAGTACTAATCTGATATTTTTTCATTATAAAATATTACTTTATCATATTTCTTTTAATTTATGGAACAAATGTCAGTATTTTAAATCATATCTTAATTTGTAATTTTTTAATTTACACATTTTTACATATGAAATATTAGATATTCCATATCATACATCAAAACTGTTATAATGTTTATTATATTATTTTCATTTACATTATTAATAAAAATACCATAAAGCATTAAGTAGAAACAAACATTACTTTGAATCTATGTGATTTGGATACATTGTATAAAACAATATATTTTATTATCCAGAAAAAAATTAAGTTTTTAAAATTAAATGATAAAGAAATACTCTGCAAATAAGAAAAAAGAATGACGCAGATGTGCGTGTTATCAGATAAAAAGATATTCAGTATGGAATCTATGAAAAAAACAAGGCATAAAAATTATGTGTATACAGCAAAGAGTTGTTTTAAAAAGTAGAAGATAAACTTAATGAAATGTCTTGAAGGCACACACAAGAAAGCAATTTAAAAAGCAGATAAGGAATAAAGTTAAGGAAACTATCAATTCATATCCTTTTATATTCTTTGAATATGGTCTTAGTTATGGTTTCTACTGCTGTGATGGTACCCAGGACCAAAAGCAGTTTGGGGAAGAAAGGATTTATTTGGCTTACACTTCCACATCTTAGCTCATCATTGAAGGAAGTCAGGCCAGGAAATCAACAGGGGAGAAACTCAAATAGTAAGGAACCTGGAGGCAGCTGCTGATGCAAAAGTCTTGGGAAGGATGCTGCTTACTGGCTTGTTCTTCATGGCTTGCTCAGTCTGATTTTTATGAATTCAGGACTACCAGTCCAGGATTAAAGGCACCACCCACAATGAGCAGGGCCCTCCTCCATTAGTTACTAATTAAGAAAATGCCCTACAGGCTTGCCTACAACCTGATCTTACAGAGGCATTTTCTCAATCGATGCTCCCATTTCTCCAGTGACTCTAGATTGAGTAGAACTGACACAAAACTATTCAGCACAGATATCTTTTGCACCCTCAAGGAAAGGCCAGTTTCATAAATAGAAAGAGAAATTTTCTATATCTATACCATGGTAAACACAGATGCCCTTATGGCTCATAGGCCACAATTAGTCCGGCACAACATTATATACACATGGGATCACCTGAAAATCAAAGTGCACTCTTGTGGGATAGAGAGGGATGCAGTGAAGGCACAGTGCAGTAAGGGGATTTTATAATCATCTGAGAAACACCTGCCTAGAAGCTTTAGGTCAAACACAACTTGAAATTTCAAAAGCTATTCTATTTGATATTCCCAGTATTTGAAATAAAAATAGTATCCCTGGAGAGAAAGAAAAAGATTTACTAAATACTTTAAAGAACTCTGTCAAGTTCAGTAACAGTTTGAAGAAAAAAAAAAAAAAAAAACTGATTCTGCCATAAGTTACCACTAGGGAAAAAAGGTTGTTTTTCACCTTTGCTGGAGTTGAAGCAACTACCAGTCATTTGAGAGGAAAATGAATCCAGACAGCTATCACAGTTGAAACAATGTTCAATGAGCTTGAAGATTAAATGTAAAGTATCAAAGTGTATGAGAATTTTAAGACAATTAGCATTTCAAAGGATGGCATAAAAGAATTAAAAAAAAAAAAAAAAAAAAAAAAAAAAAACAGGGCTGGTGAGATGGCTCTGACCTTGAAGACAATTGGAGTTTAGTTCCCAGTTCCCATGTCAGGTAGCTCACAACCATCTGCCACTCCACACCTAAGGGATCTGATAAATACATCTACATACATGTGCACATATATACAGTCTTTAAAAAAAAAGAGAGAGAGAGAGAGAGAGAGAGAGAGAAATGAGAAATTACAGCTAGAAACCTGGATAATGAAGTCAAGCTAAAACGGGCAATGCCAAATATCCCTGTGTTGTAGAGAGGGTTGTTTATGTATTGTTCTTGTGTGCACACTGACACACAGAAGCCAGAGGCTAATATCAGCTATGTGTCTCACCTGTTCTCTACCTCAGTGACTTTGAGACAGGTTTTCTCATTGAACCTAAAACTAACTGCTAGGCTAGACTGGCTGGCAGCCAACTCCAGAGATCTGCCTGTGTCCAGCCTCTTACCCCACCCCACATGGGGGACACAGATCCACGCCACTGCATGCTGCTTTGATATGGGTATTAGGGCTGCAAACTCAGGTCCTCAAGCTTGCATGGCAACTACTTCATGGACCAAGAATCTCCCAAATTTCTCAATACATTTTATGAAAAAGAAAATGAACAGCAACAACAACAAAAGATTAAATTTGGGGCTAGAAATGGGTTTCAAAACAAGTTTAAGTGGAGGTTCACATTATGCTTAGAGAAGAGGCACATCAGTATCTAATGTGCTAAAGGGAAACCAACTGGAACCTCTTGGCAAAATAACAGAACTTCCATAAGTGTTCACCTGCTGCCTACCAACTATTCTACATTGTCCACACAACGGCAACAGTTCTGACCACTTAAAAATTCACTTCAGACCACAACAGAGAAAAGAGACGGGCTGAGGAGCTGGTCCACTGGGTGAGAGTGCATGCTGCACAGGCATGACAATGTGATCCCCAGCATACACAAGAAAGGCTACGCCTGACTACATGACCCTGTGCTCCCAGTATTTGTGGGCAAGGGCACTAGAGAGGGTCAGCATTAAGTTCACTGGAGCCTGCTGGCTGTTGTCTGTATTGCCAGAACCTGGCGAGCTCTAGGTTCAGTAACAGACTCTGTCTTGAAGGATTAAGGTGGAGATCAACAGAGAAGGACATCATCCTTTGGCCACACATGCACATAGTCACCTGTATCTCCACAAGCACACACACAAGATCACAACAGCTCTCTCAAGTTTACTTTCAAAAGGAGTCGACATCATAAGGCTGTAGACTACCTTGGGACTAGTTGTTGTACAGGCATCTGGATCCAGAGGACATCTTATCCTCATGCTCTACTGTCACACCAACAATGAAAAGAGGAGAACTGCAACCAACTAAATTCAGTCACAAATGTAGTGGAATCATTTAATACACTGCTGTTAAGTATGTGGAAATGCTTCAGTTCACATAGTGGCATAATAAAACATAAAAAGTCATAACAAGAAATGTATAATGTCTCCATTTTATAAAACTATATGTGTACTTGCAAAGTAAGGAATATCCAAATGATTAAAATAAGGAATGGACAATTAACCATTAAACCAAGTCAAGAATTTCTTACAGAATGTTAAGGTAAATCAGGGAGCAGAGCTGGAAAGTCGGGGTGACCAGATGCTAAGGAGGTTTGCAGCTTTCCTCAGTTTCTTTGAGCAAGAGACAAAACTTTAGATGACATGAGATGCTCAAGTCAGAAATAGTGCCAGCTGCCCTCACAAGAGGAGGCAATTCTTGTAATGTGTTTCCAGAACGGAGGAAAGAAAACCTCAGTGTGCTCGAAAGAGAACTTCAAGAAAAAAGGTGTGACCTAAAGAATGCTGATCAGAGTTAGACTAATGGTCAGATGGCAGAGGAGCACCAGGAGAAACAACTAAGTCACTGTTGATACAGAATGAAACTCATGCAGTCATTGTTTTGGTTTGGACATGGTTGGTGTGTGTGTCCCTCTAGGCTTTATGACTTGGGGATTTGTTCCTAGGAAGGCACTATCTAAACCAGCAGTTTTCAACCTGTGGGTCATAACTCGTTTGGGGGTTGAATTGCATAGGGGTTGAATATCAGATATCTTACATGACAGATATTTACATTATAATTCGTAACAGCAGAAAATTTATAGTTATAAAGTAACAACAAAAATACTTTCATGGGGGTCACTACAACATGAAGAACTGTATTAAAGGATTGCAGCATTAGGAAGGTTGAGAACCATTGTTCTAAACAGAACAGGACCATTAAAAGGCGGGGCATAGACCTCTTAAAATTGGATGCTTCCTGCTGGCTTCCAGTCTTACCATAAAATACCTTCCTCTACCATGACCTCCTGTGCTCTAACTTCTTTATAAACTTGGAGAGTAAAAGCTCAGGACTTTTCACAAGAGAACAATAAGTCACTAACACAAAAGCCTTCTCTGAAGCACTGAAGGCTCAGAGATAATACAAATTGGGGGTATGCTTTATTGAACTCTTGAGTTTCATAAAAACTTACTTTATAAATACTAATTTCAATTCATAAAATCTTTCCCCCATGACACATGAGATATTTTTTAAGACTAGTAGAAACACAGATGTTAAGTATACCTGTTTCTTGTGTTAACTAAGAGGAAAAGCCAAAGAAGGAGCTGAATTTAAAATCTAGAAACTTTGACCCAAACTCGACTTTGGAGCAGATGCTATGCAAGAGGTAAACACTACCTACAAGCCCAAATTTCAGAACTTGAATTTATGGGTGAACCCATGAACACCTTCTAACAAAAGAGGAACAGAGGCTTACAGATAATGAGCAAAATGACTCAGCCAAAAGAAAGCCAATAGGGGGAATCAAGAATTCAAGTATTTCCTAATTCACTGGTTGCATCCCTACAGTAAAGCAGTACACAACGTGCAACTAAGATAACCTGCATTGGATGTGCACGCAGCACTCACAGGACACAGACTTCCTACCTGGCCAGGTCCATGCAGCTGTCGGTGAGGTTGGTGGAAGAGTTGAAGTACTCTCTGCTGGCTGCCAACACCAAGTCAATACTTCTCCCATATCCCACCCTGTACTGGGGCCTTCCTTTCTGGGTCGCACCAGCTGGAAGACTGGCCGAACAAGCACTGCAGTGCATCATCTGCCCTGCAAGGTGGATGTTTTCCAGGCGACTGGAGCAGAGAAGGCTTTCTGTAAATATCTGGGAAAAAGAAACATCCAGAGTTACTGATAAAGAAGGGAGGCTCGGCTCAACAAAATAAAGACTCTGAAAGCCAAAGGAAATAAATCAAAGCTGTATCTATCCTGTTACTGGGCATTGATTGACATAGTATGTGTATTAAGTCAGCACACACTGCCTACATTAAAGCAGCTAACTTACTGTTCTATAAATTCCACCTCAATAAAAGAAAAAATTAGCTTTCAGAAAGAAATTTCACTGGATGAAACAAGTAAATCATGCTATTTAAGGCATAACAATAAAGATTTAAGTATGTAAATTTCAAATATAAAAAACTGAAATTGAAGCAGAGCATGATGGCACACAGCTGTAACCCAGCACTTGAGTTAGATAGATAACAAAGCTCTAGGTCATTCTAGACTACATACATTGCCTACAAATAAAATAAGTAATCAATAAAACCCACTGGTCAACTACTATATACACTATCCACTCAAACCAAACCCATTCTGCTGACTATAACAGATATAACAAGATCTGGCATGTATAATGTACCATTGCTTAACAGCACAGGAGTTGACATTCTCTACAGTTGTGAAGCAGGGATCAAAGTCTGTGCATGGTAGGCAAGTACTGTTTCTCTAAGCTGCACCCCAACCTCGTCTTAGGAATGAGTCAGACTGTAAACGTAAACTTACACATAAAAATGAAATGGTACTGTGGAGCACTGAAGTTTTCTCCAGCTTGGACATAAAATGTGTTTCAATAGAATAAGAGACACTGATGGTAGGTATCTTACAAAGAATCTGTTGCACTAACGACACTGAATAGATTAAAATTAATTATTTGAGATTACGTGTGCCAGAAAAGTATGAAACAACGTGACTCCCAAGCCTATTCTTGACAATGTGACATTCTTGCCCTGCCATTCATGGGCAGATGAGGACAGTGAAAAAGCTGATGAGATAAGAACAACTTGATGGAGAACAGGAGTTTCCTCCAGCTTTCACTGTATTACCTACCATTGATCTTTTGGAAGGGCGTAACTAGATAAGCCTTTATTTTGATGTCTGGCACAGAAAACTCAATATAACAAAGAGTGGCCATAAAACAGAAATTGTGAGAAAAGCACATGTTGACAGGGCAGCCCTCCTCACTAGTATATGGCAGATGAAACTGGCACACCCAAGCACAAGCCAAATGAACTTTCAATGATTTATTCATGAGAGCCACAAAGCAGTGGTTTTCAATCTGTGGGTTGAGAGAGGGTCAAATGACCTTTGAGGGTCAAATGACCCTTTCACAGGGGTCACTTAAGAGCATCAGAAAACACAGAGATTTACATTACAATTCATAAGAACAGCAAAATTACAGTTATAAAGTAGTAACAAAAATAGTTTTATGGTTGGGGCTCACTACCACAACATGAGGACTATATTAAATGCTCACAGCACTAGGAAGGTTGAGAGCCACTGCCATAGAGCATCATGACCAATATTGAAAAAATGCAATTTATTCACACTAAAATGAGCAATCATTCTATAGGTGGAATGTCAGTCTTTGTTCATTGTGATCTCAAGTTATTTTCCAAGGACAACAAAACTTAACAGGCAAATTCAGCAAACACAGAATTAGTTAAAAGGTACAAATTAAAACATTAGTTTTGTCAAGTCTATATTACTGTCTTCTAGAACCTTCAACAGTTTATAAATTAATATATGTGTGCTTACTTGGGGCTGAGAAGGGCAGCGGGACCTGGCAGGACAAGAAAAAACTGTCGCAACAAAGGTGTAAATTAAAATATTAGTTTTGACAAGTCTATATTAATTACTGCCTTCTAGAACCTTTAAAAACTTATAAATACTTTTTAATGTTCTCTCAGCAAAGAGATGGTCAAAGACAAGACAGTAAAATGCCTACCTGGAACCACAAGACCAAAACCAAAAGAACCCATCTTATCTGTAAACAGTTCCACTTGAAAGGCAGGCTACAGTGGAGGCAAGCTATACGAGGTGCTAGCAGACACAATTAGTCAGCCTGGCCATGACAATTTACCACAAGTTTTCCAGTAAGAAAAAGGAATATATTCTAAAGTTTGAGGGAATGTCGTACACACAGTCACAGCAAAGGTAGATTTGTATCCTACTTGAGGGAGCTACTGGAACATACTGACACATACTGTGGAGAGTGACCAAGGAAAGAATGACCTAGGAGGCTTGGGCTGCTGTGGCTTTCCATGCCATAAGTGTAGGTACCTACACAGTGATTTGGAACAAGCAACAGATTGTATGAAGGAGAGCATCATGCCAGTGAATAAATGTAAAGTAAAAGACATGAACACAGGAAGTCATCAAGTTTCAGGAACCACCAAAACCTGTAGGGAGAAATCATGTGAGATTCGGGGTTTTCTGAGTACTGAACTGCTAAATAGCTGGCATCACAATAAACCAAGGGAGGTTAGAGGGGAGTATGAAAAGGCTTCAACTCATAGTGCTAGTTATCAATCATCAATCACAGTGCCTCTTACAGTCTTGCTCTTTCGGCAAACTACATGAAAATTTCTAAATGAAAAAAAAAAAAACCTGCTACAGCGGCAGTTACCTCATAACAAGCGTTAGAATCGAGGCATGTATACACCTGCTGCTGCACAGTCAACATGTCCTGCAGCAGCATTCTCCAGTGAGACTCACCAACAGGAGGCTGCCTGGAGAGAGAGAGGAGGATACATTAACATGATGCCAAAAGCCCAGGTACCATTTCCTGCACACTCACTCTCCAGCAATCCATAGGGCTAAATTCATGTGCCCTTACAGGAAAAGATAAACAGAGTTCCGATGAGGAGAGAAACCCCACAGCAAAATAAAGCAGAAGAACCAGAGACGGATGAGTTTCAAATACCATCCTCATCTGCATCCTCTTCACAGGTCTTTCTGTTTGTTGCTTACTTGGTTCTGTTTAGCTTTGGAACTGTTCTTTGGGACATTGTCTCATCATGTAGCTCAGCTGAGCTGGGCTTGAACCCATGCATAGCTCCAATTACTCTTGATCCTCCTGCCCTAGACTCTACCATGCTAGGATAACATGCAGGAGCCACCAGGCATGACTACACTGGTCTTTTGAAGTTTCATTTGAACATTAAGACACAGAAAGCAACCACAGACTGATCTTAGCACAGGTCTGGGGCACAGGAACCACCCACCACCAGCCTTATAGCTGGAGGCATTGCTCTAAGTCAGTGGTTCTCAACCTTCCTGATGCTGGACCCTTTAATACAGTTCCTAATATTGTGGTAACCCTGAACCATAAAAATGGTTTTCATTGCTACTTCATAACTGTAATTTTACTATTGTTATGAATTGCAATATAAGTATCTAATATGCAAGCTATATGATGTGACCCCCTAAAGGAGTCATGACCCACAGGTTGAGAACCACTGCTTTAAGTAGAATACCAGGCAGCAGTTCACAAGCAATAAACAGAGACCTTCAGGAGTTACCTTCTCAGGTGACAGCACAGGGACAAGTTGCCAGAACCTCAGAGTGGTTACAGGCATTGCCACCTGCCATAGGAAGAAGCTTTAAGCGCCAAAAAGAGAGTAATTTTTATCATAATTCCTGAGACATAATTTTCAACACCATTTCTAACTGTTATATACATAAACAAACAAGATAGATCCAAAGAATATAATAATTTAAAAAACATTCTCCCTTAACATGTTGCTTTTGGGTCTCACTGTGTTGTACAGGCTAACCGAAAGTGCTTAGGTTTGAGCACTCTACCTCAGCCCCGAGTAGCTAAGATAACAATAGTCCTGGTCACCATGACTAAAATTTTAATAAGCATAAGCCTCACTGTCAGCATCATTTTATATTTACTACATGAAAAGAGCAATTCTTACTCCATGTGCAGCGAGGCACACAAGGACACGGTATTTCTCTGGCACACACATAGACAACACACTGCTGCTTGAAAGTATTCCATGACAACCATAAAGTATATCCAGTATTTTAACCTTGCTCCTTGAATTTTTGTAATGGACTTGTGGGGCTCTTTTCAGATTTGGCTTGAAGGCAGAGGAGTAAGAAAATGTCTGAAGTTAATGTCCACCTTATTATTAGCTTAACAAAGTTTGAAGTTAGTGTCCACCTTATTATTAGTTCAACCAAGTCAGACCTTGGCCTTGTCAGGCTGAACACAAGTCTCTCAGCCCAGCTGTTCCTCTGGAAGCCACCGGTACTAGGACAGATGGTATAAATGGTCCCTCACACATGGCTAGTCATAAGTGGAGATTCTAATTAAAATAAATTATAGCATATCATTTACAATGGCTTTTTCAGAATACATCCCATATATAAAAATCAAGAGTGGGATATGAAAAAACTAGAATTTAGCAAACTAACAACACACCTGAATACATAGTATTAGTTACAAGTCTGTCATAGAGATAGATTCCCCCTGCCCTAGTTCAGGTATAAATAGTACCATACTCAAGATGGTAAAAACCTGGATTCATGACAAATGTGATGGGCTCCGCTATCATTTATGATGTATATAAAACTATTTTAGAGGTATTAAAGGCTTGGGCACACTCACGTATTAAGACTGATATCAGGGGCCAGAGAGATGGCTCAGTGGTTAAGTAGCACTGGCTATCTGTTCTTCCAGAGGACCTAGATTCAATTCCCAGCACCCACAGGGCAGCTCACAACTGTCTATAACTCTAGTTCCAGGGGGATCCAACACCCTCACACAGACATACATGAAGGAAAAACATGCATAGAGATTAACACTGGCCCATCAGAAGCATACACCAACTCAGCAGGAGTAAGGCTTTCCATCTGTGGGGGCACAGGTCCGAGCGAAAGCAGCAGCATCCTGGGAGCACTGGCCCCTTGTGAAGCTGTCATAAGACGGCAACAGTCACTTAATCAGTAATTACTAGGGCCATGGTGTGTAAGTCCCTTCCCATTTAAAGCACACAGGGGCTGCAACTTACAACCTAAAAGAAGTCCTAAGGCATAGATACATGTTTGTTAATAAAGACAGTACAGCACTGCAAGAAAAGGAAAAAGCGATAAGAGAAAGACACAAGATGCCAGATATGCCCAGGATACAGAATTTGACCCTGCTTGGAGGAGCTGAATACAAGCACTATCTTATTAGTATTGAATTTTCATTTCTTCTTTTATCCATATCAGCTATATCTCTAACAATTCATTATTTAATCCTACTGCCAGCAAACTTGCTCCCTGTTGACTAGGATATAAAACTACCCTCTCCAAGCATCTTTACATTTTCACGCCTTCCCCATGTGACAGATTAGAAGGTAACTTCCTCAGTCACAAATGGGGACCACCCTCAAAGCTCCGAAGGTTGCAGAATCTTCACCTTCACACCAGCCTCTTCATGTCAGGCTCTCTACCTACTGTCTGACAAGCAGTGAAAAGTCACAGGACCTTCCCACTGAGGCTCTGTTGTATGTCCACATAAAGAACTATTAGAATGGACCAAATGTTTGCCAGTTTGTTTATGGGCCATTTGGATCTCACATACTTGAAAATACCTTTGAAAGTCTTTTGCCAGTTTTCCTACAAGGCAATCTATTTTTCCTCATATTTAACTGGACAGCTTGGATAGACAAAGAAGATACAATCTTTCTTGCTTTTACATAGGCTGACACAAAATTGTCCAAACTTATAACAAAATATTCATAAAATAATGTAAATTAAAATGTATAAAAATTCATATATTCATTATTAAGAAATGTGAATATTAACAAAATAATCAAAATAATATGAATAAATATGTATAAATAAATACATAATTAAGAAATGTAACTACTAAATATGAGGGGGAAAGATGCAATTATTAACTAATGAATTCAGTTTTGCTAGCTCTTATAATTTTTGAATTTCCAAAGAGGAATTCATAACTCCATCAGAATAAATGTACTACTTTAAATGATGACAGCATAGCATAGAAAGAGCCAAAAATCACAAAACACAAATACTCCACTTTAAAAATTGTTATCATGCATTCCGGGCGTAGGTGGCACACGTCTTTAATCCCAGCACTCAGGAGGAAGAGGCAGGCGGATCTCTGTGAGTTAGAGGCCAGTCTGGTCTACAAAGCAAGTTCCAGGACAGCCAATTCTACATAGAGAAAAACATTGTCTCATAAAAAAAAAGACTCTTATGATTAATATCTTAATATGTTTTGTTCACCTAGTCATTTGAAAATAAATGTATCTAAAATTTGTTAGAAACTTTGTTATGCAACAACAATAAAAATTAAGTTATACACTCAACTACACATAATTCATCAGTGAATTCAGCAAGATTGGAAGACAAAAGATCAATATATGAAAGATCAATCTACTGTCAAATACCTATGACATTAGTATACACACACACACACACACACACACACACACACACACACACACAGATTACATTATCTATACATTAAGAATGGACTATGTCAAATGAATTTAATGCAAATTGCCACTAAACATACCTAGGAATCAATTTCACATAATAATTATAAGGCTTGTATACTAGTGAAACTACGAAACACAGAAATGAACAGAAAGGCCTTCTGTGGCTGTGGAATGAAAGCCTGAAAACTGACTTAGCACAGCATCACTCCCCCAACTGATGAACAGACCTGACACAACTATCGCCATTCCAAAGGAAGCTGGGCATGCTAGCTAGCACACACCTGTAAACTTCGGGGTCAAGAGGCTAAAGCAGGAGCATATAGTGGGGTTGAGCCCAGCCTAGGTTATGTAACAAGATTCATTCTTTATTTTTACTTTTTATTTTTTTATGTATACAAGTGCTCTGTCTGCATGTATGCCTGAACACCACAAGACAGCATCAGATCTTACCACCAACAGTTGTGAGCCACCATGTGTTTGCTGAGAATTGAACTCAGATGCTCTGGAAGAGCAGCCAGTGCTCTTAAACTCTGAGCCATCTCTCTTGATTTTCTTTTTAATTCAAGAAACAATTCTTTCTTGAAAATCACAAATAACAATATTTGAAAAGGTGGTTCTGAACTTTATATTAGAAATGCAAAGGCCCTATAACATATAAACAAAACAAATTTGAAACAGTAAAGTCAGGAGACAAATATTACCTAATTCCAATATTTGTAATACATCTAAAATAACTAAAACAGTGTGCTATTTGAAAAGAAATAAATGCGTAGAAGAAAAAGAATAAAAATGTTAAAACCCAGCATCACTTGTGTGGAAAACTGATTTTCAATAAGGTTACAAAGGTTCTCAATAGAGAAAGGCCGGGTTTTCAACAAACAATGGGAGGCTAGCCAGACAGTAAGATAATTTTCATCCATAGTTTGAAAAATAATCAAAATCTGTGAAAATGGATCATGAATTTAATTTATATGAATCCAAAAGTTTGACTAGAGAAGATAAAAATAAAATTTCATGACAAATACTTCCTGCAAAACTAATATAACCATAATCACAAAGGTACAGATTGGCTTTTTAAGTTGATTTAAAGAAAAAAGGAGTCTGCTCAGAGATCGATGGCCATTCAAGATATCTAACATATAGGTGCTCAGAAAAATGCAAGTTCAGAGCCCAGCCCCAACCAGGACATTTCCACCACTCCTTCTGAGGCTTAGAGAATGTTCTAGATGAGAGAAGAGAAAGAATGTAAAATCTGGAGGACAGAGAAAACTTCAAAATGTCATCTTCAGAGCATGACACAGAGGCTGCAAAAACATTCTCATCAGCTATGGGCACCTGCACAAGACTGAGCCAGACATAGGCCAACCCTGGGCCAAGTAGAGGCTCCTGGGCTCCTAAGTCCCTGACAAAATACTGGATTCTGGAGAAGAGTCAGCTGTCGCCTTCAGGTTTGTGCCAAGAGCATGCTCACCAGGCTCCAGTGGACAGTTCCAAACCCATGGCCACACAGCCGGTTCTGGCTACAAGCAGACAGTCATGACACAAATCAAAGGTCATGAAGGCTAAGGGTGAAGGGACAGGTAACAGAAGCTGGTGAGTTATAAGAGAAGGTAGAGTTAGAGTAAGCAGAATGAACTATAGGTGTATGACAACGTCAAATGATAATTTTAACCAACAAAGAACAACTTTTTTAAAGACTGCTCATCAGACACTACAGGTAAGAAAATGGAAAGGGCCAGGTGCACACGGGAGACTCTTTCAACACATGCCTCTAATGACAAAGTGGGTCTGGAACAGGTGGGAAAAGTATCAGATACAGTAAGACGAAAGTAGCTCAGTATTTAGAGTGGACAGAAAAGATGCACAAATGGGTAGGACCAGAGCTATGCTTCCAGCTGTTACCCAAAGAGCCGTGGGTAACCCATTACCCATTAGGAGAGAAACATGCAGAAACACACCTGAGTGGAAAAATGACAGGTAACAAACTCACCTCTAAAGTCTGGTTTCAAACTAAACAGAATGAATACTGAAAAGACTAATACTTAGCAGGGTTTTTTTTTTTGTTTTTTGTTTCCTTCCCCAGCATATAATCCTGCCATCTACCTTTATGTAGTTAACCAAAGAAATTAAGTATATTCCTTTGAAAACATAAATAAGTATCCTTAAAAGTTGTGTTTGTAACTTCAGAACTCAAAACAGCCCCAATGTCCACTAACAGGTGAACAAACACAAAATGTGAAACAAACCCAACACATTGATTACTATTCTGTAAAGAAAACAGTATAATCTATTAGGTTGTGGTACAATGTAGGTAAGTCAAAGCAAGTATGCTAAGCAAAAGAAATCAAATAACAAAATAATGTCTGGCTCAATTACATAAGAGTCTAAGAAACCGAAAATATGTATAAAGGGATAGATAACAGATCAGCAGCAGCCTCTTGAGTGGTGAGGGCCTGATGAGTAGGAGGAAAGGGACTATGAAGAAGTGAGGGGCAGCTTGTAAGGGTTATTATCCCATATGGTCATTTTCCTAGATGTAGTGACAGTATGTATTATATATCAAAACTTAACAAATTATATACTTTATAACTTCAATATATTATTGAGCAATTATATAACTTACTGAAGTTGTCAATTAAGACAACAAGTAATATAACAAACACCATCTACAAGCATCCACAAAGTGTGTTTGCCACTTACTTCCGTCCAGTGTGCCTAGTCAGTCGAACCATCAGGCCGCGTGCCTCTTCTGGGCTGGACTGGGTGTTCTTGACAAATGAAACTGGCTTCTCCAGTCCATGTTTTTTCAAAAGCTCAGACACACTATAAGTAAAAAAAGAAATGCTGAACATCGTCCAAACAAAGAGACTAAGTATTTAAGCATCTAAATTATACTTAGAATTTGGCAGAAAAATAAAAGGTATCACATATACATATGATCCAGTATTACCTATTACATTAATTCTTACCAAAAACAAAACTCATAATTATATATCAAACTGCATGTTTCTCATTGGCTTCTATAAGACTATACTTGGAATAAATGGTCTACTATTCAAAAGATGAAATATCAAACTGAAAATCTTTCTGGCAAGCTGCCTCCACTCTAAAAGCATGTACAGTAATAAGGCAACTATGTGACTTTAGTACTATACTTCAACACTTGGCAGTACACAAGCACTATGGTGTACGGAGCACTCTGCTCCCTTAAATGCAACTTAAAATATTTTTGCACTATCTCTAGTTTGAGTGAATAAAATGAGTAAATGGTCTCCAAATAATGATCATTTTCTATAAAACACTATTACTAATATGATATCACCAGCAATTATTTATTAAAAGAATAGTTGGTTGTTACTATTTTGCTCCTTCCTTCTTTTCTTTTTCCCTTCCTTCCTTCCTTCTTCCCTTTCCTTCTTCCTTTATTTCTTTATGCCTGCCTCCCTCCCTCCCTTCCTCCCTCCCTTCCTCCCTCCCTCCCTCCCTTCCCTCACTCCCTCCCTTCCCTCCTTTCCTCCCTTCCAATGCAAGTCTCACATACTCCAGGCTGACCATGAACTTATTACATACCTGAGGATGGTCTTGAATTTCTGATCCTCCTACCTCCACCTCCTAGTGCTGGGAATTCCCAGCAAAGACCACCACATATACATTTTATGAAGAGCTAGGGATCAAACCCAGAGCTTTGTGCATGCTACCAACCGAGCTACATTCCCAGCTCCTAGTTTTTATTCAATTTTTATTTATAGTATAATATTTAAGAATTGTTTTTATACGTGTGTGTATACATGTGTACATGTATATATACAAAAATATGCATACATACATACAAACATACAAATGAATGCTAGTAAATAATACCAAACTCCCTAGAGGGCAAATTAAGAATATTTCCATCTCAGAGAAAGACAGTTCAAATTCAACATTTCGTTATAAAAGTAAGACTATCCCAACAAAGATGCATCAAATTTCTAACACAGTTTGGTATTATCCCAACATCACTCAAACACACTACTGTACTGTAAATCTTATCAGTTAATAGACACTGTGTACTGATTGGTGCAATTGTTGCGGTATAAATTAACATTTCTTCTGTGCCTAGCCATTGTGAGGGAGTTTAATTTCTTAATCTAATAGCACTTTCATTATCTCATGAACTAATCATTATAGATAAGAAAAGCATACGTCCAAAAGGTCACCTAGCTAGTTAATAGGAAGGTTTGAACTTAAATACATACTTATCTGGGCATGGCATCTCATACCTGTTGTCCCAACACTGGAAGGCTGAGGCAGGAAGATGACTGTGAATTTGAAGCTAGCCTAGGCTACATGGCAAGATGCTTTTAAAAAACATAAAAACAAACAAACAAAAACAGCACACAACTATAGTAATGGCACAGGAGAAGCAGAGGCAGGAG
The DNA here is from genome assembly GCF_003668045.3 of Cricetulus griseus. Lineage (NCBI taxonomy): Eukaryota > Metazoa > Chordata > Mammalia > Rodentia > Cricetidae > Cricetulus > Cricetulus griseus. The sequence continues at coordinate 23,070,794 of NC_048600.1, read as the reverse complement.
GATCATCTATGAGTCCAAGGACATCCTGGTCCACACAGAAAATTCTGGGCCCCTGCAAAACCTCCGTAGGGGAGGAGAGAGACTGGGCTGGGGAGCACAAGCAGATGTGCATACTCACTCTCAGGATCATCAGGCATCAGGTTCCTACCCCAGCACACTGCTACAGTAAGCTAGTACATGCATCACTGAGAAAACACTCAAGAGAATCACGGGACAGACTACATGTTCAAACTGGACATGAATAATAGGCAGGCATGGCTACATGACTGGACACACACCTTACTAAGCAGAGAATAAGAAGACTTGTCTTTTTATATTCACCTGAGAATTTTTTCCAGTTGGTCTACCATGTCATGAAGAGATGTGGTCACCTCTGTCGTAGACCTAAAGAAATAAAAATTAGGTTTGGAAGTGGGTTTTAATAAAATATGAGACACTATGGGGAGAAAAGCATGTTACTCTTACACACAACATTATGCTGTTCAATTAAAATTTGAGACTTATTTCCTATGTACCATCCAAAGACTATTGGATCCTACACTACAGGATCCTACACTATTTTCATGAGGAGCTGATAGCATAAAGTTACTATCAGGACATCTCTGGTCATACCCAGAGCATATAGTAAATCACTTGGTCCTATTTCACCAAATCAACTCAATGGACTAAGATGAAAATTGCAATCAATCAAGCATCACTCTCTGTTAAAGATTACCCAGATGTGAGCAGCTCATTTCTAAGGTACTTTTGAGTTAGCTCTGCTTCCAGGTAAAAAAGAATTATGAACAGTTGTTGACTAGAGGTGTGTGTGTGTGTGTGTGTGTGTGTAACAATATTAAAGAACAAGAGGGAATGGGGGACACAGAAGAAGTTAGAGTTGGAGAGGAAGGGATGGAAATGATATAAACACAGTACTCATGAATGAAATTTGCAAAAAAAAAAAATTTAAATTTTTAAAATAGTCACAATTGGTCTTAGTCACAAGGTCATCCATCAATGAAGAATAGGCAAAGAACAAAGGCATCATGTGCCATGGAAAAAACACTAGGGTACATGGCCCACGTGTCAGCCTTCTCCTAGGCCTATCAAGTGCTGTGGCCTCCCAAGGAAGTCCCACAAGACTTCAGGGAGCACACTCTCTGGAGTGCTTTAACTCTTTCCTCTCTGGGAAGGGAATCACATCAACATCATTAGCAAGGAACCAGGGACAAGTACATCCATCAGAAGACAGTCCTTACCAGGGAACAAATATAAAGGGAGACACTGGGTATGTAGCTTTATGAGCCATCAACATCAAAGAGACCACAGATTAACAAAATGCATCCATGAAGTTACATAAAGTTGGCACAACACACACATGTGAGCAGCTGCCAGAGGTGCTCTCATCTTGACATATCTGTGTCCCAGCCATTCTCCACTGACCTGACACTCACAAGTGCTTGGGAATCATGAGCCTACTGAATTCTAGACTGAGTTTTATGAATAAGAAGCCCAGACAAAAACCTTGTCCTGCACCTGGAAATTCTAAAATGTCCCAAACTGAACATGTCCCACCCTGGATGAAATTAACCTGACAGTTACAGAGATTATACTATCTTTTTAAAAATATTGTAATTTTATACACATGGTATTCTGACTACATGTATTTATGTGTATTATGTGCATGCAGAAGCCTGTTGTGGCTAGGAGAGGGTATCAGCCACCATGTGAATGATGGGAACCAAACTCATGTCCTCTGGAAAAGCAGTAAGTGCTTTTAACTCATGAGCCACCTCTTCAATCCCCAGACTATAATATCTTTGAAAAACAAGTTTTAGGCTTGGAACCAGTGATACCTTGGTAATAGGCTACTTAAGGTCCTTCAGGTCATAAAAGGGAATGTCTATCATCGCACACACACACACACAGAAGTAATATTTTTAAATCATCATTTGGGAGCAACTGTTGAAAATATTAAAAAACACAGTGTACTTCCTGAATTAATTGGCATTCACAAACGTAATGGCCAAGAATTATTTAACCCAATCAAATGGGCTGCTTAGGTAAGATGCACAGCACTTTATTGGACTGGGTGTATTGATGTTCTTTTACACCAGTGTCGGAAGTCAGTGATTCTATCTGGTTGGCTTAGTTGACAGGACACTGAGAGGATGCTCTTTCACTGATCCTGCTTGCTGGGGCAACTGTTAGTGAGGGGTCCCTGCATCCTGCTTCCCTGTATAGAGAGGCAGCTTGGCCTCTGTCACTCTGATATGCTTTGGGTAATGGTCTTAATGGATCACTAATGATGTTGGCTATAAAAACTTTGTTGGCATAATCTATCTTACTAGCCTTTTGCTAGTTAATGAAGGACATAGATATGAAGTAGGTTGTGGACACAACGGTGTAGGTTAAGGAACAAACACCTCTTAATTTATCTTTTCCTGGAAAAAAAAAAAAAAAAAAGGACAGGACTATGAAACACTAGACAGTCTCCATCTAGCCTCACCACTGACAAGGAGGGTCCTAGCAGCCTTCTGGTGGTCAGTACTTACTAGAATTCTGATGAGAGGAGAACAATAAAGATTGTGACATGATGGACCCCACATCCCCAGCAAAATAAAACAAAACTAAACAGACTCCAGTCATCTAGCTGTAAACTATATTGCAATGTAAAGGCCTGAGCCTGTCACAAGGAGATAAGAGGTTAGAAACATCAAACTGAACCTGCAGTCTGAACCTCCTTTCCAAAGTCATCAGGATGAAAGAGTGGGAGGGAAGGCTGGGGGAGAGGGTGAGAGAAGGGGAGGAGAGAGAGAAGAGAAGGGAAGGAAGGGAAGGGAAGGGAAGGGAAGGGAAGGGAAGGAAGGAAAGGGAGGGAGGGAGGGAGGGAGGGAGGGAGGGAGGGAGGGAGGGAGGGAGGCTCTTGTAGCTACACCAAGGTGGGGGGAAGCTTTTCTACAGGCTTCAGATGCTATCTGACAACATTCTTAGTTTTTATATTGGGGGAAGTGAGTTGTCTGCTAAGTTAATAGATTCTAAAAGTTCTTTGTCTGTCATAAGATGTTAATTGACACACAGAGGTGGCCAAGGAACGGATGTTCCAATGGGCTAGAACTAGTGAACAGTTGACGGGCAGTAGTGGTGCACGCCTTTAATCCCAGCACTCGGGAGGCAGAGGCAGGAGGATCTCGGTGAGTTCGAGACCAGCCAGGTCTACAAGAGCTAGTTCCAGGACAGCCTCCAAAGCCACAGAGAAACTGTGTCTCGAAAAAAAAAAAAAAAAAAAAAAAAAAAAGAACTAGTGAACAGTAAGGTAACCTGGACTTGCAATCTTCCAATCTCTCCACCATTCTGAAATTCTAAGTTCGTCTCTACACACTCATCTTTTCTTCACGAAGTTTCTTCCACACATCCTAAATGTGCTTTCCTTGTCGTGTGATAGTGAGGGTTACCCTAGAAACAAACTTTCTTCCTGCAGAGACAAGGCTCCAATCAAGCATCTTAGTGCCTCAATAGAAACCATAGTCAAAAATTACTCAAAAGGAAGGAGCACAGAGTAAAGGTCCAGATGCAAACAGACTGGGCACAGCAGAGCTCTCAGGAGAGCTGAGGAATGGGGAGGAGGATGTCAATGCTCGCAGGAGAGCTGGGGAATGGGAAGAAGGGAAGAAGGAAGGAGGACATTTATCTATGCACTTTAGACTGGGACTCTGAGTTTTGTTTTTAAATGAACAAGAAACAGTTTGTTGAACTTAAAAAGGCCAAAATAAATATTAAAATGCAAAAGCTGGATTAGAAGATAAAATTGAAGAAATATCAGATCAATTCATAAAAGGTCAAAATATGGGGAAAAGAATAAGAGGAGATGCAAACAAACACATAAACAAATAAGATCTACAATTAAATACCAAATCTGGCAGACTTAACCTTTGAATAACAAGATTTGCAGGCAGTGGAGAGGAGAGTACAAATAAACCCATCAAAGAAAAAAAATAGAATTATTTAGGAATGTGCCACCAGGCCTTATCCTCCCAGGTCTGAAGTAGAGTAAAACATACTGTTGGAACCCAGCATTTTGCTGACTGACCCTGAGCCCTGACAATGGGTGGGACATGCATATCAGCATTCATGCAGATACTTAGGCAGCTCAAAGGGCCCTGTGTGGTGTATGGCTACATCACGAGTTACAGGGCTGCAGAAGGACTCAGTATGCATGTGCAAGCTTCCCCTTTTAAGTGAGCCCCTCCACATGTTCCCTTTCTCTCCCTTCGCCCCTTCTCCATTCCTCTCTCCCCCTTCTCTGCTTCTTTTTCTCTCTTTCTCCCCCTTCCCCCTTTTCTTCTTCCCTTCCCTTCAATAAACTCCACATGGGTTTGTTGAGTCTCATGGTTCATGTTTTCATCTACCCATGACTGAAGCATGGTTTCGTGTTCCATCTACTCTACTCATAACTGAAACAAAAGAAGAACACAGACCAATGAACAAAACACTGAGGCAAAAGTCACAACAAAAATGCATTGAAATACGGGGCTATGTCACAAAGGAAGGAGAAAGACAATACACAACACAGAGGAGAGGCCAAATCCCCAGGTAAGAGCTACATAGCAGACAGGGGACTCTGATCACACCAAAGAAAAACAAAAGGCAAATCCAGTGAGGAGGGATTCAGAATGGGGTGGGGGAACAAGGAAAAGAGGGAGCTGATAGATTATCAAGTTCTCCTGACCAGGAGCCCAAGAAACAAAACAAAACAAAACAAAACAAAAACAAACAAACAAAAAAAAAAGGAAGCAGGAATCATCCAATCCATAGGAAAGAGAAACAATCACACCTTACTGTTTCAACAATGTTTACATAATTGTGATGGTGGAAACATTAAAGAGTGGAGGAAGACTAATCAATAATGATTTTTACATCATTTACAGTTTAATTATGAAATTAAAAGCATAAAACTATAAAAAAGGGAGTCCTGGTTTGCTTTCTGCTACTATGGTAACACAACAAACAAAGCAATTGGGGGTGGGGGTAAGCGGTTATTTGGTTTAAAGGTTACAGTTGATGATCAAGAGAGGCCAGTGCAGGAGCTCAAGGCCAGAACCTGGAGGTGAGAATTAAGAGAAACCACACAGGATCTGCTTACTGGCTTGCTTCCACTAGCTTACTCCCTAGCTGTCTTTCTTACACACCCAGACCCACCAGCCTAGGGATGACAGCATCCAGAGTGGGCTGGGCCCGCCCATATCAATCAGCAATCAAGAATGCCCCACAGACATCCATACCCACTGGCCAATCTAATGGAGACAGTTTCTCAATTTGGATTCCCTGTTTTCAAGGCGACCAAAACTAGCCAGCACAGAAGGCAATCAAAGAGAAGACAAAGAAAATTACTGTGAAAGTATTTGTTTTTTAAGCAAGGCAGTTGATAACCTTGGCACTTGGATTGTAGTGATTAAGTTCAAGGCCAGAATTACCCATAAAAGGAGTCAGAGGCTAGCCTGTGGTACATAAAATCCTATGTCAAAAACATCCCATCCAAAAATAAAAAGGAAAGAAAGCATTTACTTTGTAAATAAAACTGGGCACCAAAAAGCTGTTTATTGTCTTAAAATGCTTTATTTCAACTATTTTCTTATATTACCTTATACTTGCAAATTAGGGGTAGAATATATATATATATATATATATATATATATATATATATATTATATTATATTCCCATGGGCTCTTTTATAACACAATGGGGCCTCTCTAACCAAGTCTTTCTAAAATGACAACAACTTTCACAGTGAAAGGGCCAGTTGTCTCATAAACGGTGTGACAGTCTGTGCATAGCAGACTGCACTAGCTATAAGCCACAAGGTCAGTCCAAAGAACTCATGGGATTTGGGTCAAACAGAACAAGACTCCTTTTCCTAAGGGACATTGTGGCATCCAATGTGTCTTGGTTCACCACACAAGGAGGGCTACTGTTAGGGGTGCTCCTGTAATAGCTGGGTAAATGTGCTGGCAGTCAATCTGTTACTCTGTGAAGACAAACATCACCTTTGAAGCCTGAATATGAAAGGGACAGATTCTGGGATGATACACTGCTACTAAGCAAAAACTCATTTTCCATTCTTCCTTTCCCTATATCCAAGTCTATGGAAACTAGTGTTTTAGGGTGGATTGAAAACATGGTGATTACTATTGTCCATGTAGTCAAAAGTAAACAATTTCCCTGACATGAGATGAGAGATAGAAAATAGAAGGACAGAAGAAATATATAGCAAGGAAAGCTTCCTGTCTAAACATTTAACTTTACAGAAGAATCAGAAGACAGCAGCTGAGGACCTTGGCTCAAGTACCATAGGCACACAGACAAGGATGCTTGTAAGCATCACATGGAATCCTTAGAAACAAAACTGCAAACGGACATCCCAGGTAAGAACTACTAAATATGAATGAAGAAGAAAGACTTCACAAAATAAATACAGTTGGTATATAAGATATAGATAGATAGATAGATAGACAGATAGACTTAAAGAACACTATAAGAACAAAGAAATCACTGCTGTAGACTTTTAGAGTATTCTTGCTACACTGCTGGTGTTTCTTGCTTTTCAGTGTGTCATGGTTAATGGGAGAATTGTAGAAATTACAATTATAGTGAAACACCCATTTATTAACAAAAGAACAAAGGCTCTCTCCAGACACCAAGGTGACAGACAGTTAATTTCTTCTCTATATGGCTCACCGTTATGCCTTTCAGAGGTGGGGTAGACTCAGGACCACATGAAAACTGAGCATGCACTCCACCTCTGAGCTACTAGGCCCCAGACTTTTGTTTTCTCATAGTCTCAAAGTTTTCTGTTGGTGAACACTTAGAAAAGGGGTGCCTTTGTCTTAAACACTGGAATAAGAAGACTCAGAGAGATTGGCCTCCTTGGCTTCTTACCCACATCCCCTTTGTGGAAGGCATTCTAGGATGTCATAGCAGAGAGAGAGCTGGTCACTCCGTTCACAGTTATAGATGCACTCCAGTGCTACTGCCATCAGCTGGTCCTGGTCAGGGATAATTTTTTGCTGTAGCTAGAGAAAATAAAGCATATTGTACTCAGTGTTGGTTCCCCATATCCAAGCACCACTGTCAATAGAATATTAAACAGGGCCATTAATCAGCCAAAGAAACAACTCTTGATTTTTCTGTAGCTTGCAGACTTTTGAGGTATTTAATAATTCTAAATGAAATCACACTTTAATTACAGAATCAGCTAGAAAAGATCATTTGTAACCCAGAAGCTCCATCTGCTAAAATCAGATTCTTCAATTCATGACCCATTCCAAATAAAGGAGATGCAAGTAACAAATAACACAGTGACTTAAAAACACAGTAACATTAAAAACAACATTCTAACCCCAAAGCCAAATTCTGTTTGTTTCAATTACAAAATATATGAAATTCCTGAAGCAACGTTACAAACGTTTGAGCCCATGTACTGTGCTACCATCCTACTGAGTGACTAACTGCAATGCAGTGAGTGGCACAACCACAGAGCACACTCCAGCTCTTAAGTACAGAGATGGCCACTTCAGGCCTCTTTCCATGCAAGTACTCAAAGAAAACAAAATTCTACTGGAAACTTTAAGTGGGAAATGTCGATTTTCAACATGATTAAAACACAAAGGTATTTGGCCGATGAATCTGACTACATAGAAATTAAAAACAAAAATTTTACATGGTAGTGAATAAGAAAAGACATAATAGAGACAGGAACAGAGTTTCGTCAAGGCGCAGAGAAATCATGGATGTCAGAGGCTACCTAAAGGAGTGGGAGCACAAAATAGACAGTTACTTATCAAATAAATAAGGAGGGAGGCAATCATTTGTAAACAAAGGAATTAGCCCACTAACACAGAAAGCCAAAAAGGGGCCCTGGAGAGGTAAAGAGTTAAGTTCCCTTTGAATGGCCTCATGTGCTCATGGAGAGAATAAAGATGAAGAGTCAGACTGGAAGCAAAGTCTCATCCAAGTCACTCTGGAGGACCCAAAGCTAACCAGTCCACAACCACAAGCCACTGGGAACACTTCCATGAATTAATGGCATGGTAAAATCTGTGCTGCAGGAAGGTAACACTGAGAAATACCTGTCTAGTATTCACATATTTCAAGAAAGGCAAATGGCTACATGTTTTATTCAAAAGCACATGGTAAATTTCCAGGTAAAAACAACAAAAGCTGACTATATACAAAGGATTTACAAGCTCCCATATGGAAGACCTATCACAAACATGATTGCAGAAAGAATTTAAGGTCAATTCTTCATTCCTCATAAAACATTCATTGTCAATCCATCCTGCATCGCATGCGGTATTCTGCTGCCATCAGCGCCCAAAAGTGCTCACCTCAAATGTAAAACCAGTCACTAAGTGGAAACTGATTATTAGAAGATGAAAAACTTTAAATAACCAATGAGCAGAGGCATCTCAGATAGGCATCCATTGTATAAACCCATATATGCCTATGATAGAGCAATATTTTGCTTCCTGTTTGAGTTACTCGATGCCATGACTGTTTATCTTAGTGAGGTTCACAGAGCTAACTGAGGCCGGTATGAAGAAGCAGGCTCAATAAGAACATCTGGAAGAAGCCTGAAGCACCTTTGGCTCAAATTCTGGTCTCATGACAGTGTTCCAGGGACTGTGTCGCCTGGCTTAAAGTACCACTCCAATGACATGGGAGCCATTGCATTGCCTGAAATAGCAATTTTATCTACCACAAAATTAAGAGATTTTCACAACACAAAAGTATTTGCACCTAATAAAATGGCTTTCCCTCCAATGACCCCACACAACACAGGAGCAAACTTAAACAGGCAGTCTTCTGCAGCTATAAGAATCATGGGATGAAAGAGGATGTTCTTATGAAAACCTAAAGACCTTCATAAACTACTTGAGTGGCCTTGAGAGAAGACACTTCCACTAATTGGTGGCATCATAAATACACTGGGAAAGAATATGGGTGCAGGATTAGAAGAGCTAGGCAATAGCATGAACATTTAACAGCACAAATCTCCTTCTACTTCCTACCCTTCCTAAAGAAACAGAATGAGTTAGTTAACGCTAGTGAAATGTCTTCATAGTTTGAGTTCAACATCTGTAACTATAGATCATAGTACTGACAGTTTCCAACATAAAAGAAATATGGAATGAATGAGTCAAAAATAGCCATAACTGTGTAAACTTTGGGGAAAATGTACATCAACAATATTGAAACATTTTTAAAGAATAAAATGACAACTTTTTTCTACATAAAGGACTTCCTCTATACGGCTGATTATAAAAAATTTATGCCTAAACCTAATACTACAGACTTAGGGGGAAAAAAATGAAAAGACTATAAAGAAATTAGAGTTGCTACTCACATCAGGTTTGGAATGCTGAAATATCTTCAAGGGAAATTTCAAGTCTCCTTTAGCTAGAGTTACTAGATATTCTTTCAGTAGCTCATTGGCTGCACCCGGAGACCGTTTCTCACAGCGGTGGAGGAAGGGAACCATCCACTGGTAAGCACTGGTCACATAAGTGTCCTCAGAACACTGTAAGTATAATTAACCACAGCAAGCAAGCATAATTAAAACAGCACTATATTAGACAAATCAGCCTAGTGCTAAGCATGGAAGCCCCACACTTTCCAGAGCAGTGCAGATTCCCCACCAACTGCGGGCCTAGCCACTAGCAGGAGAATGTGCACCTTCCCATGGGGTTTGAGAGGACACAGTGGCTATACCTGTGCATCCCATCTATGCAGACTGGAACTGGTCTAGGGTCCAACGGGCCTAGGCCCAGCTCTGGAAAACATCTACACTAAGGCTACTGCTCAGCCATGAGGTCCTGATAGCAGAGAGAGATTCAACCCAGAGGAAGAACAAAAAGAACACGTGAAAGGAGGTAAGAGGGAGACTTCTGGGACCTAGTCAGAGTTAAAGGAAGAAAGCACAGAGACACTGAGAGAGATGAGCAGGCATGCCCTAGAAAGGAGCCACTTGGGAATAGAGTCCCACTAGTGAAAGCCTCATCTCCCCCATCCTCTTTTTTCTTTCTCATTGTTTCTCTGTATGGCATGGGTCCTTTTGCCCATCCTCTCTGAAAGTACACCATCATTTCTCATAATCTCCCCAGGACAAAAACATACAATGCTTTTCAGTATTTTTGTTTCTTTGCTTGTTTGTTTATATGTTTTTGAGGACACACTTTCTACACAGCCCAGGCTAGAACGCTATGTAGATCAGTCTGGCCTCAGACTCATAGAGATACCCCTGTCTCTGCCTCCCAAATGCTGGGATTAAAGGCATATACCACCACAAGCAGCATAAACATACCACTCTTAAGAAGGGTCTTATATAACACAACCAAATCTCACTGATGGCTGCTAAAGTAAAGAAATTATTGAGAGAAGGGAGATGGAAATGAGGGGATATACACACAGAGACAGAAAAGAGGGAAAGAAAGGGAACAGAAGATAAAGGAAAGGCAAGGTATAAACTAAACCACAGGTGTGTATTCCTGCTGTAATATGCCCATACATATTCCTTCCTAGGCTCTTACATTTCCTATTTGCCTTGTGCCACACAAGGAACATAGGCCCAGGGATGCTCAGAAGGATCAGAGGCACCTACATGCTCCATCAGCAATCTGAGTTTTTCAAAGTCTTTCTTCTGCTGCAGGTCTTTCAGAGTGAGGGTGAAGTCACAGCCAGCTTCATAAACCAGTGTTTCTAGAGTCACCAAATCATCACAGAGAGCCAGCAAGCCAGGAATACAGCGCTCCACTCCAAGACGTATAAGTGACAAGGAACAGTCAACCTAAAATTGAAAAATGACAGTAAACTCCTGAATAAGCCAAAGTGGAAACCTCCAATGTAAATGAGCACGTTAACTATTTCTATAAAATTTCATAGTCAGAATGTGTCTTACTACAAAAGACTGGAGTTCTTTATCAAGCATATCAGCATCAAATTGTTTGAAATGTATCAATCAGAAAGATATACTGAGGACACAGATATGAAGGGAAATGGCTGTCTTAATTCTTACATTAGAATAACAAAAGCAGAGGGAAATGTGGCATAAATAGCAGTGACAAAGCCAAATGAAATACAGTCTCACTACAGCACTATGCTTCATAAATGAGGTTTTGCTCCACAGGCTTCCCTGCTCCATGCCAAGCCAGCTGCACCCACCCAATAAATATTTATTTCTTAGCTAAAACAAAGAACAACATTTCCTTTACTTGCACAGTACACTGACATTTATCTTCTATTCCCTCATCACAATTATAAACAAGCATCCTCCGGTTGATGGGAAACCATCAGTTGTATCCTACACTAGTGTTCCTTTCGCATTACTATTCTAAAATACACAGAGGGTCTAGGAGGAACTAACACCAACCTAGGAGTCAGAAACACAAGATGAGGTGTCTGCCATTAGAGACTGGGAATACAGTGACTGACACCTGACCAAGAGTTAACACTAAGGCATGTGACTCTCCCGAGAGAAATATTATAAGCATCCATTCATCCTAGACACGGCACTGATGACAGAGCAGGAAAAAATTTGGCCATGCCAAGCTTAGTGTACCAATTATTTGAACTGAGGACTCTTTTTAAGGAAAATGGGTCACTTAGAGTGACTATAGCCACGAGTCTCCTCCTCTTCTAGGAACTGTTTCTTGCTTATGTGTCCTCGGGGAAGCACTGGGCCTGGAGTGCCATCTCTGGGCCCACCCTATGAGGGACTCATGTAGACAATCATAACTGCTCTTGTTTCTGGGTGGCACTGACCATGCCGTATCCAAAGGACAGAGTTCCACAGAACATGTCATAAACATTTACACTCTGACAGGAACACTCAATATTGACTGAAGGATGAATTAATGTGAATGATGAATCTAAAACGGATTGGAAGCAGAGGGAACATTCAGGAGAACTGTAGCTCTTGGTGATGAGGAGTCCTGCCAGAAACACAGGGCTCACTCCCTTCCTTAATGCACTCACTTGTTCATACTGAGGAAATGTTTGATGGACAGTCCTCATGTGCTGCACAGTGTAACTACAAGCATACAAGGGAACGAACACAACAGATCATTAGAAGACAGAATTTGGGTAGACCAGATGAAGAATGGGTTAAGAAGTAGGATGGTCTGTCTTCTCCTACAGGTAAGACGATGAGGATGCTGAGGACACACAAACATTCAAGAGAAGTTAGTGACTTTTGTCCTGCATGTGTGCTGCTGAGGAGCCTGTGCAGCCCTCACAGTATCTCAGTGCAAGACGACCAAATGAAAGGAAGGTTCAACTGAAAGAAACCAAAATCTATGTGAAAAAAATGTTGTAGCTAGAGTGGACACTTGGGAACATAAATCATGGGGCATGATTTGAGAAGAAGATCTGAATGGGCCACATGTGCAGACAAGATTAGTGTCAACAGCAGCACCCTGGGGAATAGTGATAAGGGGCAAGTAAACAAACCAGAACCACAGGAGCAAGGTAAAATGAATGGCTATGACAAAAACAAGGAAAACCTGAGCTGGGCACACAGAAATCCAAGATGAAACGATTTCTGCAAAGAAAAGAAAGTAGTACCACCAGAAAAGACGTTAAGTTAGGATAAGAGATAGTTTTGGCTTCCCTGGCCAAAACTTCCAGACAGTAGCAGGCACAGCTGAACTGGAGAGATGACGAGGACCAACTCCAAAAGCAGAAGGCCTAACTCTGGGCTAGCTAGAAGGGAAACAAACACAGCAGAAGCTGGGAAGGAGCTGTGTTTTTCACATTTTGCATATATACAAGTGAAAGAATTTGAGTTTCCTGTCCCAAAGGTGAGTGTGGAGACTGAAAATCAGCAGACCTAGTGAATACACACAGGAGTGCAGGTGCAGAATGCAGAGCACAGGGGAAGAAAGGGATGACTGTGAACTCAAGGACAGAGTCCTCTTCCTCTGGGAAAAGCCAGAAGGTCCTGATAGAAGGAAGTCCTCAATGCCCAGATGAGACACAAAGCGGAAATCATTTTCTGAGAGTGGTGAGGAAAACGAAGGGGTAAGAGGAAGAACAGAGAATGAAAGAGAAAACACCCATGGAAAGCACAGGAAAAACTGTCAACAAGAAAGAGCACCCACAGCCCCAAAACCTCTGGACTATCAGACAGCTGAGGAAGACAGAGGTAAGGAGTGAGTTACATGGAAAGACTGCTACAAACAAATCAAAGGGAAAGAGTGTGAGGGAGCAAAGCTCAACAAAAGCAGGACCTGGAGTCACTTGATGATGACCTTAAGCGAACAAGTCACATCTGAAAGTACACTTCTCTCTGCAGAACAATTAAAAACAATCTCAGAAGAATTTTCAGAAAACCTGATGCGTGCACACAAAAACTGCATGAGGAACAGTTGGAAGACAGCACATCTGCCATTTGTGTTTGCCAACTTCCCCAATGTTTACTACAATATGCAGGTTTAAAGTCAAGTTACCAAAACTTGAAAAGAAAGCAGACATCAATGAAAACTTAACAGGAAAGTTCCACATGCTGAAGCCTTCAAGGGGGAAAATTCACCACCATAAGCATTTCCTACACCACAAACAAGTTTTGCTGGAGGCATTTATAGGCACTAAGGAAAAAGAAGTCCCACATCAATTAAACCTCTAAAAGTGAAAAATAAAATCCATGTCAGGTATCACTTTGATTGTATCGCAGAAGACATGAAATGTCAATGTCTCACAGGAAGCCAAAAAATAAGTCATTATGAGTGTTTTTTAAACAGTGAAAGACATGACAGAACATAATCCAACTAAATATAAAGTATCCCAAGCCCCTTTGCATTATCAACAACTCTAGTCTCCTAGGGGGAATTCATGATATCTCACCATTAGTAGCATCTCTTCTAATGGAGCAGCTTCAGATTCACAGGAAAACTGGGCAGAAACCAGTGTCCACATAGCTGCTAAAATTCCTGCCCCACGAAGGAAGGGAGGAAGTCTGCATTGCTGGTGGCACCATGTACTTCAGACACAGGTCCCAGAGGCCCCTGATATGGAACTCACCTGAAAGCTGCCTCCCCCAGAATTAGCTTTCATAGCAGCAGAAGGAGCCATGCAAGCTTCTAAAGGAGGGAAGCAAGCAACAGTCCTATCTAGCTCTAATGCCCATGAACCACAATGACCAGCATGGCACAGTAACTCTGAGTGGCACACATACTTTGGATGAATCAAGAGCTGCTCAACAAGAGGGATATCATATTTAGTACTGGAAATCTAGCCAACTACTCAGAATTCGTGAGTGATCAATCTCGGAAGAGAACCTATAACTGCCACTTTACTAAACCAGCACAATCCCTAACAATTATTTGTCCTTCAACCCACAGGTAAGTGTTGTCCTCACCCTCATCACTTCTCTTTGCAACAGACAGAGACCACTACAGAAAACCACAAGCAATAAAAATGCAGAGCTGTGAGGTCAGGCATAAGGAAAACAGAAGGCACATGGGAACAGAGTTCCTGAAAGTCACAATCACAATCACCTGTGACTCTGCACCACAACAGGGACTAATCAAACATTTCTTTCTTTTGATACAGTCTGTTAAATTACAGTGGTAATATGTCTATTAAAATACAGAGAAAATCAGGAAGAGTATGTACCATAGTTTGCAGTTCCCATTTTAAAGGGCAACTTTGAACAACTTGTCTTGCATGCATTTGCTTAGTAAGAATCCAGAAGTTACAAAGACTTCCAGGCAAAAGGCAAATGAACAGAAGCACTAAGGACTGTTCCTGTTAGTCCTATGAATTACACCTAAGATTTCTGGCCTGGCTGCCATGTGGTCCTAAGGACCCAGCACCACCAACACCGCTGAGCAACCGTGCCCTGTCCCCTCACCTGCCCGGCATGGTGCTCTATCTCCTCCGCTCTACTCTGGTACCAGTCCATCACCTTCTCCACCGTGAGCTGGGGCATCCTGTACTGCAGTAGCTCAGGCTGCTCGGCATACAGGAACTCACTGTCATCCTGGAGGCTAGGCTCCACCACCATTCTGCAAAGCACAGCAAGAACAATTAGAACTGTCTGGAATACTGCAGAAAATGGCAGCAGGGATGAGGAAAGAGCAGCTTACAGGGATGGGGTGTCTGTGGGCAGGGGTTAGGAGAGCGCGCACACACACACACACACACACACACACACACACCATCACATCTACATTCCAGGTCACTATGACTTTGAAATTTCCTTTCATGAAATGGGCTCATTCTCTTTAAATGAACATATTCTTCAACCTTGGGGAGAAGTAGTTGAAAGACCATTTCAATCAGAAAACTCGAAGCCTTCAAATTCTAACTATTGGCTTGAATTATTCTTAAATTTTTCTCCTCTATCATCTATGTCATCTTTTTAGTGCCTGTAACTTGAATAGTAGACTTGTTTTATTAAGCATTTGATATCCTACTCCAACTCTGCATATTTACTCAAACTTCTAAGGAAATGCCTAATTCTAGCTTGAGTAGACTATCTAATTTTTGTATACTATTCTTTTGTGAATGCCCCTAAGTAAATTCTCTTAGTCTCTGCTCCTATTTTATACAGATCTATAGTACTTAAAATAGGCTGTTTTAAGATTTTGTTCTTTTTCTTTGACAACTTCTTATGTATCTCTAATGCATTCGGGTCACTCTCCTTAGTGACTGCCCCTGTCAGTCCCACCGTACAAGTCCTTGCCCACATTCATGCCTTTTTATTTTGTTTGTGACCCAACAAGTTAACAACAGCCATCTGTATGAACATGGGGTGGTATTATCCATTGGAGCATGGTGACTATGGTTTTTTACTTATATATTTGTATTATCTAAATTGTACAAACAATAGTAACTTATCTTCTGGATGACATTAATTACAATTTTTGAAATTTTCTTCTCCTTGCATGATGTCTCCTTTTCATTGTTATTCCATTATCTGTGTATTTTCCTCCTCTCTTTGTTCTATCCAGCAGAATCTATCCTCAGATGTCCAGAAAGCTCTATGCATGTTACAGAACCTATTCATTTGTTAGCTCCACTGTGTCAGGGTAGTGCCCAAACCTTTGAGGACCATACCTCGGGATCTAATCACCCCTTTTCTGAGGCTACTTCATTTTCCAGGAAAGAGTTCTACAAACTTCTACATGAGGAATACTCTGCCTCTGAGACATGAAGGGGGATGAAAATGTGTAAATTTTCTAAAAGCCTGAATCTTCAAAGCATTACTTCACTATCCCTCCTCCAGATGCCCTGCCTGACAGCCAGGAAGGAATGTGGAGGTTTGGTAACTCAACAAGCAGTCTACAGGCCTAAAGGATAAAGCTCTTGTTCCTGGAGGGAAAGGACAAGTGAAGGATCCTTTTCTGTTTCTAATAGGTGGAAACTGCAGGGATTCAAGGGTGCCTCCTACTGACTGTCCTCCCACACCTCACTATACACACCATCTCCATATTCTGAGCTTCCCTAAGTACAGTCTTAGAAAAATAAGAACTAAAACTCAACCAAGGATAAAACTGAATATACATCATGACTATAACTGTGAAAACATATTTGCTCATTTGGTAGACTGAAAGCCAATATGTTAAAGTGAAGAGCTGTAATAAAGATCATTGCTTAAACATTTCAACATTTGGTACTTTCTTGTTAATTTTTTTTTCTATATCCCAAGTCAACAGTGTTTTTTTAAAAACTCCTCTAAAGTACTCTGACTAAGGGAATACCACAAAGTAGGACTCCATGGGCCATCTAATAAGCCCATGCCACAAAGAACAAAAATGACTTATGCTAGTTCATACTGACCTGCATTCCAGTTCTTCACACCAATCTTCAGCTCGATGTTTCTGCTCAGCCCAAGGAATGATCCTCAAGGAGTCACCATTCCAACTAAAATTTAAAACAGATATATCGCCTTTAAAATACAGACTACCATTTGCATGAGGCATATGACTAGAAATACATAAAAATGCTTCCATGAGAGTTCCTGTTCACACTATTCTAAGTGGTACATGACACAGAGTATACTATATATGAGGGAAAACCAGCACACTGCTCTCCTGGTTTTGTTTTGTTTTGTTTTTTGTTTTTTTTTTTTCATCCTTTAACTATTTAAAAGGGAAATTCCAAAGAAAAACAAAACTATAGTGATGAGTTAAAGGATGACAGGAGTATGCATTCACTCACATGTCTACAGAATCAAGATCCTGTACTGGATGTGTCATTTCAACCCAGAGTCTTCTGCCCACACACACTAGCAATCTCTCCCCTGTTTTTCACTATGGAAATGGTCTGTCTGTGTCATCCTAGTGCAGCAGTTCCCAAGCTCCATGAGCATACATGAACCACTGGAAATAAGGCAACTGATTCTAAGAAAGTTAACTTTAACCTTACTTATTATTTTTAATTTCAATCTAAATAGATGCTGTCACCAATCCCCAGAACCCATGTAAAGCTAGGAGAGAACCGACTCCAGACACCTGTCCTGTGTTCTCCACACATGTGTGTATGTGTACACACACACACACACACACACACACACACACACACACACACACACACACGATAATAGCATATTTTAAAAGAATCCATTTAAAGGCAAATGGAAGTAAGCACATATTAATATGGAGAATAATTTGCTATAAATCAATGGTCACAGAAAACAAACAGTGGAGGGATTTAAACACTATCAGCAGAGTCCCCATTAGCTCTAACAGTCAGAGACCCAAGTGAAACATCGAAGCATACTCAATTAAGAATAAAGACAAAACTTTAAAAAGAAGAAGGGGGAAATCACTTGAATTGCCCTGCTTACGCAATTCAGTAAAACACTTTTTCTTGTATATCAGACTATCGATTGTGGGATCACTACTCTAGAGAAAGGACCAAATGCTCTGAGGTTGTGAAACATGTTCCACACAAGAAACACTCAGTAAACATTGGGATATTACGAGGGTAAAGAGATTAGTCTTCAAGTGAAAAGGAACCAGAAAGCACTGTGGGGGTTCTGTGGTGGCAGTAGGGCTGAGGGGATTGGGAAAGAGTAGCAATGCTTACCAATCGAGAACATCATGCCACCAGATATTGCTGGAACGAATTAGCCAGAGATGAGGTCCCCCAATATTAAATAGCTGATCAGATGCTCTATTGAAAGTACAGCTTTTAACCAACACATAATAAACTAGACTAATAAACCAAGTGCCTAAGACATATTGTGAGCATATTTATACTCAGACCTTTAAGTATTGGAATTAGGGCAAAAGCCATGGTATCATCCATTTGTCACCAAATAGACTATTTTATTCCCTTTCATGTCAAGAATATTTTATTGCAAACTGCTGGGATGAGAAGTAAGATAACATTTTGGATGGAGATGATGATGATGCCCATTCTGCCAACTGAACAACAAATTAGTGCAATGAATCGAGAAGGAGAAAAAATACATCTCGGCAGCTATTATAACTTTTCAAATCAAAGCAGACACGGTTCCTTAAGCTACACAAAATGTTTTCAAAAGAATTTCAGAAAAACATATTACAAGCTGATATTTGTATTTTCTACAGAGGATATATGAAACCCAAAAGTCCTTACCACAATGACTAGTACGGACAGGGCCCTGGGCCAGGCATGCTCAATGTCCAATGTACTCTAGAAAATTGCAAGACACTTTGATGGGTCTTTGTTGAATGGAATGGGTATTAAAGCAGTAATAATAATTCTGCTCAGAGACCCACAGTGAAAGAGAGACCAAGAGCCC
Organism: Cricetulus griseus; assembly: GCF_003668045.3. Taxonomy (NCBI): domain Eukaryota; kingdom Metazoa; phylum Chordata; class Mammalia; order Rodentia; family Cricetidae; genus Cricetulus; species Cricetulus griseus. The sequence continues at coordinate 23,052,027 of NC_048600.1, read as the reverse complement.
TAACAGTAATGAAATGTTTCACTCTATTACCAAAGCACAGTAGCCCCCTTCTCATGTCAGCAGCGACCAGAAACACTTTACAGTGCTCACTGATCTCTTCCTATGGCACCAAGAGCACAGAATGCTTTGAAAGTGCAATACCTCCACTCAGTCATACCAGTCTAAAATGAGCCATCTACATTATTTTCTTCACCTTCCAGTAATAGAATCAACGTTACTGGTCTTAGGGAATGAAATCCCACCGAAGATAGCTTACCTTCAGATCTGATCACCAAAGCTTATGCAACAAAAAGCAAAAGCCAAGCATGGGGGCATATGGATACAGACCCATCACTTATAAGTGTGAGGCAGGTGTATGTTGAATTCAAGAGTAACCCTGAACACATGGTCATTCAAGGTCACCTCAGGCTACATGGTGAGACTCTGTCTCCAAGGAGGGGAAAAGGCTTTGTTTTCTGGCAGCTGTTACTAGAAATTATTTTGTAATCCCTTTTAGAAGATCACAGTACTAGCTGAAAGAGAATAGTAAACTCTTAATTTTACCTCAAATAATAGCATCTAAGAGAAGGAAGGGTCTCTTCCCAAACCATAATCAAGACTACTTCAATGCAGGTTAAGGATTAACTTCACTCCTAGATGACTGCTGACAGGCATCTCAGGATGTATGGGGATTATCTTTTTTTTGGCTAATTGAGGTGAGAAAACCCACCCCCTGGGTGGCACCATTCCCTGAGATGGGATACAGGAGAATCTGGAAACAACCTAGATGCCCATCAACTGAAGAACGGATAAAGAAAATGTGGTACATTTACACAATGGAGTATTACTCAATGGTAAAAAACAATGACATTTTGAAATTTGTAGGCAAATGAATAGAACCAAAAAAAAAAAAAAAATCCTGAGGTAACCCAGACCCAGAAAGACAAATACCATATGTACTTACTCATGAGAGGATATTAGATGTAAAGCAAAGAATAACCATGCTACAACCCACAACCCCAGAGAAGCTAGGTAAAAAGGGGACAATGAGAGAGACACAAATGGAGGGCCCTAGGAAGGGAAAACAGTTAAGATCTCCTGGGTAAACTGGGAGGGAGTGTAGAAGGGAGGGGATGGAGATGGGATCATGAGGGATAGAGATGTTCAAATTGGGGGAGGCACAGAGGGATAGAGGGAGCCATTATGGAGTTAGAGATAAACCTGGTGTTAGACAAATTCTCAGGAATCCACAAGGATCACCCAAGCTAAGACTCCCAGTGAAGAGGGTGTCCCCTTTAATCAGATTAGTGACTACCCTAATTGTCACCATAGAACCTGTATCCAGTTACTGATAGAGGCAGATGCAGTGACCCACAACCAAGCACAGGGCTGAGTTCAAGGAGGAAGGATCATATGAACAAGGAAGGTCAAGATCATGATGGGGAAAACCACAGAGTCAGCTGACCTGAGCTAGTGGGAGCTCACAGACCATGGACTGACAGCTGGGGAACCTGCATGGGACCAAACTAGACCCTTTGAATGTGGATGACAGCTATGTGGCTTGAGCTGTTGGAGGAGGGGGGCTGGCAGTGGGACCAGGACCTATCCCAGGTGCATGAAGCAGCTTTTTGGAGCCCATTCCCTATGATGGGATACCTTGCTCAACCTTGATACAGGGGGGAGGGGCTTGGTCCTGCCTCAACCTGGTATGCCAAACTTTGTTGACTCCCCAAGAAAGGCCTTACCACCTCTGAGGAGTAAATGGTAGCAGGAAGGAGGGGAGGAGGAGGGGGAACTGGGGTTGGTATATAAAATGAAAAATAAATATTTTTAAGAAAATAAAAAAGGGAAATGAACTAAGCACAAGCACTCATTAATCACACTCTGCTTTCTGACTGTGGACTCAATGTGACCAACCACTTCAAGCTCTGGCCACCCTGGCTCTTCAGACCTGATGGGCTGTACCTAAGAATCACTTGCCAAAGAAACCATTTCTCCCTTAGGTTGCTTTTATCCAAGCATTTTCTCACAGCAACTCAAAAAGTAACTAACACAGCAGGGTTTTTATTTATTTTGTCTACTGCCATTCCTTAGCAACTAAAACAGTACCTGGCATTTATTGGACTCTAAAAAAGTATGTGTTTAGTGAGCTAAATAATTAACAGAACAACAAAGAATTTAAAAATGTTCTCATGAATAATATAAAGTAAGAACTATAATATGGCAACAGATGCAAATAGTCTATTCACAATAACAGAGTTATGCCTACACAGTACAGACTTAAACAGATGAGAATGAGATAAGCAACGACTTCTAATCTTTAATATACTGATGGAAGGCAAAATTACATGGGTGGTTCACGATGCTTGAGAATACAAGAGTTGACAGCATTTGTTTGCATTTGACTGTAAAGACATTTTACTGTATGTCACATGGGAAGAGGAGGACAAGAATAGAGTCATCTCTAAAACTCACACTACAGTTCAGATGTAAAATGCCCCTATAGACTCATGCATTGGTACATTTGGCCCCCAGGTGATGACAACTGTTTGGGGAAAATGTAAAGCACTTTAGGATGTAGGGCCTGCTGGAAAAATGTGGTGGATCCATCTGTCTTTTTCCCTCTGTGTCTCTGCCCCCTGACTCCTCCCCTTCTTCCTGAATGTCACCATGATAAGACCAGCTACTGCACATTCTTCCCTTCCCACCATAATGGACTGCATCCCCCTCATAAGCCAGAAGAAATGTCCCTCTGTACATTGTTTCTAGTCAATCTCTGTCACAGTAATGTGTGAAGCGAAACACCATCATTCTTCACAATTCAAAACAACTTACTCACTCACAAGATAAACAGAATGGCACAATGTTTAAGGAAATTTAGAGGAAAACCTTTTATTGTGTTTACCTCTAAAATACTAATCATGTAAGCCAATCACCAATGTGAAATTACAGTTCACAAAACACTACAAATCCTGTTGCTCCTACCCAGAACTGTAGAAATCTCAGCTAATCACAAAGCCTTTAAGCCAAGTTCTAGAAAAACAAAGGTGCTTGTACATATGCCTTCTTTATTCATCTTACTCTTTCTTTTTCATACTCCACTTGAATTCAGAAATTTAAATGCATCATCCCCACTTTCAGAAAAATAACCTAGAAAACTTAAATTTACAAAGCAATGGGTGCTTTTGTTTGACTTTAGGATTCTTTGTATTAGAGCCCTATTCCTATGGTTTTTTTCTGAATAATTAACTATGCTGGTTTCATTTGAAGGTAGCATTTACCTGTCAGCAGGAAATGAATGAATATAATAAGTTCTATTATAGTCAACAATTCTCTCACCAAATACTTCTTCCACTAAATATAAATGTTTTATTTCAAGCAAACTGTATGAAGTGCAGACTTTCTAAAGTTCTTTTGTCCATATCCTTGGAAACAAAGGCTGGGTAGACAAGTGTATTGCTACTAATTGCTACCTTGTATGCATTGGTTTTAAGATGTGGAGTTCTATTTATTTCTATTATTTAACAAAGAAGAGAATGTTCTGGAAAAAAAAAAGCCTCCATAAATAACTACCATTGGGCCTCCATATGTGACTACATTGGGTTACGTTCACTAAACAAATCAAGATGGGAAACCCATCACAAAGCCAGTTAGCACTCACAGCAACAGACAGAAAAAGGTATCTTTCTGAGTTTAGACTTACAGAAGATTAAATTAGTACATATAAAATTCTTAAATAAATGTTCAGTACTAACCATTATATTACTTCTAACACTAGCAAGAAGGTTGTCCCTAAGTAGCAAATATAAGATAAATGTGATTTTAGTTAACATTGCAAGATGTACTATATAGTAAGCTATACAACCATATTAATGATTTCCAAAAAGAGTAGTCTTCCTGCCCAATGCTTAATACCAAGCATAAAAATGAGAAAGAAATTATTTGAATATCTCAGAGTACTAATTTGAAAACAATCATTACATTTTAAGGAAAAAACACAAAGTCCAACTGGATTTCCACTACAGAACTTCCCAGAAAAGTCAGTTATATTATTAAGAGTGTTCTATATAAGATGATTAATGTCAACAACAAATGAGTAGAGACATCACTAGAATAAAATTGGTATCTTCCATCATTACTACCTCCAGCATAATGAAAGGCTAGTTCTAATTTTGAAAAAGAGACAATGAAGGCCCTGAGACTAACGTAGGATAACTTGGCTTGCTATAAGGGAAGTTACAAAGAAAAAAGAAAGAAACGCAACCACAAACCTAGGTGCACTTTTTTTTAACTTTGTCAAAAATAAGCCTAACTGGCAAACAAAAATAAAACATTCATGGAGTAATCCTTACAATAAGCAGTATTACAGAAACAAGAAATGTATAAACACATGCTTTATTTATTTTGTAATACTCATATTTGTAATGTTACACTTTATTAATCAGACTTTTTGATATTATGACAAATATCCAAAAAAAAAAAACCAGGGTTTATTTGGGTCTGTGGTCTCAGAGGTTTCACACTGACTCCAACATTTTGGGCCCGAAATGAGGCAGAACCTTCTCTGAGGGAGAAGGCAGGATGGAGCAGGATTACTAATTTACAAAAGTCAAGAGAGAGGTAACAGTACAAGCCAAGGCCAAGACGCTTTCAAAGTCATGACCCCCTTGCTTCTACTAGGTCCCGCCTACAGTTCTACTGAATCCCAAAAGTCTACTCAGTTTTGGAACCATTAATACATTCAAGTCGTTCAGCTCAGCTCCCATGTGATACAATCATCCTCAAAAAAGCCTCATAAACCCCTACTTAGGGTTTACTAATCTTCTGGAGTATCTCAGTCCAATCAAGCTAACGTCATTACATGTCACATGCAGCAGAAGGAAATAAGAGACCAAATCGAAATAGATTAAGCACAGCTTTCATGTGTAGTAGCTAACTATAACCCAGGCTATCAGTATGTCATTCAGGGAGGGAGAATACCTATTAAATGTGATAGTGTTGGAGAGCTATAATGTAAGGACAGATGAGGACCATTCTTATCAAAAAGTCCCTACCACCAAATAAGAAGGAATCAAAGAGAAAATCCAATAAATCTTGTTCCCTAACTTCTATGGCCTAGGTTAATACAAAACCATTGGAGAAAATAATAATGAAGTCTTTAGTTCACATTACTTAACACCAACCAAACCCTGAACAATCTTATTTGGTGTATTAACTACACCAGGAAAACCACTGCCAGAACAAAGATAGAAATAGATGACATCTGCATTATCAATTACAAAGCTGAAATGTTCCAAAATGCTCAACAAGTGTGCAGATGGACATTACTAACTGAAACCCTATATCCGTTTATAATGCTCATAGATTTTAAATAGTATCCAAGGGGGATAAGAATGTCTTTATATCCTACTCATTTATATAACCAAAATAACATAATGCTTAAGCAAAACCACAAACCACAGGAAGACAAATTTCTTCATTGTCACATCTCTGTCTATTCCTGCCTGAAGATCTATGCTGAGTGTCTCTGAAAGCATCAGATACACTACAATTGGAATAATACAGAGACCCATGGGTCTGTGCTCAACAGGCATTTTAGACACTGTCTACAATGCTTGCCGACTTTGTACAACATGACTATGTCTATAGGGTACTTAATATGAGTGAGCAGAAAGTTCCAAATAATCTACTGTTATAGATTCTAAATATGTGAGTATATGTATATATGTATCTATGTATGTATAATATATAGGAAGATGTATTCATCAGTCATTATAGAAAAACAATATTGTCTTTCCTGCTTTATATTACAGACACAAATACATGAAGCATTTGTTAAAGATCAGGCAGCTATTAAGTTCTCAGCCTCACTGTGACCTCCTCAGCCTCACTGTACTATCCTCAGTCTCTCTTTGACCTCAGTCTCACCGTGACCTTCTCAGCCTTGCTGTGACATCCTCAGCCTCACTGTGACATCCTCAGTCTCACTGTGACCTCAGCCTCACTGTGATATCCTCAGCTTCACTGTGACCTCTGCCTTACTGTGAGCACCATCACTATCCCCTGAATATCACAGAAGTGCTTAGAACTGGGGTTTCCAGAAGTAACCCAGATAGCCAGGATGGACCCCAAGAACAAGTCCAGACCCTGACCTAGAAAGGTCTCCATTTCCACACGACATACCACCATCTCCCCACACCAACACCAGGTCATGAGCCCAGTAAATATAAGTCGTAAACTTTTTTCAGGTTTTATACACAGCATCCAAAATCTTAATATTAAATAAAATGGGTATACACTGAATTTTTAAATTTTAAATTTTAAAACATCTTAATGCATTTTTTATTAGCAAAAATAACTGTTGATAGCATTTTTCTTATTACAAATACAATGTTTAAGCAAACTTGCCTCTATCAAAAATTGGAGAAAGTGTCACCGTGGGTTATTTATATGTTAATTAAATATGGCAGGATAAAGACAAATTACTGTTACTGACAAGTATTTACATATTAATGAAATCTTGACTAGCAAAGACATTGTGTGATCAAAGAGAATTATAGGAACTGCTTTCCTGAAGCTATTCAGCCCTTCAGAGTAAGTTATACTCTGTTTAAGGATCATAGGTTCTAAAACCATTGGTAAGGTCACTCAAATTTATAAGAAAATTAATAAGGAGAGAAAACATTTATCTCCATGAAAAGTCTAACTTTGTTGCAATCAACAACACTGGGTCTATTAACTCTATCTTTTGAGGGTAAGACATCAGCCTGAAAACAAGCAAGGTATGTGTGGTACCCTCTCAAACAACCTTAGCTTCAAATGAAAATGGTAGCTTCATTTAAGTGACCACCAGGGTCCCAGACAGCTAACATTAGCAATGCTGACATAATGCCAATGCTGCAATTTTTACTTTGAAATATTAGTTTCTGTGTTCTTAATCAGAGAACTTTTACAAAGCCCATTTTCCCTTTAAATAACAGAAAGGCAAGGATGAATACAACCCAGTTTCCACTATAAGGAGAGACGTGCAAGCCACACAGGGAAGGGGACCAGTTTACCCTGATACAACCAAAAGTTCCTAGATTCAGAAATGGCCAGAACAGTCTATTTAAGAGTGGTCCTCTCTTGACAGTTGCCTCAGAGGCCTTTCCTTAAGACAAACCCTATGCACACTCACTTTACTCTCTCTGCTCACAGCAACTCAGGAACAATCTCTGCAAATGGGGACTTAATTAGTAGATAACAGATCAACTTTCATTTTAAAGGAAATAGTATTTCTCACAATATTTTATTATAACAATAAAAATATAGTGAAGATAGAACACATAACAAAATACTAGGCTACATAAAACATAACTAAGAACTCCCATTTCTTTGTTGGAAAAAGTTACATTTTTTTCCTCATTATAACCCAGTCTAGCCTAAAACTCATGGCATGCATCATCCATTCCTCAGGCTGGCAAGAGCTGAGATTACAGACATGAGCCAATATGCCTGGCTGCTGATTCAGTTCAACTAAGGAGTTAATCGGGAACACCATTAGCACCTTGTGAATAAGTAATGTAATATGTTGAGTACATGAACAGCCTCAGATGAAATATTTTCCAACTATCCCTTTTCTACTCATACTTTCCACAATCACACACTGGATTTTCAAGGCTTAGATCCAAACATTGCCTTCTACAAGAAGGTTTTTCCTGATTCTTCTTTGCAATAGAATGCAATCTCTCCTGTCTCCAAACCTATCTGTATTCCTCTATGAATCAATAAATTAAATTGCATTTTTTATATAAGTATGTGCATGTATTTGGGCATGCACCTGCCATGGTTCAAGTGTGGGGGGTCAAAGGACAACACGCAGGAGTCAGTTCTCTCATTCTACCCTGATGGTCATAAGGTTAGGAAACAGGCCATTATCCACAGAACCATTTGGTTCACTCCATCCTTTCATCATTTATCAGGTACTTACATCTATACTTATCTCTCTGGTCTTCCTTACTAGATTATAATTTATCTGGAGAAAAAGAACATACTGCATTCATATTTATATCTACCTATTCAAGCTCATATAATGCCCATATTTGAAACACAAACATTAGCTAAAATTTCTACTGAAGTAACACAAAAATCTTACATGACTCATGTCTTCTTTAAGCTGTCTTTACAAAGGAAATTAAATAATTCAGAAATATTAATTTTAAATCAGTCTCACATGACTAGTTATTTCAATAAAAAAGGAATAAAGTTTAAAAAAAGAAAGAAAATATCTGCTTTACACAATACCATTAATACATTCTTTATCGCAAATAAACTTCCAGAATATTTATAAAACTATAAAATACATCCACAGAAACCAACTGTAGAATGATGTCTTGTTGATGTTCAAGGAAGATAAAAACAATAGTGCTATACCTTCTGAATTGAAAACTGCCTGGAGTCAATGCTGACGTCATTGAAAATGTTCCAACAGCTGCATTTCAGAGAATTGCAGATTACTATTAATGACATAGTGACATAATTTGTATGAATGATTCAGAGTCAGGCATGGTGGTACATGTCTATAATCCCTGCACTCAGAAGGCTAAGGCCAGCAGAACACTGTGAGTCTGAGCCTAGCCTGAGCTACATAGTGAATTCATGGCCAACTCACTTTATATATCAACTTTGACTCAACTCTCCCCATCAAAAATTACATTAAAGATTTAAAAATAAGGTAAATCAATTTGACATAATGAAATCTATTCTGAAATTGTTCATTTAGTCATCTTTACACTTAGCCTTGATAAAATGGCATATAAACTATTGGGGAACTAAATAAAAATAGTAATCTGAAATGTGGTACTAGATAATTATTCATCACAAAACAGAAAAGAAAATGGGAACATCTGCAGTGCAGTGACCATTCACAGGCAGTTCTTGTGCATGGGCCAGGACACTTTTCGGAGTCAAACCTTCAACTGCCAAGTGACCTCACCAAATTTCCATGGTTAAAGACACACACGATGCAAAGGTGCCACAGTCACATTTCCTGAATCATAACAAGTGCTGCAGGCATCCTATCCCATTAACAAAATCCCAACACTTACATTTTAAATACTTTGCCATAATAGCACAAAATAAATATTCAGTCTTTTGTGTCATTATCCAAGAGTATATTATGCCATAATGAATAATATTTTTATTAGCTAGTAACTCTGTCACAGAATTTCACAACTGACAGATACTTAAGTACAGAGTTTACTTCCATGTGTTAAAAGTACATGAAAGGGACTAGACAGATGGGTGACTTAGTGATTAAGAAACTTGCTGCTCTGGCAGACCTGTTTTCAGCTCCCAGTATGTTCTTCTGGCCTCCATGGGCACCAGGCATGCAGGTCATACATATACATACATGTCGGCAAAACACTTGCAGACATAATAAAATAAAAAAATAAAATTTTAAAAATTCAAGTAAATGAAGACTATATGCAATGTAGCAATCTAGGACAGCCTCTTTCAACAGAATTAGTAAAACATTAGATAAATAAATCTGTAGCTATTTCATTGCATTGTATAATAAGTTGGCTATAATGGTTTCAAATGTAGATATATCCCAATAAATTGATGTACTAGCAAACAACTTACAGATAGCCTATTTCTTGTTGCCCATGCACAGTTTTCTCTGCAGGATGCTTCCTGCGTGTCCAACCTTTTGACAGTGAGACAAAACAGTATCACCTATAAAGCCCACACTAAAGAACCGAACTTTCAATTACATGTCCCCATCAAAACAATCACTCAACATTTTAAGCCATCCTTGGTTGGGGCACATGCCAGCTAGATGAACAAAAACAGCAACAGTACACGCATACTCCGCATTGGCAACCAGCTTCCTCTTTCAAAAAGTACATTAGAAACCATTCCAGCCATACCTGGAATTTCAAGTTTTCATCAGGTTTCTGTTATCTCCTTCCAAGTCCCCAGAAGTCACAGCCTCTAGTGTGCAGATGAAATGAATGAAAGCTCTTTCTCAGTTTTCATCGTGCCATGACTTAGTATTATGTGTGATTATCAGTTCAAACATATCAAACCCTGTGTGAGTTTTATTAACTGCTCTCTTTCCATCAGTGTGACAAACGTCGCAACCACAATTTACCTCATTTCTCTAACATGTCCTGAAGTTTCTACAGTGTCTTTGAACAATGTGCACATGGAAATCGTTTTGAAAACTGTGCTCTGTGTATGAATGAGATGGAACTCTTGCCTAACAGAACAGTAATTCTCTTTTTTCCTTCCAATGTTTCTGAAAATATACACTTAATCCAATGAGAAGTCTAAGAGAGCAAGTATACACAAAGTCTAAGTACATAAGGCCAAAGTTAGTAGTAAACTCTGTTAATAACTGTTAATGGCATGCATTCCAGGCACTGTTCTTAGTGGCTTCTGCATGCATGTGTGTTGGTTAGTTTTGTCAATTTGATATAAGTTCCAGTCATCTCAGAGGGGACCTCAATTGAGAAAACCATCCCATCAGACTGGCATGTGGGCAAGCCTGTGGGGCATTCTCTTTGTCGATAGCTGATGTAGAAGGGATCAGCCCACAGTGGCACTACCATCCATGGACAAGTGGTCCTTAAGAGTATAAGAAAAGCAGGTTGAGAAAATCATGGGATCAAGCCAGTGATCAGAGTTCCTCATGGCTTCTGTTTCAGTTCCTGCCTTGAGTTCCTGCCCTGATTTCCCTGGATGATGGACTATAAACTGTAAAATGAAATAAACCCTTTTCTCCCCAAGTTGCTTTTGTTCCTGGTGTTTTATCACAACAATAAAAATGCTAAGATAGCAGAGTCATCCATTCATTCTCGAAACAGGAAGGACTAAATGCTATAATCACACCATTTCATATTTTAAATAACACCACTTTACATTTTGCACTTATGGAAGTGCCAGTAACAAATTAAACCCAGATATGAAGTCTCTTAAGCAACTGAAAGCCAGGACTCTCACATTTAGCTGCATAACTTCCATAGACAACCAAGTCATCCAAATTACCTTTTCATCATGTTAGTCATCATTCTGAAAGATTTTAAAGAGGTAAAAAAAAAAAAAAGTGGTAAAGTGGAGAAATCTAATTAGAACTAAAGAAAACTCTTAAGTGTGCTATACATCCTCAAAATTATGAAACATAAAATTCATTTATGTAATGAGTATCTCTATTAAATTAAAGAAGGGTCCTAACTAAGAAATGTGCTCTGGGGCTTGAAAACAGCCACTCAGAATACAAAATGTAAACATGTTTGCAAAACTGACATAGACTAGATGGCTAATAAAATGATACATCACAAAGAAAAATGTAATCTCAAAGCTTTAAACTACTGATGGTCACATTTCATCAGTGTCAAGTACACCTGATGATCTAAGAATGACAATATAAAACACAAGATAGGATGTGGTATAATTCTTCTATACATTGTGAAATGTGTTGCTTTCATTGTTAATAAAAAGCCCATTGGCTGATAGGTAGGCAGGATTTTCAGGGCAGAGAGAATGCTGGGAAGAAGGAGGGCAGAGGGGGAGGAATCATGAGCCAAACAAGGAAGAACCAACATGGAAAGTTCACAGATGAGGTAAACGAGCCTCGGGGCAGCACACAGATTAATTGACATGGGTTAATTTAAATTGTAAGAGCTGGCTAGAGACAAGCCTAAGCTATCAGCTGAGTATTTATAATTAATAATAAGTCTCTGGGTGGTTATTTGGAATTGGCAGGTGGGACAGAAAACCTGACTACAGGATATTTCCTGGCCACAGAAATGATAAAATTTGAATCAATAAAAACTGGCTAATCAGGGTCTAGAGAGATAGCTTGGTAGTTTAGAATGATCATTGCTTTCACACAGACCTTGGTTCAGATCCTAGCACCATGTCAGGAGGCTCATACCAGCCTGTAATTCCAGCTCCCAGGGATCAGACACATCTGGCCTCCACAGACATTTGCAAATATGTGCTTCCACCCACATGCACAAGCACACACCCATACATAATTGAAATGAAAAATAATTCTTTATAAAAATACTGGCTAATCAGGACCAGCCTGGCCTGGCCAGTTCAGCATGTACTCCAGAGGTAAGCTCCACAGACAGGCACATGGTGAATCACAGTCACTTCAGCACCTCTCCTGACTCCTTCCATACCCCACTAAGAACAGCCTGATTGAAGAGGGAGAGAAGCACGTTCATGAGACAGACAAACAGATGCTACAAGCAAGGGCCAGACTGCCCACTCTGAATGGTACTCTAAACCCTTCAAATGAAACTACTTGCAACTTTCCTTAGGACACTTTCTGGAAAAGAAACACATATATCAAATTTGCTCAAATAAAATCACAGAATAACAGGGTACCCACTGTCTGACCCACGAATCACACACTCTAGTTGGGAGAAGAGGCCAAGCACCATGAAGGTTTTGCTCTAATCAGAAAACACCAGCACAGGAGCCCAGGGCAGACACAGGATCATCACTCAGGCAAGGTCTCAGAAGCAGACACTATGTAATCAATTCTGATTTGTACACAATTTTGTTCCATAAAGTTTCAATCCCCCACCTCTGCTTTCTAACACTGACCCTCCCAAAGGGATCCGGCTAGCCTGGGAATGGGGCCCATTGTCTCAGCCTTCAGTGCTGAGATCGATTTAAGCTCTGCATATGCATTTCTTTCTGGCATTCTGATGCCATTCTGTTGGGAGCTGAAGCTGCATATCTCACCTGTTCTTGCTACTCTCCCTTTATTGACTTTCTCTCTCCTATTTTTCCTGATGCTCTAATATTAATTGCTAGTCAACCTTAATAACTAGTTCTCTTTTCATTCCTACACCCCATACCTAATAAATCAGAATAAGCAGACTCTCTTGGCTTCTTCATTCTCCAAAAGTTACTAGAGTTGAAAGGGCAATCATTTTGAATTGGCTACTATTGCACTCAATGTTGAGATTATCACTTATGGCTGCTTTTGCAGTTTGGGGGGGGCCATAATATGATTCTATCCAATGTCATGAGAACATTGCGTGAGGGTTTAGCTACTGAGGGAAAAACCTCACAGCTAGGAACAACACACCAAACATACTAGTCCCACTTGAACCCCAAAAGTCCTTCACCTAAAATAACACAGATGATTTCAAAAATTCAATCAATGAACTAATCCAAAATACACAGACCCCAAAAACAAGAAAGAATCCAAGCAATATGACTCCTTGCAAATTTGCCAACATTACACTAACAGATTACAAGAGTTAATTACATTAAATCCCAAAGAATTCAAAAGAATGATTACAAGACAGCTCAATGAACTCAAAAATGTAACAAATTACTAACTGAATTCAAAGAGAATACAATAAACAGGTGAATGAAATAAGCAATTCAGAATAAGATAAAAACGAAGAATTCAATACAGAGATAGAAAAGCCAACGCCTTTTCAATGAATTGAAACAAAACACGGACCTTTCAGGTCATTGGTTCCTGGGTAGAACACCCACATGGAACATCCTCCTATCCTCTAAAAACACTGATAGCCTCTTATTTCAGTGGAAAAACCAACTTTACATAGTCACCCTTGTGTCTTAAGAGCTAGTGTGCCTATGTGTCATGCTGGCCTATGACCTCAGCACTCAGGAGTCTCAGAAGCAGGAAGTCCCTGCATATGTCAGAGGCTGTCCTGTTCTGCATGTTCTCCCAGACCAGTGAGAGTTCTCTAGTGACTCTTATCTCAACAACAAACCAAAATAAAGTACAAATAAAGTAAATAAAAGGAGATATTGAGGTCTCCATTAGAGCATAAGTGGTAATACTTGGGCTTGATGTCTATACTGGCTTAGAATCCAGACTCTTGCTGTGACCGCTTATCAAACAGCCTTGATGCTGAATAAAGAGCATTAGTCCAACGAATCATATTATGAATTCACCTTTCTGTCTCTGGGATTTCACTCAGAGACAAGATTGTGGAGCGGTGCAGGATGCAGACACTGCAGAGTCCCTAATTTTACTTATCAGAACTTCAGTTCAATTTCTGAAAGACATAACTAATTCAAGAAGGCACTGTCAGCCTAAGCATTGTGTTTAAGCAGAAAACAAGTCCATATGAAGGGGATCCTATTTTGGTAAATAAATTTTTGTTCACTTTAACTAATTTTTAAAAGATTATTTTTTAAGATGTAAGGTGTCTACCATAAAACACACACAAACACAATCATAATCGATAAAACAGAGTAGCATACCAAGCCTCAGGCAACAAGACCGAGTATTCATGTGGAGAAGTGGTTTCTGGGAAGTTGGAGAGGATGGCAAGGCGATGAGGGAGCAGATCAGAGCCATGGTATGTCAGCAGGATCTCCAGGGCTTGGACATTACTCTCCTGGATGAAAGGCAAAGCACAATGTCCACTAGGAACTTTAAAACAAAGGACTGATTTCTATGGCAAGATACAAAATGTAAAACTAAATTTTGCATACAGTTCTGATGAGCTATTTTGAAATACCCTTGGTTTTTCCTTATTTTCATGTTTCTCAATCTAACACTATAAAAGTCTTTATTTTAAAATTCTAATGGTAACATTTTCAAAACATAGCACCATTTTCTGTACAGTTGTTAATATTACAACAGAAAAGAGAGTGTAAGAGTGTATGCATACACTAACATTGACTACACAGCTCTAAGATTTAATGTTAATAACCATAATTACTCTATTTACAAAAAGCAATTACCCGAGCATACGTTCTTGCTGAGAGAACAATATTCTGACTTCTGAACTTCTTAAAAAATTCAGCATCGTATCTCTGTTCAGATGCATGAGGCGCCCCTAGGATTTCCTGAGGGAAACAGTGACAATAAATAGGCTTCTAAATATGGGTGACAAGAAAATATTAAAATCCATTATACCTCTGCCTGCCACAATAAATAAGGCCCAAATTAGTTTATTTCAACTACCAACTGCTAACTTAAGTACTTTATCTTTTTAGGGCCTATTTAGATCTATAAATAAATATAAAATAGTGAAAATTAAATTGGCTTCTGTAGGACAGCCAAAAACCACCTAATAACAACAGATAAGCAACAGTTACCATAGCTATTGTTATGGGTACCCACCATCTCTACATGAGAATGCACATGAAATTTACTACTGTTACAGGGAGTGGTGTGAAACACAAGTGAGGCTTTCATTCACTCAGCAAACACAAAGGGACAAGTGTCCACCCTGTCCTAAAGCACTGGGGGAGGCACTGGAGATATAGCAAACAGCACACTTCCCCTGCTTTCTACCAGCAGTTCAACCAGTAAGAAATGAGCCAAGTGTATTTTTTAAAGCAACTGTCCTGCACAAGAGACTTCCCAACATGAAGTAGGTATCACATGATAAGAGGAAACTGCGTTAATTTACAAAGAATAATGCCATTGTTGTTTCTTAAAGTCCATATTAATTAGAGATATAGACACATGGGTAAAAATCCTGGGATATTCACGAAAATATTAAAGTGAAAAAAGGTATATGTGGAGAACAAAGCCTAATGGCTGTAAGACACACACATGCTGAAAATGTCTGAGGTTGTGAAGGAGTACCTCTGGGTTCATCATACTGTCCTCTACCACTCTTCAAGTTTGATATTTTTTTATAATGAAAGGCTAAAAAACTTCTGAGAAACTTAAGTCAAAGTGTTCAAATGGAGAGTGGGAACTACTTATATGAGCTTTTCTTTCCTAGTCATTTACAAACTTTTACAGATTTTTCTAAACTTCCAACATGCTCCTTAGTCACCACTCTTAGCTGAAAACATTCATTTTAAACTATTACTATTTGATGGAAATTCAGTTTCCAAACCACCAAAACTGCAAGAATGCCCTATAGCTGCACCAATATGATTCTCCTTCCTTCAGGGATGGCCAAAACAAACACTCCTCTGAACCTTCGATGTCTAGAAACCCCCGCCCATGCTCTGGACACCACTTCAACCCTATTTCTCTGATCACATAAGTATGCTTTTTTCTTCCACTCAATAACTTTCTCCTCATTCCTCTAATGACTTGCTCCCTTTAACATACAAACAATGTCCCTTCTTCTTTCTGCTATAAAACATGATACCCACACATTCTCAAGGACATGCCACCTTCCTCGACCATGCCCTAGGCCTCTGTCTAGACTCCAGTTATCAACATAAGCTACTAATCAGTGGGATTTCCTTATGCTTCCTACTTATCTGGACAAGCTACAGCTATGCAGGCTATAAACTCGGTTTTCATATCCACAAAAAATGGCTAGCAATGATGACCTCAAACACGTGTGAGAAAATTATCAAAATCTAGAGACTAAGTACAAGGGACATTGGCTGATGGACTGTGAGGGCAATTTTGAAGGTATTGTTGAACAAGTATTTACAAGGTCTACAGTAAGTCAGATACCATGCTGAGCTCTGTAGTTAAGGAAACAAGACAAAACCCTGAATTCTACCCTCCTGTCTCTTATAAATCTGCCTTCCCCTTTTAAGGACTAGTTGATGGTGAGTTCCTTATAGAGGCCTCTTGGGCATCTCCAGAAAGACTTCAGTACTCTTCTCTCCTCTGCTTCCTTCACTAAAAGTCTGTATCCTGAGTACTCCATGAAAACTGCTGCTCACATGTCTCTCTACATTCAGCAACAGCATTATAGCTGGCATGTAGGAAGCACCTAGGTAAAATGCAAATGAATTCACCTTTATCTTATTTGCATGGAATTAAAACATTAACCATGCCCGATATGAAAATGCAAAGCCTATTTCTACCGCTATGTAACTGGCAAGCATGACAGCCAAACATTCTCATTACACAGTTTTAATAGCCAAGTTCATCCAAGACATTGACTCCTAAAAGGTTAATTTCCTAAAAAGAGAGGTCTCAAGAGTACTTTAAAGGTCACTATCATAATATAATAACAACACACTTACTATTGTCATATGGAGAATAGAATTCAACAGCCAGCGAATAATGAAGAATATTAAGTGCACAGTCAAATTCAACATTGCAAGGATCTTTTCTAAGATATTTTCATCCAATAAAACGAAAGAGAATTATGAAAATGAACCATACTCTACAGACACAGGCAGTTCCCAATATGTTTACTCTTGATATTACTTCAAAATGTCACAGAACTAGAATGAAAATGTACATTTTACAGGAATATGACCATCTAATGATCAAGCCAGCATTAGTCAATGAACTCATCAGAAACTCTTCATAGCTTTTTTATTTACATTATAGACTCATTCTTACCAGCCACAGAAAGAACTCACTTAGTGCTTTTTTTTTTTTTTAATTCATCCTTTTCCTCTACCTCTTCCTCCTTCTTTGGTTGTTGAGACAGGGTCTTACTTCATAGCTCTGGCTGTCCTGAAACTCACTATGTAGACCAGGCTGGCCTAAAACATACACAAGTCCATCTGCATCTATCTGCTGGGTGCTTAGCATGCCTGGCCACCATGCTGGCTTTTTTTTTTTTTTTTTTTTAATGTTTGGTGAGAGGGGACAGGTATCTTAATTCTTCTACATGTGATCTCCAGTTTGCCAGCAGTAGTTTTTCTTTCAGTGCTTTATTGGACAGCAATTCAAGGGGTGGGGGAATCCAAGGCTTTTGGGTTTGCATGAAGGCTCAGAAGAGTTAATTAAATACCTTCAGCATTCTTAGACAAAGAGTGTATGTGTGGCCATAGAAGAGAGGCTCCTCACACCACTCAGCAGTAAGGCTGTTGCCAAACATGAATGAGACTCAGAGTTTAAGGTCCCAGATGGGAAAAGAAGAAATCTGAGCAACTTTAGGTAAGAGGATCGCATGAAACACACACATACAGACACAAACCAACTGCTCACAGCCATTGAAAGTGATTCATTTCTACCTACTATTTTTGCTTGCCTTCTGCCTTCTAAAATAAAATAAAGTCTCACTCTATAGCCCAGGCTGCTCTCAAACCCAAGACAATTCCCCTGCCTCAGCTTCCAAAAATTTACAACCATTACTAGCATGGGCTGTCTACTTCCATGTTTAAACACTATCTAAACTGGTACAACACAATGTAAACAAAATGCCCAACAAGGGGACATATGTGCTTGTGTTCCCAAAACACAGAGAAGTATATTGCTACTAAACTCAAGAGAGGCTCTAATAAAGATCAAAGATCAATCAACTAAACTCAGTTCACTAGCAAATCATTAAAATGGGTGAGAATGTTAGTTCTATAAGTATCGATACTCAGTATGCTTTGAAATTCCACACTAGAATCAACTATTGTGCCATTACCTGGAAATAAACAAGTAGTAAACAAAAAGGATTTTAAATCTAGAAAGCATATGTGCACAGAAAGAGATAAAGCCTTCTTATCCTCTAGTCTAACAATACAACTTGTGGCCTTTTATAATTTCCAATTTTTACCAAAACCAATCTAATAGAGAATTTGTTTTTTTAATAAATTGATTTCCCCATATACATAACCTCAAAGACCAAAATATCAGACACTAAGGCAGTGATGGCATGTATCAGAAGAGATAATAAGCATAACTGATGGGCTAAAATCATTTCTTACCTCATATGTTGCAAGTCGATCTAAAAAGGTTAATAACTTCAGTCTACAACGGCACAGTTCCTTTTGTTCCAGGGTTAATCTGTATGGAAGAATTCAATTGAGCTGTTCACATTTACAGACATACACTTCTCTAGGAGGCAAAACAGCATGAAAATAACCCTTGTTCCCACCGGGCTACAGCTCTTAGAACTGTACACAAAATCATGAGGGCTAAACAAGAAGTAACACATTTAAGCTGCTTCAGTAATTTAGCAATTCACACAGTAAGAGCATAGGGACATGACCAGAGATTTTACTTCCCAATGAGCAGTAATGAACAGCTTACTTTGAAAAGTTCACTAATTTAAGGAGCTCCCGTCTCTTCTTAAGCTCTTTCTGCCTTTGGCTCTTGGCAGTCTCTTTGTCGGGTAGGGTAAGCTCCTCGTAGGCGATGCAGTCAATGTCTACATCACCCGGTAATGTGAATCTGCAAAGAGAAATGAACTCAGTTGATTTTTATTAGTTTGGTTTTCTTTTTCCATGTAATAAAAAGTTGCTTTCTCCTATATTTATTCAACTAAGTTAATTTCTACAAAAATAGAAAAAAAAGTATCTTTTTAAACTTCTGCCAAACAGCATGATTCATTCACTATAGCCATGGGATAAGTAATAAGGCTGGTATCAGGGTACATTCACCTGACATAAAACAGGTTTTACAATTCGAACCACGTTTATCTATAATCCTGTGTGTGTGTGTGTGTGTGTGTGTGTGTGTGTGTGTGTATCTGTGTGGGCACTCCTGAACACTTGGGGATTGGATCCCTTGAACTAGAGTTAAAGGTCCTTGTGAGGTGTACAATGTGGGTGCTGGGAACCAAGCTCAGGTCATCTGCAATAGCAATAAGTGCTCTTAACTACTGAGTCATTTCTTCAGCCTCCTGCTTTATGGTTTTATGGCCAAAAAATGATGCTTCTATTCTATTGTGTGAATATGTTGCGCTTTCTTTTTCTGCTTATTTGTAGATAGGCATCTTAGTATATTCTATATCTTATCTATTGTGAACAATGCTATTTTAATAGAGGTATATATTTTCATTTCCTTTTTATAAATATACACTAACAGAATTAATGGATTACATGGCATTTCTCTTTTGTAATTTCTCGAGGAAACTCCATTTCATTTTCCATAGTGGTTATATCAATTTACATTCTCACTAAAGTTGCACAGGAGTTTTCTTTCTCTGTGTCCTCACTAACACTTGTTTATTTTTTGTCGTTTTGTAACAACCATGGTAACTGGATTTAAATGATAAGTTGTTGTGGTTTTGATTGGCATTTCATAGATAGGAATATCACACAATCTTAACATAGTAAAAAAAATGCAGGTTATTAAAATTATTTAATTGTCAGGTATATACTATCATTTATATCTCAACAAAGTCCCAAATGTCTGGTAAGCAATAGCTTGTCCCACAATTTAACACTATTCTTACATTACTAACTGGCATGTAGATAGTGTTAAACACCTGTGGGTATGTTCATCAGGCGGATAAACACTAAAGGCACTTAGTATGACTCTACAGGCTTACATGGAAAGCCCACTGTTAGTGCACAGAGCCCCAGCATGAAGTGTGTGTAGAGCCTGACGTGCTCTCAGCACCAAACCACCACCTGCAAATACAGTTAACTGACGGGAAAAAAAGCACTGGTCAACTGCAACAGCTTCAATGGTGACTTAATGTCTACCTGGTCTAATGTCTCAGCCTACTTTTTCTCCACGTCACCTCTGCAGTGAGCATAGATCTCCAAAACCAACCTGCCGTCGTCTGCCCCCTTCCCTATAGCCATGAGAGCCTCCAGGTCTGTGCCCCTCAATCCATACTGCAGCAGCTCCTTGGCAGCATCCACATTTTCAGGAACTCTCTCCAAACACTCATGGAGAACCCATGACCGCTTCTTAATTTTACTCTAAATAAAAAGAAAAATAAACAGAGACATTTAAGAACAGATGCCATCATATAGAACCTGATGACTGCTCTCTAGAATTGTAAATAATAACTAGACATTTTATATTAGGGTTATTAAAAGACCTTGGTCCTAAGTAGCTCCTTGATATCAACCTAAAAACCACTAATTCAATTCACTATTGGTGATTGCAACTGGATATGAAGGTATGACTCCAAGCATTCAGGCTTTTTAGATTGTTTGTTTAAACTTTTATTTTTAAGATTTATTTTATTTACTATACAGTGTTCTGTCTGCATGTACACCTGCAGGCCAGAAGAGGGCACCAGATCTCATTACAGATGGTTGTGAACCACCACATGGTTGCTGGGAATTGAACTCAAGATCTCTGGAAGAGCAGCCAGTGCTCTTAACCTCTGAGCCATCTCTACAACCCTGTTTAAACTTTTTTTATACAATAAACTTTCATCATATTGTTTCTTCATCCCCAACTCCTCCCAGATGCTCCCCACCTCCCTACCAACTCAACATCATGCTCTTTTTCTCTTTCTGTCTCTCCAAGAATGATGCAGAACTAATAAGACAAAGAGTCCCATAATGGAAACACTATATGGAAAAAAAAAAGTCCTTTATGTGTTAACCAACTACTACTGGGCATGGGGCCTGCCCTGGAGTGTGGCTAATACACTTAGTGAAAGTCCATTAGAAAAAAATGATTTTCCCTTTCCCAGCAGATATCAGTTACAAATACCTTCTTGGTTAGGGGTGTGACTTTGTGTCTACTTCCCCTTCTCAATGCTAAGATCCTATCTGGTTTGGACCTGTGTGGGTCTTGTGCATGGTGTCACATGTCTGTGAGTTCGTAAATGAATCAGTTCTGCAGGGTCTGGAAGAACCATATTTCCTTAGTCTTCCACCTCCTCACAATCTTTCCTCCTCCTCCTCTATACAGATCCTTGAGTCTGAGTCCCAGCCTAGAATGGTGACAGCTGTGGGGCCCCGGCAGTGAGCAGCTCTGTGGGTCAGTGGGATTGACAAGGAGTGGAAATGGACTAGAAGAAAAGGGGAAAAGAGGTGGGGAAAAGAACTGGGAGGGAGGAGGACCTTGGGTCCACACCAAGAGAGTTGCAACAGCATCAATCTTTTTAATTCTAATGACTGACACCGAAACACAAAGCTCTAGTACTCTTTTCTAGAAGTATCTTCTAGAAAAGATCTCCTGTGGCTGCCTCTAGATTGCATATTGGTTATACGAGAAAGAATATAGAGCAGAGAGGTAAAACACGGTGTTTTCCAAGGTAGTAAGCACACTTAGCTCCAAAGCAGGACTCTGGGAGCACCACACACCATGATTATACCACCTTCACTTGACTTAACATGGGGTCAAGCTAACTCAATCATACAAAGTCACAGGAAGCAGCTCTTTGGAAAGTTTTTCTTGCCAATCCTGGCCATGGTCCTACTTACTTGCCAACCCTGATCTATATCCTGCTTCTGGGGCATGCCCTGCTTGCTAAGACTTGAACTTTCTGACCACCACCTCAGCTTACTAGCACCCAAGCAAATGCCCAGCTTCTCTTTCCATCTCAAACCAGCTCTGGTCCAAAAGAATCCTAGAACATCTCTTCCGTGCAATCTGTCCCAACTTCATTTCCTAAATGAAGTCTCTTGGTCTGAAGATATTCCTTCAAGTCCTCCTCGACCCTTTGTGGTTAATCTCTCCTTACCAGAAATGCAAATCTCATTACTGAGACTCTCCTACTGGTTCTTAAGTAGGCCCTGACCAATGTCAGTGAAGAGAGGTTCAATAATGGAAATAATCACAGAGATGATTGGTTTATCGGAAAGTATACATTCAGTATCTATAGCATCAAAATCCTGCAGCAGAAGAAAGATGTTCTGACAATTTTTCCAAGATAGAAATTCTTTACCTATACAAAAATTAGCAGTGTGAAATACTCTATAAACAAAAGATAATCCATAAATATGAATTTCATCATGTTACCACAACTATTTATACATACCAAGTAATTCTGAATTGAAGCAATGTTGACAGCTGACTTCCTCCACTGCCTCTGATAGACAAGGTCGGTATCCAGGCCATACGTGTGAGCCAAAGACAAGGCTTCTTCATACTCTTCATTTTCAATCTTTGTCAAAGAAACAGACATGAATTACCCATGAGGCCGTTCTGATGAGAAGAAGGATCAAGACAGTGGCCTGGCCTATGCACAATGAGTTAGGAATACACATACAGTGTTACCAGAAGCTCACAGACATTCTGAAAAGCAGGTGAATCAGGAATTCCTTTAGCACTTTAATAAACATGATGAAAAGCTCTTGCTTATACAGTCAAACAGTGGCCAAAATTGAGACTAGAGGCAGGCTGCAGTCAGGCTCAGGTCAACACTCATTCAAAATATTGCCAGAGCACAGTGTAACTTTGAGAGGCAGTATTGGTCACACAGACTTCCAAGCCAGCTAGCTGCTGAAGCTCATCATTGTAATCTTGGTAGAAACCTGTACTTAAATACTGGTAGGAGGGACAGCATACAGCAAGTAGCAAAAACCTCAGGCTAGGACCAAGGAGATGGCTCAACAAGTAAAGGTGCTTCATGCCAAGTCTGACAACCTGAGTTTAATCACTAGAAACCACATGGTGGAAGGAGAGAACTGAATCCTGCAAGTTGTCCTCTGGCCTTCAAATACACACTGTGGAACTACTCAAACACACACACACACACACACACACACACACACACACGTGCAAAGTAAATAAATAAATATAATGAAAAAGATTAAACACTTTAGGCCACAGGTGGATAACTGAACAGAGTGAATTGTTTTCTTTTTTATTTTTGTTCATGCATGTGGTGTGTGTGTGCGCGTGTGTGCGTGCGTGCGTGCGTGCGTGCGTGTGTAAGGTACACATGCATGCAAGCACATGTGGAGACCAAAGCAGAATAAATGTCTTCTTCAATTGTTTTCTACATTATACACTGACGCAAGGTCTCTCACCTGAACTCAGAGCTCAGTGACTTGGCTATTCTAGCTAGCTAGCTCCCTCTGGGAATTCCAGTCTCACCTCAGGAGCAGTGGGGTTCCAGGCAGGCTGCGGTGCCCACCAGGCATTTAGCTGATCGCTGGCATCTGAACGCTGGTCCTCATGCTTACTCCCGTAGGCTGTCTCCCAGCCCCTGAGTTCTGGTCCACTACTCTGACTTTGATTACTCAGTTAGAAAGAGGGCACCCTTCTAAGCTTACAAAACTGGTATTTCTCACATGTCAGGAAGCCAACATGCCCTCTTTGGATTCCTTCTGTTACTGAAACAGTACACAGTTCTGCAATAAACAAGAGCTAGGAGCAGCAAGACAGATGGCTCACCTTTCTCTGATAAAGTTCCTCTGGAGTTGTGGAGCGCAGACTCACAAGACGGTAGTTTTTAGTGATAGTTCGTGGTCGTTTCCTTGGAGGGGCGAACCTCTCCATCTCTGTCACCAAGTAAAGGCCTTGCTTGATGTAACCAAAATAACGAGCCTTGGCAGATGTGTCATGATCAGAGTCAGAATCCTCATCTCCTTCATCTTCTTCTCCAGCCCTCATCTCCACTCGAGATCGTTTGGGAGCAAGTTTAATTTCACACTAAATTGAAAGGGGAGATGTAAAATTAATGATAAGACGGATTTTTAAAAGCTAATGAAAGATTATTTTAACTATACTCTGGTTTGATTCATTATGTGTCATTCACAATGGATCCAAAGGAAACAAAGCAAATCAAAGACCTAGAGATATACACATTCATACGGTTTCCAAATCTTTAAAGCTGAAGACCACTGTAATAACAGTACATTAATATAAACATCTGCAATAACTTCACAGAACTAAAAGAGTTGGGAATGTGAGTTTTTTTAAGTTCTAATATGTCTGTACTTGCTATAGAAAAAAAATGAGAAGACAATTTAGAAAATGGCATGAAGGTCTGCATTTCATTTCCCAAGAATAGCCTTGCGATGTCCCTGCCATCCATCTTCAAAGGCTGAGGCTGAAAGGCTGGCTGCTAAGATACCTTCCATTGAGACTTAAGAGAACTGGCTTGGCACTGAAACTGTGGTTTTCTGTAAGGAAGATCTTTGACTAGATGATAAACTTCAGACCTAAGAATGCCTGTCAGTATGTCCACAGAAGTAAAGCTACAGAGGACTGCACCCTTGAAAGGATTCACTAAGAACTCTAAAAGACCAGACACAGCTATAAAAACACGGCCTCTACTTCCAACTCTTTCATCGTGATAAACAACGTTTCTGAAAGAAGAAAAAAAATTTAGGTTTCCATACTTTGAGGAAATAATAATACAGACATTAAGTAGTTCCTAAAAGAGAAGTAATGACAGCATTTATATTTTCAAATGACTCATCTAGAAAAAAAGAAAAAAATCTATCATGTCCAGTGAAGATAAAATGTTTTAAAGGAAACAAAATAGCTATAAATGTTCTTTATTCTCTTAGCAATGTAATGCATTTAATTCATGGATGATGGGATTTTTCACGTTATCCTCAATAGTGTATTTCAATAACAGACAATAACAGACTTATGTTTAAACACAGAACTACATCACACACAAATAAAAAGCCAAATAGTCAGTCATGTCCTCTCAAAGGGAAAAACCTCACCTCTAAACTTAAGAAGCCCCCATCATGGGTAGCAGTGACTTGGGGGGATGGCTCAAACCACTCACAGGATTTTCCCAGTAAATTCTTCAAAGTTTTCGCTGACGAAACAGTTAATGCCCCAGAGCATCGAGCCAAGGTCACTGCACCATCTGCCCACCAATTGACATCAATCAATGGGTAAAAGGACTCTTTATCTGATGGAAAAAGAAACTGTGAATACATCTGCAAATGTGATTTAAATGCAAAATCTTTATGTAGTATTTTAAACTCCAAGTTATTTCATATTTGGGGGATTTCAAAGATGCCTTAAAAAATAGAAATAAAAAATAAACCTGAAAGCATCATTCAAATTCTTACTTAGGTAAAGACAGAAAAGATACAGTAATTCACTTAAGAAAGGCCTAAAGGGCAACAATCAGGCAAAGTAAGCACATTAAGGTCCTTTCCCTCAAACCAATGACACACAGATGACAACTGGAGCTCAGTGTTGGGGCTCTTGCTAAGCATTTGTAAGACCCTGGGTTGCAACCCAAAGAGGGAAGGGGGCCATGGGACAGAGGGATAGGACACAACTTATCAAAAACATAATTATATACTCAAGAAAGAGACATGCAACCATTTTCAGCATAGTAAGTTGAAAAGTAGATGTATATAAATCCCACATATACAATGTTATAACAGATCTTAGAAAATGTACTCCTACCATTTTTAGACAGAGATATTTAAAAATAAAAATGTATAATATTTAAAAAGTAACAGCTTCCACAGTTGATATGTTCCTTAACATTTAACTAACAGAGAAAAAAATTTAAGACCAATAAAGAATTTTCATACTAAAATAATTATGGTTCACCAAACTGAGGGATTTAAAAGGAAATGTCATGATATTTTGTTATAATTTAATAGCACTTTTTTTAATGATGATTATTCCACAATGGATATGATATGGCCCAATGATGCCTATAACAGTAAGTCATAAAGTTTAAAGCATACTTAAACTCAAAAAGAAAAGATGTTTAAAAATTAGTCAAACTGAAAACAACTCATTAATTTAAAAAAAAGTGGGGGGGGGGTGACCCTAACACATTTCTTCAAATGGAAGCCTCAGGAATTTGTTTAAATTACAAGTTTCTAGACTCATGCCTGCATCTGGGGCATATACTGCCAGCAGCTGGAAGGGAAAATATACTACATTCTGACATCAATAAAAAAGAAAAAGAAATAAACAATCATGACTACAACATGCAAGATCTCTGAGAAATGATGAAGCAGAAGATGGGGTTAAGACACAAAGTAAAGGGCTGGAGAAATAGCTCAGAGGTTAAGAGCACTGGCTGCTCTTCCAGAGGTCCTGAGTTCAATTCCCAGAAACCACATGGTGGCTCAGAACCATCCATAATGAGATCTGGTGCCCTGTTCTAGCTTGCAGACATACATGGAGGCAGGATATTGTATTCATAATAAATACATAAATAAATCTTTTTTTAAAAAAAGACACAAAGTAAAAGCAGAGAAAATTCAGTCAAAGTATAGCAGAAAGCATCACAAATAAAGGAAAAGACATGACTACAAGCAAATTAGCAGCAGCTAGAACCCCAAGTAAACTTGAACTAAGAACCAATCTGCTCCATTAACACATGGTACTCAAGATGCTAAAGCTAGAAAGCAAACAATATTAAAAGTTCCAAGAAGAAAAACTCTACTCTCAAAGACAAAATTCATGTCTGACCTCTCAGCAGAAGAAAACAGATAGAACGGAACAATAAGATATGTGAAGCCCTCACGGGGGTGGGCCTAGGCCCTATCCCAAAGGATATGATAGACTCTGATGACATCCTATGGAAGGCCTCACCATCCAAGGGAAGCAGAAAGAATATGTGATAGGTAGGGTTTTAGTTGGGGGGGGGGGGTGGTAGGGGAGGATGGGAGGGATAAGGGAACTGGGATTGTCATATAAAACAATCTTGTTTCTAATTCAAATTTTAAAAAATCTGAAAAAAAAGTTATGTGAAGCTCTGAAAATAAATAACTGCCAACTGTGACTACTACATGCAATAAAGTTATCTTTTAAAAAAATCAATAAAGAAATGAGGGCATTTCAAGGTAAGTGTCAACCGAAAAAATAGCTAATTACCAATCCAGCACTGCAGAAGGTACTTAATGGACACCTGCACAATATGAGTGGTTTTAATCCCAAGGACATAGGAAAGAATAAATTTCATGAGAGGAAGAGAAGAACAAAAGAAAACTAATCAATCATGTCCAACTCAGTAAATCGCTGAAATGAACAGGGAGAGAAAGAAAAAGTCAACAATAATTGAACCACACCAGGTAAGCAACCCACAAAATTACATAATTCAGCATACCCCTATTAATAACAAGACTAAAGTTAGGGGCTGGAGAGATGGCTCAGAGTTTAAGAGTACTGGCTCCTCTTCCAAAGGACCCAGGTTCAATTCCCTGTACCCATATGATGGCTCACAACAGTTCTGGGGAATATGACACACACACACACACACACACACACACAGACATATATGCAGGCAGAACACTAATGTACATACAATGAAATAAATAAATCATTTTTAAAAAGAGTAAAGATAAATGATCTTAACTTTCCAATTAGAAACTCAGTAGCTGGTTGGACTAAAATCCAAGATGCATCATTTGGTTGTCTACAAAATACATCTCATTGACACAACCACACAGATGGATAGTAAAAGGCTGCAAGTTGCTATAAGCAACATCTGATAAAGGAGACAAAATTGGTCAAAGAAATTTTTAACAGGCTACTATATATTAATAAAGGGAACAATCTATGCAGAATATATAACAATTGTAAGTACATGAATTGAATATCAGAGAACACAACTTCACACAAAAAAAAGAAAACAACTATTAGACAATAAACAGTTGAGACAGGTCCAGATTCAACAACATACCATTTTAATACCTCAGTCTAATCCATAGACAGGTCATCCAGACACACCCCTTCAAAAACTATTAAAAGACATAATAAACTTGTGTCAAACTTCACCATATCAAATAGACCGAAGAGACATCTAAGAGTATTCTGGAATCTGCATTCTTCTTTGTAGCCCATGGGGCTCTTTCTAAAATAAATTACATTAGACCATAAAGCAAATCTTACCAAAAACAAAACAAGAAATATGATCAACTCTTGCTTTTCACTAGATCACAGTGGAATAAAGGTAGAATTCATTACCAAGGGAAACCATAGAAACTACAAAATCCACAGAGACTGAACATTCTTGAAGGGTAAATATACCACTAAAGAAATCAGAAAGGAAATTAAAAATTCCTGGAATCGAATGAAAATGAAAGCACAGCTTAGACTCTTTGGGATCCAGCAAAGGTGGTTTTATTAAGAGTAAAGTTCACAGCTATAATCTTTTGCATTTGTAACTCTGAGCGATCTCAAATAAGCAATAGAGCATGTTAAAGTCTCAGGAGAAAAGAAGCCAAACCCAAAATCAGACGACTAAGAGTTAACAAGGATTCCAGAATTAATGAAGTACTAAAAGTACAATACAAGGAGTCAAGGAAACAAGAGTTGGTTCTTTGAGAAGATGAAACTGACAAACGCTACCCAAACTAAACCAAAAACGGAAGAAGACCCAAACAGTAACATTGTGACCAGCAACATAAAAATCCAGAAAATTATGACACAATACATTATGACACAACCTGTATTCACAACAATGGCAATTGAGAAGAAACTCATAGACCTACTAACATTAAAAACTGAGAGGACAAAAGCATGTGAAGCCACCTAGACTGCACAATGAGACTGAAGCAGTGATGAGAGTCTCACAACATAAGCACCAGCCCGGGATGGGAGTGATTCATTCCCAAATCCCATCAGACTTTTAATGAGGAAACATCAGCACTCCTCCAAATATTCCATAATATAGAAAGGAAAAGAACAACAGCAAACATATCCTGTCACGTCAGAATTAGCTTGATAACAAACCACAGTGAGGATGAACAAAAGAGAAAACCATAAACTGATATTCTTAATAAAGTACTTGCAAACCAAATTCACCAGCACATGAAAAATATCATATATCTAAAACAAAAAGGGGGGCCTCATTTCTTCTGTTTTAATCTACTATTAAAGTATTACTTTCACTTAATAGTAAATACTGATTTTTCCCCATTTGCAGATATCTGATCATTTTAGAAAATAAATTATTTCAAATATAAAGGTATATAAAAAATTCAGTAAGACCTATAATCCTATTAAATAAACAAACAAAAATGAAAAAAATCACATGCCTTGCTACAATTCTGTGGTAATTGGAAGAGGTTCTAAAGGCTTTATACATCTAAAGAATACTTAAGTGCTAAGAGGAAACTTGTAGAGCTGCAAAAGACACATTTCTTACCCCCACTCACCTGTTTTGTTTTGTTTTGTTTTGTTTTAATTTGTTTTTCGAGACAGGGTTTCTCTGTGTAGCTTTGGAGCCTTATCCTGGAACTCGCTCTGTAGATCAGGCTAGCCTCGAACTCAAAGAGATCCACCTGTCTCTGCCTCCTGAGTACTGGGATTAAAGGCGTCTGTCTCCCCTACTCACCTTTTATTTTCTTCCTCTTCTCAGGAGACAACCTCCAATCAGGATTAAGTTCATTGTGGCCTGGCTAAATAAAAAGATTGGTACAGAATTTATTGAGTCAAACATGTAAGAAAACTTTGTGAAACTCACCAAGACCCAGGAAATTTTTACAATTAAAAAAAAAATGTGGAAATGATTAATATCTATTCCAATCCAAGTCTTCCTCAGCATAGGAGTGTCACTGTGCCTAATGCTCACAGATAGGAACTACACCTCAACATGCATATAAAGGATAAGCCAGAATGTAGACAACTGAAACAAGTAAGAGCTAGCCACATTGCCAGTTTATTCTTTGTACACGTCCCCACACTAGGAGGACTGGCTAAGTTGCTATGGGTAAACACTGACCTGGGTACACTCCAAACACCTTGAATCTATACAGATGGATATGCCGAGGGCAACAGCAACTAGAAGCTCACATCCCACAAGGAAGCACACGCCAGGCCACTTGCAATTATTACTTCATGGATACAGTCTAAGGGGCAACCTTGCTTTCCTTCTTTTTGTTATCTGTTGGAGCTCAGGACATAACACCACACCCCAAGGTACATCACCTTAGGTTGGTGACTTTGAGCTGATGGACACCAAAAGCAATGTGTCTCTGAATGTCTCCTGCCTTCCTATCCCAGCACCTCATTCTTCCCAAAAGTGAGTCACAGGAATCAGAATTCCTCTCCCACTAGGAGGACAAGAAATTAGGGCTCCTGCTCCAAAGAGAGACATGAAGCCTACAAGCTTCTTCACCTGTAAACTATCTTGTCCCTGGGTCTAACCACACAGCTGTGGTGGAGGGTGCCAACCGAAAGGCACAGAAGGATAACAGAGTCCTTGCAGGCATTTCCCAGGGTCTATTATTATTAGATTACAACCTTTTTGTCCAATCACATTTTGCATGGCTGTCCTAGGAGTGATCCTGTCACCCTTATTCCACTCCCACAGTTTCTGGCACCCAGTGCTGGGCAACAGAGAAACTGACTAGCTCTGAGGCCTGAGGATGAGATCCTGGAACTACTAACAAAAAACAGTGAAAAAGAGACATAAATACAATCAACTTTCCATAATCTGCCTACAGAGCCTGTTTGAGAACAGAAACACGGTATTTTTTTTTCTTTCCAAATGCAGAACATTTTTCTGCCCCTTGCAGGAGAAAGTCACCGATTAATAAAATGTTCTGTAGTTTTCTCTTATGGGCTTATCTTTGGCTATGCAGGTCTGTGTGACCCTTACATACACACACCAGTGAGGTGAAGAATCAGACCTTTCTGCCCAATATACTCTCTCTACTCTGAGTCTGCAAAAAGCAAATGCACAGCACTTTGCAGTATAGCAGTGGCCCAAACATGTTCTTCTAAGAACAGGGTTTTGTTTATAGACAGGCTTAATTGCCATAATGAACTAAAACAATGTTTTCTTAGATTCAAAGATTTTATTTCCTGGTTTTTTGTTTGTTTGTTTGTTTGTTTTCACCAATAGAATCAGTCTCAGCCTCCCACAGAACAGAAGCAAGATTTCAAGTGTGTATTCATTGTACAAATATTTATTAGTGTTTAATATGCAAAGCCCCTAGTAGAGCTTCCAGTGAGGTATACACAGTGCTGATTCACCAGAGTCCACAGTTTAGTGAAGTTGTGAAAACAGCTGTGGGTTCTAACAAGATTAATCACAGGAGCGACCACATTGCCACGTGTCCTTCATTGATTCATCATTTAACAAAATTAGTCCAACACCTACTCTGTATCAAAGAGAAATAAAATTAAAATGGAAAAGATAAGCTTTTATTTCACTTTCTACACCTACACACAAGTAGAGGTTGGAAAGTAATAAAACTTCAGAGAAAAATTAAGACCAAAAACAAGATGTAAAGATATAAACATAACATATGGGAAATGTTTGAAATGAAAATTATTGAAACAATTTTACTCTCTTCTAGACATGAACAAATTTAGCACAGAGATTTCCAGCCAGATGGATTCTTCACACTGACAATGAAAGCCAAAGTATTCAATCAACTCAAAACTGGATACAAAGTAAATTAGAATAGGCACTCCCATAACTATCTCTAATCATTAGTCTTCACAGAGAAAATACTCAATCACACAAAGTACATTATAAAAACTAATAAAGCGGCAAATTGCATGAAGAAAACCCCAGATGAGCTGAATCAACAATTTCGGTAAAGAACTGTAAGGGGTGCAGGGCAGTATAACACTGTTTTCTTTTCAAACAATTATAAGCTGGCTATATTACATAATGCCATATAATCAATTATCAATTCATTCATTGGGCTGTCCACTCCTTCCCTAACGTAGCCACAGAGGGAGGCAAAACTTTGCCTTACCTGCTAAACCAGGCTCTCTTAATGACTGCTGGAGGAATAAGAAAAGTACAGCCATCCATGTATTTCTCAGAACCTGGGATTCCTCTTTAAAGGGAGTCCAGTGAATTTGTACTCACATGTTCACACATCTTATAAATGACAGTATTATGCCACTCCCTGGTGGCTACTGCATTTGCACATTTTCAGTGTCTGAATAATGAACTGCACATCAGTGTGTGTCACCCAGACAGGCTGCAAGGTGCTATCCCTTCCTTGAGTACATTAGTCTCATATGCTAGTACCTCATTTGCTTAAACACATGTCAGTATTTTTTTTTTTGGGGGGGGGGTTGTGGTTGAGAAAGGGTTTCTCTGTGTAACAGCTCTAGTTGTCCTGGAACTAGCTCTATAGACCAGGCTGGCCTTGAATTCACAGAGATAGTACTTATAAATATAAACACTGCTAGTCAATATTCTAACAAAAGGAAGGAATCTTGATTTCACCACATAGTGACAGAATATTAATTTCCTTTGTATTATTTTACATCTATTAAAGTGGGAATAAAAACACTTTTACTAAGTAGATTTGTTATACACCCAACTGCTCTGTTAAAAAGCCAAGCTGCAATGTGCAAATTTAGTTCCAAAAATTCTCCTCCCCAACACTACAGTTACAAACCTCTCTTCCTGAGCTTTTCCTTTTAATATTAAAATGTTACTTTAATTTTTTTCTCTATAAATTGTCCTGGCAAGACTATGACTATCTTAAGGGCACAGACTGACACCTACCATGTTTCTTCCTGCAGAGCTCAGCAGAGATTCGACATTATGGTTTTATGATGATGTTACCATGGTTATAGGAACAAGCTATTCCATTTTATGGAACAGTTATAGCTAATCCTTGTTTTCACTATAGTGCTCAAGGTTTTAATACTACACATGCTAATGTCCCAATGTAAAATACATAGCTAGTGTGACCACCTCCCAAGACTCAGGTGAGACTCTGACAAAGTCTGCTCTTCAAATGATAGAAAAGTTACCATCTTCACCTTTTCCAAGTGATAGATGTCTCCAGTCCTCTGGATTCCTCTAAAAAGCTAAGAGTTTACCAGGGAGAGACTTCATCAATTATTTCCCTGGCTACCAGGTATTCACTAACTAGTAGTTCAAAAGTGAAGCACATCTGAGGGGCAGTAATGAAACTGGTGCTCAGTCTGCAAGGTGCAAGGAAATAGGACTTGTCTCAGAGCTTCTAAAGATTACCAAAGAGTAAACTGATGTAAAACAGTATAACCAGGAAAAGTGATTTGGGATTTCTTAACCTGTCACATATGAGTCTGATCTTTTAAATAACAGAAGGTTCCTAGAGTAAGAATATGACAAATACTGTGAACTTAGATTTATGATGGGTGTTCTGGAATTCACTAGTCTAATAACTGAGTTTTATTCTTCCATTATTTGCTTAAGTATGTGTTTCCCTACAAGGCCATGGAAAGATCACAAATGTTATAGTTTACACGTGTAAACTCTTACTAACAAACATAAGACCCATAAGAGTGAGGACTCAACCTGATGATTGTTTGGGAAGCACTGAGTTGGAGCCATAGGACTGTATATCCAACAGCCAGGGTGTGGCAGCAGCCACCCCACTGCCTTATGGATGCTCTGGGAATCTGTGGTCTAAAGACACACTGGGTTAACACAAACTTCTAGCCTCAACTCATCTCTTATGCATACTTCTTCCATTTGGGAAAACTCATCCTTCCTGCCCCCTTATTTTAGTTAACTACGTAAAGTTATAAAGATAAATACACTTACTCATTTCCAGATTTCAAGGTTTTTAAGCAAATTTTAAGTTTTAATAGCCCTACTATTAAAACCTACAGAGGAGCTGGGAGGAGTTGGGAAATGAGAAACTATAATCAGAATATATTGTATGAAAAAAAAACTTCAATTTCTAAAAGAAAATAAATAATATTGAAGAATAATTAATCATAACTAATGATGAGCACATGCCATAAGGAGTACAAGAGGCAAAGATGGCCCTTCAGAATCTCAGCAAACATCAAAAGCACATTAATCAATTCTACCACTAATAGCGTATGCACTGTGTGTTTGAGATTCCACATGTAACATTAAGAGGACGTCAGGAGCTGGTCAATATCTCTATTAGCTGAAAGAATATGATGTAAGGAGACAGAAAGCTCAGGTACCCTCACTATTCAAAACCTCACCATTTAAAAAGATGGTTCCCAAATATGAAGTGATCATGAGCTGATAGGATATGTCCTTCTGTATGCTGTTAATATATGTTTCTTTTATTGGTTGATGAATAAAACACTGATTGGCCAGTAGCCAGGCAGGAAGTATAGGCGGGGCTACCAGACAAGGAGAATGCTGGAAAGAGAGGACAGAGAGAAGACACCAGGGAGATGCCATGTAGCTATCAGGAAGACAGGACGCTGGGCATTCTCCAGTAAGACAAGGCCATGTAGAAATACATAGATTAATAGTTATGGATTAATAATTAAGAGAGAGCTAGCCAATAAGAAACCTGAGCCATTGGCCAGTTTATAATTAATATAAGTCTCTGTGTGTTTATTTGGGGCTAAATGGCTGTGGGACTAGGTGAGACAGAACTCCATCTACAATGAGCTGCCCAAATGAAAGAAGTAAGCACTTTACTGCCACATATAGATAGCCAAGGAAAACACTGCATTGGGGGAATCTCTGAATAATGCAAAGTAGAAACATCATAGTGGGCCTCGGGAAACAGAAACAACAGGATGCAAGTGTCAGTCAGAATAAGCTATACTCCACTGCCAGTCAATTCACAGCAACCTAATGGAGGCTCTGTGTCTAACACACACAGATAAAGCACTGATCCCTGGTAAGGGCAGTCTCTACTGAGCTATGGTTTCAGAACAGACAGAAAGGATGTGCCCTATATGTGTCTCCCAAGTTTTAGGCTCAGAAGCATCTCTTTACATGGAGTGAGAGAAAGAGAGGGTGGTAGGCATGTGGACCCCACATTAAGTTGAAGGGATGGGAAGTAGGAGTGATAGAAAGTCTTTTTCAAATTACATCCTGAAAAGAATAATACTAAGGTTAAGTAGAATAGTCAGAGTGGTGGCTCATGCCTGTAATCATGGCATGCAGGAAACAGAAGCAAGGCAGGGTCAAGTCCAGCCTGCTCTATCCAGCGAGCACCAGGCCAGGCAAGGCTACACAGGAAAATTCTATCACAAAAATAAAAAAATAAGAAATAAAAAACATTAGGGGCTGAAGAGATGGTTCAGCAGTTAAGAGCACTTGTTACTCTCACAGAGGACTGGAGAGTAACAGAACAAACATGGTGGTTCACAATCATCCTTAATTCCAGCTCCAGGAAATCTAAATGTGCCTGTCTACCCTCTGTGGGCACCAAGCATGCATACAGTGCCCATCCATACATGCAGTAAAAAACTCTCATACACAAAGTAAAATATACTTAAAAGAAAATTTTAAAGAATAATAATAACAAATCTCTGTCATAATACAGGGCTTCCCCATAGGTACATCTGACTTTTCCCTTATAAATTTAAATTATAATTTTAATTTGTATGTCCATTATGAATATAAATTAAAATGGTTGAGTCTACCTGATACTATTGAACAAACTCACCTAATTCTTAAGACTTGCTATTTCAAGAAAGTAAAAGATACAAAATGCCCATCTTTCTCCATGTCAGTTTGACTGCCCTTGCAAAGACAGAAGACAACTGCCCTCAGACCCTAAGTAAGTGTAGAGCAGGGTATACAAGATTCTGGAAAGAAAAGTAACCCTTCTAGCATTTAACTACCCAAGTAATGTTAAACCTGGTTTGGGCAGAATTTTATAATCTCCATTCTATGCTTGTTGATCATTTAAGAGGAAAACAAAGAGTTCGATACAACCTACTTGCTATGTAGAGTGTGCCACATTTCAAGTTAACACTGATGTACATGTGCCACCATGTACATGTAAAGGCATGTACATGGTGGCACATGCCTTTAATCCCAGCACTCGGGAAGTAGAGGCAGGTGGATCTCTGTGAGTTCGAGGCCAGCCTGGTCTCCAGAGCGAGTGCCAAGATAGCTACACAGAGAAACCCTGTCATGAAAAAGAAAAAAAACAAAAACAAAAAAAAAAATCTGATGCACAGAACCTTCTGATGGTGATTTGTCCTTATCGGGTGATACTTATAAGTTGACTTAAGACTAGGATGGGTTTGGAAAGACAAGGATAAATAATAGCTGTGTAGTTCAGAAAAACATCGACAAACTAAAATTACTATTGTCAGACCTCACCCTTGAGGGTGACCCTAAAGGAGGACACACCTGTTCATCTTGACTCCAGACGCCTTTTTGCTTCAGGGATGGAATGGCCCAGATGCTCAGCTTCCCCGAGAAGTGGATTGCTGCAAGGAGGCTCCCATCTGGAGAAAGGCTCATCTTGAAGATTCCATCCTGCACAGGAAGAGTGCAGTGAGTGCAAAAGACTTATGCACAGAGCAAGCTTTCAGAACTAAAACAGTACCTGGCAGGTTTGCCTGTTATACATCACCATGGGCAGCTGAGGACCCTGCCAATCTGACATAGAAACGGTGGTACCACAGCACATGGCACAACACTGCTGCTTTGGCAAAGTTCTTGCCTACCGTAAGGTGTTGTGGATTTACATTTTACTCCAGACCCAAATGGGCAAGCACCATAAAAGGATTCCCAGATCAATTACCAAGACTTCCCAAAAACTTTTATAGTCATGCTTTAGCAGATTATGAATTCTTTGAAATATACATGGGAGTAATGGTTAAGGAGTGTCATTTTCTTTCAAGGTGAAAAAACTGTTTCTAAAAGTGGGACTGAGATGGTGGTACAATTCTGTGATCACAATAAGAACTACTTAGTCTCTAAAAGGTGACCATATGATTTCAATAAGGTTGTTTCATGAAATCATTAAAACACATGTTGCCTTGATGCAATTTCTGTACCTCCTTGGTTGCATTAAGTACTAGTTAAAATGGCCACTGGATCTTTTCTTAATTAAAAGCTTCTACTACTGCCATCAACATTTAAAGTAGGACTTGCACCTTCTCTCAAATACTGTAATAAAACTTCAATCTTCCTTAAGACAAGGGATCTTTGTGATGTTAAATAGAATGTTAGACAAAGATTTGTTTAAATTATCTCACTTTCTTCAGTTGCATATCACCTCTAAAAATGAATGGTTTCCATTACCTATACCTTTCAATTGTACAAGTCATATTAAAATAAATATAAAGTACTAAATTCCAATGAATGCATTCAAAATGTTCTGAATTTCTACATATTCTTAAAAAAAATCCAATCAATAAAATATAATTTTGTAAGTGAAGCTCCTCTAACATTCCACAAGCACTTACTGAATATTACATTTTGGGCAATAAATACTGCATGCCAGGCTCTGTTTCTATACTCTGCTGTCAGCAGTAAACAAAATAAACATGAATCCCTGCCCCTGGGAAGCTTTTCGAGATGTTAAGGATGCAACCCTTGCCTGGCATCTAGGAGACCCTAATTTGACTCCAACTAGTGTGGGGGGGGGGGGTTAAGTTTATATAGTCTAGTGTAATTTAGAATGAAAACCTGAGAGGGAGGGAAAGAGGAGGGAGGGAGGGAGGGAGGGAGGGGAGGGAGGGAGGGAGGGAGGGAGGGAGGGAAGGAGGGAGGGAGGAAGGAGGGAGGGAATTTTCAAACTCAGCCATCCTCAATAGCCTAGTTAACAACCTGAGACCCAAAAAAAAAAAAAAAAAAAAAAAAAAAAAAAAAAAAGTATGAAGAAAGAAATCTTGAGGGGGAAAAAATCTCTAATCAAGTCCCACTCATAAATATGACTAATTCTAGTTATTATTACAGTCTTAAGACATACATACCACAAACAAAAGCTAACTATTTTGAGCCATATGACATTTAGGCACATTAAACCATGATGTTTAAATGAATATGGAGGGCTAGGAGGATAGCTAAGTGGGGAACAGTGCTGACCACACAAGCACGAAGATCTAAGTCTGAACCCTAGAACCCACCTATAAACCAGTCATGGTAGAATTTATCTGCAATCCCAGGCTTCTGCAGCAAGATGAGAATCCAAGAATAGAGTCTGAAGCTCTGGGGCCAGCTAGCCTGGCATACACAGTGGGGAATAACAAAGATATCAACTCTTTTTATTTTTTTCCTTGGTTTTTTGAGACAGGGTTTCTCTGTGTAGCTCTAGGTGTCCTAGAATTTGCTTTATAGACCAGGCTGATCTCAAATTCACAGAAATCTGCCTTCCTCTGCCTCCAAAGTGCTGGGACTAAAGGTGTGCATCACCACTGCCCAGCTGAGATCCTCACTTAAAACAATGCAGAGACAAGGACTGACACTGGTGTTATCATCTATCCTCTTTACATGAAATGAGCAAGGCACAATCACACATAGAAACATGCACACATAAACATGTGCATTTAGTATATATACATCATGCATACAAACCAACAAAAAGAATTAAAGTTAAGGCTGTAGACACAGGGCACTGTAACCACTCAACTCTACAGACAGAATGGCCACTCTATTCACTCTATCCACAGTGCATCACCATACTAAAGCCAATGGCAAAGAAGTAATTCGAATTTAAAATGCACTGGATACTAACTACTGACACAGCAACAAACTCTCAGTACATCCTTACTGATAATTCAGCAAGGAAACTAAGGAAGTAGAAAAATAAGGCCATTTGACTCTTCCCACGATGAGAGTATGATCTGATGTCCCATGGAGATGGAGCCTCCTTAAGAGTCATGCTAGGGCAGACAATTACCCACCTCCCTCAGAGACAGTTGCTGTATGGACCACCTATATTCAGTGGCACAGCCAAAGCCTGTGCAGTCACACCTATCTTAACATCACAGATCAACATGGCTCTTTTCCTATTGAGTCATCAATAACCTCACATCTGAGAAGGAACATTTTAATTTTAATCACACACACACACACACACACACACACACACACACACACACACACACACACGCGCGCACGCGCGCGTGCACGCAAGCACGGATAGATCTCTTATGGGTCAGAATAAAATCTTCATACAATTTTAGAAGTAATCTGTAAAGATATATTGTTTCTATATGAATGGTTTGTTCAGCCTATACCTTCATCCTCCAAGAGGATTGGATATATTATTTTTTTTAAGATTAATACATACTAAAATACACCCAAGTGACGATCTAGATCATCCAAGGCTAATGATAGTTCCCTTGACTGTCCTCTTGATCAAACAGAGAACCAGACAGATGAGTGACACTCCCATCTCTAAGTGTGTCTGCCAGATGATCCCGATGGGACTAGCTCATGAGGACTCCAACTATTAAATGGTTTAATCTACTGTCAGATTCAATTGCACAATCAAACACTCGGAACAGATGGAACTGTGGAAGGTGGGGCCTGGCTGGAGGAAGCAGGGTCCTAGGCAAGGGGCCTTAGAGGCTTCATGATGCACTTCTTTCTGATACTGCTCCACTCTGCCCCTTCTCCACCTGAGCTGAGCTGCTCCACCTGTTTTCCAGCTGCCCTGTGTGAACAGTCATGCTCCACCAGCTCCCATTAGCCTGCTGGACTAGAACCTCTGAAACTGTGAGTTTGTTCAGCCTCTAGTTGTGTGCCAGATATTTGGTGACAGTAACAAAAGGTCTGACTAATCCACACCTCGCTCAACTCTAATCTTAAAGGCACTCTGCCAAAAGTGTTTGAGAAACAAACTTAAGCAAATTTACATTACCTGTTCTTGTCCCTGGCGAGTGTAAAACTTGACACTTAGCAGCTTTAATAATCCCAGTGTCTTAGGTACCTACAAAATGAAGATACAGCATATAAAGAAGGATTAATGTAATGCTTTTTTCATTATCTAAAATCCTTTTTTATCATGGAATGAAAAGCACACAACAAGTATTTTTTACAATAGTTAAGAAACCCACCAGTGGGGCTAAGGATGCGGCTCAGAAAAGAAAATGATTGAGACATCTTACCACATATAAAGTAATAGCAAGTGGAATATAGTTTCAATGTGGTTACCAAGGCGAAAGTAGCCCAGTATTAAATTAACTGCAAAAAAAAAAAAAAAAAAAAAACTGATAGCCTTTAATCAGAGCACTCAGGAGGCAGAGGAAGGTGGATCTCTGTGAGATGGAAGACAGCCTGGTCTTCAAA
Organism: Cricetulus griseus; assembly: GCF_003668045.3. Taxonomy (NCBI): domain Eukaryota; kingdom Metazoa; phylum Chordata; class Mammalia; order Rodentia; family Cricetidae; genus Cricetulus; species Cricetulus griseus. The sequence continues at coordinate 23,011,651 of NC_048600.1, read as the reverse complement.
GCAAGTTCCAAGCCAGCTAGGGCTACATAGTCAGACCCTGTCTCAAAAATTAAACAAACAAACAAAGTAAAACCAATTATTTCAAGGATCTCAATGGTATTCTAATACAGTGAGGGAATCTACCAAGTGGTACAGTCAAGATAAAGCCACAATCAAATGCGTTTCTTCAGTAGGCAAATAACAAGTCTAACACGGCGTGTGCAAATTAGAATCACAGCATGCTCTTAGCTGAGGCAAAGGTTGACATTTATCTTACTATCACTATGAAAAAACTCAAAAGTTCCCATAGAAACATCATTCATTTGGAACTGAATCTATTCTTTCAAACAAACAAGAGGAAAAAAATAACATGTAGCAACCAGTATTTAAAACACAAAGAGATGACTATAGTTTTTAGAATGGAAAAGGTGTTATTAGAATGTAGAGAGTTTAGAACCATCATTCTCTTATTTGAGAACTATAGCAGTACAGGCACTGAGGAAAAGTTTAGTAGATCCTCAAAATTGAAACAAAATTATCCTATGACTTATGGATTCTTTCCTAGGTCTACACCATCACTAAACTGTACACTTTAAAGCAACTGATTTTGTACCATGTGAATTTTACCCCAATATTATAATAAGCAAACTGGAAGGTAAGTTTGTCACATCCATTGCTCCTGCTTGATGATGAACAAGGCAGATGCAGAAAACACTGCAGGACCCAAGAAGGACAACCAAGCAAAGCTAGCATAGATGTCAGGGTCCATCTCAATACAATCCAAAGCCATCAGGTTGTTGTTTGAGAACACTGAAAGAGCATCCATGTCAATGGGACATGGACTAGAGGGAAGGACAGACATGTCACTGTGCTCAGAAGGAGCGATCTGACAGGAACACAGATTCTGAGGAAGAACAATGAAAAGTTTCTTTTGCCACCAGAAGTGCTAAGGATAGAAGAAGCAAAGAAGGAAAGGCAGTGTGCTGCAAGTCAAGAGAGAGGCCCTGGCTCCAGAACCCATATCCTTTCCCACCAACAACATCTACAGGGCACCTGAGCTTCTTCACTCACCACCCAGAGACCTAAGCTCAGAATCCTGGAAAATAGTCTAGTATCATTCCAGTATACAAAATAAGTATCTCGTATACTTAAATCAAAAGACTAACATAAAGGTCAACAAATTCTACAAAGTTAAAAAGAAGATAATCAGAAGACAAAAATTCACATACATAAACAAGGTTAGATTATGCTTGGGAAAACAACCAAGAAACATAAGGAAACAAAAAATACTGCTTTAAGTAAAAAAACGTGCTTCAACAAGAACTAAAGATGTAGAAAACTTTTTTTTAATTGCCATATGTTAAAAACTCAGTAAATAAAAGGAAAATTTGACAAAAAAAATATTCTAAAGGAAAGAGAATAATGAAACATTAATGGCAAAGAATATTAGTACATCTCTAATCTCAGTGTCTGGGAGGACAAAACAGAATACAGAGAATGTGTGATTCAAGCTCAGCCTGGCCTAAACAACCAGACACTGTGGGGCCAGAAAGGGAAACAAGCAGGAGGGGAAAGGGAAAAAGACAGGAGAGGGTGCTGGGCAGCAGCAAGGGAAAACACACACACACACAGGCCAGGGCTGGGCGGGCAGGAGAATCTCAGGGGAAGTATTTGGATTGCATCCCTCTTTTTGAGAAAAAGGATTTCTTAAGGAAACAATATGCTCAAAGTACCTGTATTATTTCCACAGGATAATATGTATGCATCAGGAAAGGGCCAGCATCAATAATAAAACTTCAGTGGACTTTTGTTCATTTTTACACTTCTTTATCCAAATTTTTATCTTAAAACTCCAAACAGACAACAATAATTACCATGTATATTGTTGTAAGAGTTTTTTAACTGCCTTCAAAGAGATCCTGGCAAAAGCCTCATCACACAAGTGGCAAAAATAATGTGGTGTGCGTGGGAGGGGGAGGGGGGGTGGTTTAGATGGGGGGAACTCCAGAGCCTATGCCTACTGTCTGCTTCAGTTATTGGATTCCAACTGAGCACTGTTATACTTTATTGTACTCATTTGTAGAGACAGCTACATTAGATTTTTGTTATATTCCTAATACTTGGAACAATAATTCAATGTTCAACAATGAATAAGTAAGCCATGTAGGATACTAGCATTCATCTGGAACTGTTGATCAATGCATATATTGAATTGTGCATAGTCTCTTTTATAGCCTGCCAGCCTGTAGGAGACTGAAATATACATGTGATCAAAATTGTTTTCAATCAATATCTGCCTAACACATGCAATCTTCAACAAGCACTAAGAGAGGAAGCTCGATAGGCACAGCACCCAGCTCCTGATGAAAGGGACAAACGTTATAACCTCCAATGATTCTGAAGTGGGAATGGCTAAGAAGGACTGTAAGGTTAGCTGCATGACACATTTGAAAGCTACTAATGGAATCAAAATACATTTGCAGCATTTCAAGAAGTAAATCATACAGCAGGGCATTCAATCTGCAATTCAATATTTTCCTCACTTATTTGTCAGTGGACAAGCAATTTCTCTTAAGGGAAGCCAGCATCAAAGTCCCTTGGACTTAAGACAGAAGGACTATACACAGCAAAGCACTTCCCAATACAGAATTCAAAGAGAAGCCAAGCGGAAGTTCACAAGAATGATGTGGCAGCTCCCAGAGTTCCTCTGCAGGGCCACTTTGTATAGACGTCCTAGATGTTGCTGGACCAAAAGACTCACAGTGCCTGCATGGTCTTGTGTCTCCTCCATATTCATCTATTCCTTCCCTTTCCTCGCTTTTGGTTTGAACAAACTTCAAACTACAGAAAAGACCAGTCGTAGTGGCATAATCAGACATACAGAAAATCTAATATGAAGAGAGATGCTCTAAGGAACCAGAAGATCCGATACACGCCATGTCTTCCTGTCTTCAGCCATTAAGCTCCATGTGGCCTAACACTCCAGGGCTGAGAAAGGGGGCTAATAATATAAACTGCCTCCTCCATGGGGTCTGAAGAGAAAAGAGCCAAGCGGGGAAAGTTGCAAGGTAGATCATAAACAGAAGGAAAAAACAGTACTCTGTACTGTGAGCTACTAAGGTCAGCTGAGTTAAGGTTTGGTACCACATAAAACAGTAAGTTGGTATCATTTTTAAAACGTATTACTGTGCTGGGTTAAATCACAATCACTTATTTCAATGTATATCAATTCTAATAATAACAATGAAGACGTCTATAACTACTGAAGGTTTCTTTTTTAAAAGCACTTTCTTGAGAATCTTTTTCAACACCAAGACAGTCACTGCTTTCGGAGATTACTTTTAAATCAATATATTTTAAGAAAAATAACAAGACAAATACAATCGCTATGAAATGAGCAACCTAACATATTCCCTTATATTATGCTTTAGTCTCCCTGTTTCACCCCTCATTTTAAAAATATACACCTGCCCACTGTCATACAATTTGCCCAAAACACCAAGATACATATTAGTAGGGTATGGCCAATATGGTAGACATAATTAGCATTTTCCAGTACCTAACTGACTTCATATTTCTGGACACACAGAAATCTAATACCAATCTTCTTTCGAGCTAGGAAGGGTCATGTGGTTACAGTTTGATAAATGAACAAAAATTCTGTCACTTTCTGGGATAAGTATATGATAGTTCCACCTTTAATTCCCTTCTTCCCTTCCTAAAGCCAGCTGTGGAGACAGTGGAACCTCAAAAAAAAATCTCTTCCATAGATTCTCTCCTCACCAATTACAACAAAAAGACACAGCAGCAATAGCAAGCTTGGCCAGAATTTTGATGTGGCAAGCCACATCAAATGCTTATCAGTCTTCTCATATGCTTATTTGTGTGATTATATGACTTGTTTTTCACATTCAGTCTAGCCTACACTAATGCTACAGACTAATGGGGTCCTATACTTGGAATTTGGAAAGTCCTATGGGTCCAAAAGCTGGTTGCCAGCAGCAGTGCTTCTGGAAGGTTAGTATTCCCTCTAGGAATGGGTGTTGTAGAAGGACATTAGGAAGGCACATCAATAGAAGGACACCACCCTACAGAGACATGGGGACGCTGGTAGACACTCATATCAAGTTCATGTTTCCTCTGACCCCACTTTTCCCTGCCTCTCAGAGAGACCATGATGTAAGTACCTTCTACATCATCTGACCCCATCATAAGCTACGATGCCACAATAGACCCAAGCTACCATCAGCTGAAGTCTCTGAAACTGCTAGCCAAAATTAACTTAGCTATTTATGTCCATGCTAAAAAGCTAATACAAGGAGTGTGTGGCACAAAATAGAGGTCCAATAGATGATAAAGAATGAATACAGAGATATAAAATCAGTTCATATAAACATGGAAGGATGTATACCATGCTAGTTAGGAATGTGAACTGGGAACTTCTTTGAGTTGGCACTCAAAGTCTTTACTTGCTGGCTAGGTAGCCCAGAGCACTTGCTTGTTAACTGACCTGGGATAACTGACCTGAGCACCCACCTGAAGAGACAATAGTGAGCTAGTACAGGATAAAAGCACGTTGAATAGTCGTCAACACCAAAACAGCTTGTTAAATGTTAATGTCTAAATTAGAAAATACAAGTAATAAGACAATAGCCAGGCTAATTTGTTTTCTCTTTTTTACATTTTCGTATATTATTTAAGCGTGCCCACATATATGTGTGTGTGCACACTGGGATGTGTGAGCCAGAGTGTACAAGAAGATAACTCTGTGCAATCATTTCTCACCTTTTGCCTCTGAATGGACTCTGGGTATGGAACTCAGGCTGTCAGGCTTGCAAGGCAAACATGGTTACCTGCTGAGCCACCTCATCTGACCTATTCTGTTTTTCTAATATCTGAAAATATCATTACTAAGAGGGAAGATGTAGACTTACTATATTTGATATACAGTAATCCTAAATAATATTTTTGTTACATTATCAATATTATTTGTGATATATTATACATTATTATAATATATTATAACAATATTTTAGTTACAGTTAACAAGCAAGAGAAAATAATAAAACACTAAAATCATTAATTAATCTCCCTTTTTTGAGGCAAACTTTTCTGGTTACATATTACACAGGGATTCTTTGTCTAACACCAATTAAAAAGTAGTAGAAATAACTGTACTAATGCATACCTCAGTGACCCTGTCTCCACTGTTAGTAACTTGCTTATAATACGGTGAACCGGAAAGGACTCTCCATGCAGAAAGGCCACAGCTAGAAGCTTTGGAAATGCCCAGTTCAGCACTTTCACATCCACCAACCAATAAAAGTCTAAAAATGATGAGAACAGAATTAATAAATTACAAATATGAACAAAAAAAAAAAAAAAAAAAAAAAACAGAGCAGAATAGGCCACCGTTACACAGAAAGCTAAAATGGCTGTCGTTGTACCTAGATGATTACTATTTTAGAAAGAAAACCTAATGGTTTTTCAATTTGAACTTCACCTTCACCAAAAGAGAAGTAAAGGATAAACATCTAGGCACCTAAATGCATCCAGAAATTTAGAATTAAAGGAAAATGTCTTGAATTTGCATATGCACCTCCCAGACACTGGCTTTATCAAACCTAACAAGCATTAGCAGGAGTCAAACAGCTTCCTGCAGACACACAAGCAGTGGTGCCAACACCACACCTGAGCAATGTGGCACAACTGTAGCCTTAGGAAGACATGGCAGCAGCTGGGTGTGCTCCATGGGAAAGAAAGAGCATACAGCAGTCTGCTCAGGGGTAAGACTAGGTGAGCAGCATGTTACTGATGGTTCACTCCATTAGCAAGCTACAGGCCAGTTACTAAGAGGGCAAACACTGGACAGACAGCAAAAGACACACACACCTGCAGCCACTGCAAAACTAAGCTGATGAGTAGTGAAAGCCAAGCAACCATTTTCTGCCATTTAAATCAGGATCAGCACATCTGGCAGGATCCTGCACAGTAGACATTACCATCATTTCTATTCAAGGGGAGGATGAGGTCAACATAGGGCCAGGAAGATGGTCAGTGGGTAAAGCACTTGCCATGCAAGCCTGATGGCCTGAGTTGGATCCCCAGGGCCCAGATAAGAGTAGAAGAGAACTGACTCCACAAAGCTGTCCCCTGACCTTCACACACATGCCGTAATACACATATGAATGTGCACATAAAAATAATAACTAGTAAATAAGTAATAAAAACTAACTGTAAAGTTGTGATACATTAGCAGGAAAACATGCATTGTTTGTGGGTTATATGTTGTCAATGACAAGAGACAACAGAAATAACAAGAAAAAGAATCCATGCACTTCTTAATGCTTAAATTAATAATTATAACAATGAAAAGAGTTTCTGAGATTTAAAAACTGCCCACTACCTAAGACAGTGACAGACTTCCCAGCTGAGGTTTCCTGACCTCTGCTCCCACACCATCTACCACTGTTTCAGGTGACAGGATGCTGGGTCAAAACCCTTTACATCAAAGCCAACGAAGCCTCCTTTACCAGAAAGTCCCATTCTTGCTGAGAAAAGAGAGTGTACTTTCATCACGCATACAACATTTTCCTTCTAGGCTATAACATTTGAAACATTTTGGGTTTTTGCTGTTTGTTTTTAGTAAAGATAACACCACTTCATATGGTTTCTTAGATCTGACATATCAAAAAAATTATAGAAAAGCACTGGTTGCTCTTCTTGAGGACCCTGGTTCAATTCCCAGCACCCACATGGCAGCTTACAACTCCAGTCCAAAAGGATCCAATACCCTCTTCTGGCCTCCATGGGTGCTGTATGCACATAGTGCACAGGCATGGGTACAGGTAAGGCACACCCATACACACAAAATAAAATTCAAGAAAATATAAAGTCATGAAAGCTGCCTCTTGGAGGGTTAATTACAGGAAAGAAGCAGAAACTTAATGGCTATAGTTTAAGGATTCTCTGACTTAACCAATAAAATCGCCGTAAAAGTTTTATAGAAATTAAGTACAAACAGGTGATATGGTAGATAATAATTTATAGCACTAACGTCATTTCCTGCATTATAAGTTCCTCCACCAAGAATACTCAGATGCAGGACATAGGCAGAAGGTACCGGGCTGAGTCATGAAATTCAAAGTCACACAATACTGTCATATATATGACAATCATATTATCATACAAATGTATTCATGTAACTTTTAATTATATAAACATATAAGGTTAAAATTTGTAATTATAAATAAAACTCTCTAAAACACATGATTCTCAAAGCTGCTTTTCCTTTTTTTTCTTTACCTTGTTTTAAGTAGATTTAATTTTTGTTTGTTTTTTACTGTTTGAGAATTTCATACTCAAATGTAATGTGTTTTAAACAAATCCTCTTTCACTCCTCTGCAACTCCTCCCATACCCTTCCACATTCATGTACTCTTTTTATTTAACCCACTGAGTGAGCATAGTACTGCCAGCATGTGCATGGGTGTAAGGCCACCCCCTGGAAAATGGACAACCTACCACAGGCGACTTCCAAAGTAAACTGATTCCCTCTCCCAGTAGCCATCAGGTGCCAACAGCTGTTCAGCCATGGGTAGGACTTCATAAGCTCCTCCCTCATTCATTCCAGAACTGTGGCTAATTTGGTCTTATGCATACAGTCACAGCTGCTATGACAAACTCATATCTAACACTGCTGTTCGCTGAGCCAAGAACCCATGCTGAGTGGGTCACAGGCCCTAGGAGAGAACTTGGCTATTATTCAGCTAAATACCAGAACCTAAACAGTTATCTTTACACCCACGTGATAGTGCACTCTCAGTCTTCAGAGCAGCTGACAATTAATACAGAGATTCACCTGCTCAAAGGACAGAAAATAGACTACAGAGTGTCGACCGTAACTGAAACATCTACATTAATCCCTCTCCCCAGGACTCAGGGATCATCATGGGAAAGGAGTCAGAAAGACTATAAGAGCAAGAAACAGTGAAGGAACACCCTGTTGTTCCAGACACAACAGGGCCACTGCACTCATAAATAAAACTACTTTTCCTTCACAAAAACAAAACAGACAAGAAACAGCTCTTTCCTAATAATCGTCGGTATGAAATTGTGGGTATTAACAGAAACTCATGGTTTTGGGAGTCAGGACATGACGCTCAAACACCTTTGCAGAAAGGTATGTATCTGTAGACAGGCCTTTCTCACCAATTTAATACATGAAGTATTCAGTAAGCAATTGAAGGACTGTCAGACAAGGCCATATCTAACTCTCCTGACATTAATGAGCACCTGAACTCTCCCATTTCACAGTTAACGAGGATCATGTACATAGCCTGCTTAGCAGGCTTGCATTCTGTATGTGCATTCCTTATGTCCACAGCCCTGATACATCCTCCTATACAGAAATGACCAAGAACCCAATCCACTGCAGATGAAATTATTAGTAACCATTAGGAACCACTGGCTACTGCTACACAGAACATTGGCAGCAACCTTACAGCTAGGTACAAAATCTCATCACAGGGACATGAGGGCGTAAAGGAAAACGTCAGGGAGGGCTTCACAAGGAGGCAGCCCCTGAAATGTTCCCAGTCAGACAAACAGGTTAGTAACAACACTCAAGCCAAGGAAACATGCTACACAAAACAGCTAGGCTGTAACTGCACAGAGAACTGCAGGAAATGCTGTGAGTGCCTGCAGTCTCTAGAGTGAGCAAGCCAGGAACAAGAGAGGAAGTGCAGGGGGCCTTTAGCATCACAAATACTTAAATCGTGATCTCTTCCTTGAACACTTAGCACAATCCACTGCAACAGTTAATCAAGTCATAATCCCATCACTGAGATGGAGCCATTTTGGTGGTGTCCACTTAATCTTTGTATTCTTTACAGCATTTACCCAGTGTGCTTCACTCAAGAAACACCTACCTAGGCAGTATGTTTGAGGAACTGTAGCTGCACAAAGATAAGACACAGTTCTCATCCTTGGTTTGACCTCTCTCAGCTACAGCTCTCCCACCTGGAAAATGAAGAGTTTAACCAATGACAGATGAAGGCTGCTCCAGCTCCGATGCTCTAACTATGAAAGTCAGAGCAGGGACATGGGTACCAGAAAAAATAAATAAAGTGGTATTACACACACAGCACACACACACACACACACACACACACACACACACACACACACACACACACACACACAGGGAGGGTGTGAAGAGCTGAATTAAGTTGCGCTTGAATAAAGCAAGGAGGCAGAGAACAGGGGCAGCAACAGAGAAGCGGTCCCAGCTGCCTGAGAAAGGACAGACAGGTGATGCAAGCCCTTCAGTACCAAGACTTATGTAATGCTGATGAAATGAAGAGCCACACTGAAAAAAGCATTTCAAGAATTAGAAATGGCTTAAGGGTCTTAAGCCTAGAAATGTTTGAAGAATCTGCCATCTAGTGGTATGAAATTCTTTCTAACCCACAAAATAAAAAATAAACAAAAAAACAACAGTTCCAGGTGTTGAATACAATGACCAGAATGCTTAATGCACTCAAAAATGAAACAAGAAAAATATACTCATGGCTCAAAATTTTAAAATACTTAAAAGAACTGGGTATGCTCAATGGTGGAACACTTGTGTACCAAGCATGGGACTACATACCAAAAAAAAACCACTTAAGACCAGACTTGTCAAAATAAGAAAGGGCTCAAGTAAGTGTATAATATAATGTTTTATATATGTATACACACACATACAAATCCATTGTTCCTCTCAAACAAAATTAAGTGAAATTCCTATGAAATAAATCAAGGTAAGGCAGAAGTCTTGCAGTTCTTCTTCATTCACTCCTGAGAATGAATAGCAGGCAGTATTTGGAGCATAGAAAAAATTCAGTCTGGCCAAGAGACAAGGGAGAGGGAGGAAAGGAGGGGAGGAGGGAGGGAGGAAACAAATCATGAAAGCCATATGGAGCAGTGAGTGGAAACAGCATCAGCCCCATGAAGGTCTGACTCTAGGACAAGCACCAACGCCTATCAAGGAATCTCCAGAGGAGCAATATTTTGGGGCGGCAGGGGACGACGGACGGACGACACCAAGCTGATGTCCATTGTTGATTTCAACAATAGGCCAAGGTCAAGCCACAATTGCCACAACTGCCACAACTGCCAAAATCTTAGCACCATGGTTAAATTACCAATCATACTCTATCCCTCACCACAAAGATAAAGCAATTAACAAGTTGCACCCAGCTGGAGACTGCTAAGGACCAAGCTCTGCCAGCCCAGGGGACAATTAAAAACATATCATTAGACAGAAGTCCTGGTTCCCCACTCCCCAGTACCTATGGGACCAAAAAGTCAGTCTGTAGATCTCAGCAAGCCTCAACTCACTTCTCAAATGCTCACCCCTAAAGCTCTGTCTAAAGACTACAATATCCATTCTTCAGTTGAAGGGCATCTAGGTTGTTTCCAGGTTCTGGCTATTACGAATAATGCTGCATGGACATAGTTGAATAGATGTCTTTATTGTATGAATGTGCATCCTTTGGAGTATGTATATGCCTAAGAGTGGAATTGTTGGGTCCTGAGGTAGACTGATTCTCATTTTCCTGAGAAACCGCCATACTGATTTCCAAGTGGCTATACAAGTTTGCACTCCCACCAGCAATGAAGGAGTGTTCCCCTTTCTCCACATCCTTTCCAGCACAAAAGGTCTTTGTTGTTTTTGATTTTAGCCATTCTAACAGGTGTGAGACGGTATCTCAGAGTTGTTTTGATTTGCATTTCCTTGATGGCTAAGGATTTCAAGCAATTTCTTAAGTGTCTTTCAGCCATTTTAGATTCCTCTATTGAGAATTCTCTATTTAGTTCTCAACCAAAGAATGAATAAAGAAAATGTGGTGCATTTACACAATGGAGTACTACTCAGCGGGAGCGGGGGGGGGGGGGCAAATGGAATCTTGAAATTCGCAGGCAAATGGATAGAACTAGAAGAAATCAGTCACAGAAAGACAAACATGGTATGTACTCACTCATATATGGATATTAGACATAGAGCAAAGGATTACCAGCCTACAATCCACACCTCCAGAGAAGCTAAGAAATAAGGAGGACCCTAAGAGAGACATACATAATCCTCCAGAGAAGTGGAAAGGTACAAGATCTCCTGAACAAATTGGAAGCACAAGGGAGGGAGAGAGGGAGGAGGAAGGTAGAAGAAAGAGGAGGGGAGAGGAAAGCATGAGAGATCAGAAAGATTGAGTCAGGGGATGAATAGAGGAAAGCAAGATAAGAGATACCTTAATAAAGGGAGCCATTATAGGTTTAAAGAGAAATCAGGCACTAAGGAAATGTCCAGAAATCCACAAGGATGACCCCAACTAAGAATCTAAGCAATAGTGGAGGGACTTAAATGCCCTTCCCCTATAATGAGGCTGATGACTACCTTAAATGCCATCCTAGAGCATTCATCCAGTAGCTAATGGAAGCAGAAGCAGACACCCACAGCTAAGCACTGAGCCGAACTCCTGGAATCCAGTTATAGAGATGGAGGAGTGATGAGCAAAGGAGTCAATATCATTCTGGGAAAACCCACAGAAACATCTGACGTGAGCAAGTAAGAGCTCATGGACTCCAGCCAGTCATCTGGGGAAACAGGATAGGACAGAACCAGGCCTCCTACACTTGGGTGTCAGTTAGGAGACCTGGGCAGTCTATGGGGCCTCTTGCAGTGGAACCAGTATTTATTCCTAGTGCACAAATGGACTTTGGGAGCCCATTCCTCCATAGAGGGATACTCTCTCAGCCTACATACACAGGGGATGGCCTAGGCCCCTCCCCAAATGATGTGACAAACTTTGATGGTCCCCCATGGAAGACTTCACTCTCCCTGGGGAGTGGATAGGGAGTGGGATGGGGGGAATTGTTGGTGTGAGGTATGGGAGGATGGGAGGAAGAGAGAACTGGGATTGATATGTAAAATAAGATTGTTTCTAATTTAAATAAAAAAATATCAAACAGAAAAAAAAGACAATATCTGCACACCCCTCACCAGAAGCTAGCCTGTGCTTGTGGAATAGAAATTGAGAGTACAACCTCCACTTAATCACTGACGCTCATACATCAAATACAACACTGCACACCAACCTCAGCAATGCTATGAGTCCTTGTGTCATCAAAGGTCTGATGCAGCAGTGACTCTGACTGAAGCCCTCTCCCTTTCCTAGGAACAATCCTGCATAGAATCACCAGGCTGCCCCCAAAACTGCCCACCCTCAACCCCATGTCCAGGTCACCTTAGGGTTCACTTACACAGGAAGCATCTTACCCCACCCTTACCCCACAAAAAGAACTAGCTACTTCTTTGGAATACTCACAGTATCCCTCCAGTACAGGGAGTTATGTGTACAAAACATGGTCTTTTTGATTAAGGGACAAAGCAAACAGAAACCCACCTGGGATAACCACATCAGTATCCATAAAGCACAGCTCTTCAGTGTTCAGCACTCCACTACTTGAAAGTATTCCCTGCATCCCTGAAGAGTATGTATGTCCTCTTCCATCTCCTGGAACAGCCATGGCCCTGATTACTGTGTGTGTAGGGGACAGCCTTGACCTAACTACCTTTCAGCATTACAGTTCATCCTTAGTTGACAATCATCCACTTAAGGGCAAGCTGATATTCTCTGTAACTGTGGTGTCGAGTTTGGCTTAAAACAATGTTCACTTCAAGAACAGTATATTTTCACTCATCCAAAGACTTGAATTCTCCCTCTGCACAGCTGTGACTTGAATTATTCATCAATTAGGTACTTCCCATGGACTGCATGAAACATGAGTGTTAAAGATAAAATGCTCAAATGAAAACTAAAAGGCCTCCTTTTCTTTCTGATTTATTCAATTATTCATACAGAATAGTGCAATGGCTTGGAAATGATGTGATTGCAACCTCAAGGCTCTGGCTCCATGTGCTGAAATTTGATCTCCTTGTGAGGTGCTAAGAAGGTATACAAATTAACCTAACTATAGTGCTAAGAGATTTGGATGATTATGAGATTAGGAACAGGGAAAACAATTAAGGGTAACCTCCACAATTAAAACCTAGTGGTACAGAAACCAAATAAGGGCTGGGAGCTCTCTTCCCTCTTCCTCTCCTGCACCCAACTGTTCCTCCTCTCCTTCCTCTCTCACTCTCTCCCTCTCTCCCTCTCTCCCTCCCCCCCTCGCTCTCTCTCTGTCTTGCTTGCTTGCTTGCTCTCACTCTCTCTCTCTCTCACTCTCTTTCCATGTGAAAAGCCACAGGAATCTCACCAGCATGAAGGCTTTCCACCAGACAATGCCCTCAGACCTTAGTCCTTTAGGACTATAAGCCAAAATAAACCCTTTTTCTTAAATTAAAAAAAAGTACACCTCCAGTATTTCCTGATAGCAAGTACAAATGGAATAACAAAACAGCTTATTCCAGTCTGACATATATCCATAAAATTCATGACATGGAAGATCTTGATAAGTAATAGGAAGCAAACCAAGTTCAGTAGTAGATGAATCTCTTTACACATTTAATGAAATCACTGAATTGTACTGATTGTTAGCCAGTGTCATCAAGAACTGTAAGCATCAGTGTCTCCTCAAAAGGACACTTTCTCTCCCTCAAAACAGGGGGTATTTTCGCAGCCTTTCAAAGTCACTGAAATATAGTCTAAAGTAGTCGAACAGTAATTGTGTCATTATCAAAGACCTAATGGAAACTCAAAGTGGAATAAATCAAATTTTACTTACATATATTTACAGTTAAATTAAGAACAAAAGCTAAAAAACAAACAAACAAAAAAAAAACCCATACACTGTTAAAAGTCGTCAGTGTCATTAAAATGTATGTTAAGGATCCTTACTTGTGAGCATATGACCACCAAGACTGTCTACACAATCCTGAAGCACAGGGAGCACTCCAGAGCCTCTTCTACCAAGTATTCCACCCATCATGCACTAAAAGTTCAATGTCAGAGCTGGAGAAATAGCTCAATGGTTAAGAGCACTTGCTGCTCATGCAGAGGACCAGGGTTCAATTCCCAGCACACATAGGATGGCTTGCATCCATTTATAACTCCAGTTCCATGGAATCTGACACCCTCTTCTGAGCTCTGAGGATACCAAGCACACACATGGTACACACATAAACATTCAGGCAAAATATTCATACACATAAGATAAATCTTATAAAAAAAAAATTAAGAGCTGGACGTTGGTGACAAACGTCCCAGCACTTGGTAGGCAGAGGCGGGTGGATCTCTGTTAGTTTGAGGCCAGCCTGGTCTACAGAGTGAGTTCCAGGACAGGCTCCAAAGCAATACAGAGAAACCCTGTCTCAAAAAACGAAAAATAAAAAAATAAGTGCATTGTTGACTCCTCTGAGAATGTAAGGGATTGCTTTCAGCCCAGAACCACAGCATAAACTAAAATAAAACCAGAAGATCAAAGACAACAGTGAAAAGGAAAAGAGCACACAAGGCAGAAGAAGAAAGGGGTGGGGCTAGCGTGTGAGATGCTCTGTGTGTTCAAGGAGGATAAAGTGAACTTCTTGGGCTGACTTAGATATGGAGGGAAAATAACCAAGCACGTCCCATACATAGATTGTATTCCCAAGCTGCCCAATTAATTTCTGGTTCATGTTACCCAATTTACCACCTCAATTTCTCTTCTTGAACAAAGCTTGCAGCACCAGACAACACAATGAATTTCATAAAAAGCATGAGTTTGTGTGGTATCAATTTATTCCAACTCTATATGGTGATTTATTGTGCACTTACAAAACCCCTGTAGATGATGAATGCCACATGCTCATATTACTAGAGAAAGAGAAAATAAACAAAACTGTGATAAATACTTCTCCTCCTTTCATTTAAAAAAGACCACACAATGAAAATATAAACCACATAGCAAATGTTTTATCATTCCCAGTGGGATATTTACATTCATCCCTGCTTGACAGCAATTCTCAACCATAAACATCCAGTGTCATCCATCTCTAGGCCGACTGCTACCAAGGGTTACATATGACTGTAGAATCAAGGAGAGCATCTCCTTCAGTTAGAGAATATACCTAACTTTCTAAAACTCATTAAACAAACAACTCCCACTAGCAAACATGCCCTCAGGTGCTTAGGTTCTTGTATGCTGGGTTTACAGGCATGCACCACCATTCAGGGGTTGGTATTTAACAAAAATTTTTAACTAACCAGACAGTAAATTTTAAAAAGAATATATGTCATCATATGGCCTACAACACTCTACTTGATTCAGCACTCAGCATTAGAGAGGTCAACTGGCTCCAGCTCCTTCCAAACTGACCTCCTTGTTATTCCTAGACAACATCAAGGACATTCAGAGCTAGCTATTCTGTCTACATGGAACCCTTATATCCTAGAAATCCAAAATCAACTACCCTCACCTTCTTGACCATCTTTGGGGGAGGTGTTACTTTTCAACTTAGGTAACCTAGACACTTTTTTTTTTTTACACGTGTGTGTGTGTGTGTGTGTGTGTGTGTGTGTAAGAGCACACATACACAAAGGCATATGCCACAGCACAGGTGTGGATATCAGAGGATGGTTTGTAGAAGCCTGGTATATCCTTCCATCATGTGAATGAACTCAAGTCATCAAGTTTCACAACAAGCATCTTGGCCTGTCCAGACATCTCACCAGCTAGACACTCTATACTATCATCTGTCTCTTACTCTCCTTCTCTGATAACTCTTTTCCCAGGAGCACTTACCAGCTCCTCACATACTCTATGTCCTTTATTTGTCACCTATGGTCCTTCTACAGTAAGTTATATAAATAAGGTCTAGCAGAGGTCTCAGAGGGTAGATATCAACGTTCACTGAGAAAAATGGAAACTGCAATATTATGAGCATTCTAGTCATACCTGCAACTAGCTCATTCATAACCACAACAGTATTCACTCACAAAACTATGATAATGTACATGGCAAGCAGAATGGGTAAGAAAAATAAATACCACTGTCCACAAAGACAAGTCAATATACAACATGTGAAACTGGAAACAAAGCCGGGCGGTGGTGGTGCACACCTTTAATCCCAGCACATGGGAGGCAGAAGCAGGTGGATCTCTGTGAGTTCGAGACCAACCTGATCTACAAGAGCTAGTTCCAGGTCAGCCTCCAAAAGCCACAGAGAAACCCTGTCTCGAAAACCCAAAAAAAAAAAAAAAAAAAAAGAAAAAGAAAAAGAAAAAGAAACTGGAAACAAAAAAGCAACAATGTGAGCATTTTACCTCAATCTTAAAAACAAAGAATCAACTAATAGCTGAAAGGGTCTACTAATAGCAAGAATTTGGAGCAAGGATTTTTTTAGAACTACTTAACACTTGAAATTATATCCAAACATCATTCATAAAAATAAAAGGCAAAAGAAAGAAAAAAACTGTAATATAAGTGCCATCTTGGGAAGTATTCACCATGCATCTCACACATCCAGAATTAACATGCATTTTATACAGATTATACATAATTTCAGGACCAAAGTACCTAATAAATAGACCCAATGATAAGCATTTCACAGTGAGTAAGCATGAGTAGCCAATTAACATTCAAAACTCTGTTCAACATCATTAGTAGACAAAGAAATGCAAATTAAAACTAGAATGGAATTTTTTTGTTCAGTGATTGGGTTTTTGCAGAGCTGAGGATGAACCCAGGACCACACACGTGTACCTCTGAGCTGCATCTGCTCCATCCCAGAGATAACTCTTTCCCAACAGGCATTCAATCTGATATGAATCCCACCACCAAGAGTGCAAATTACCAAGGCTACTTGCATGGCTCTCTACAAACTGACGGTAAGGCCCTATTGCTGAAGGCAACACCAACATAACTCATTGAAAATGGAGCTAGTGCCTACCTACAGCCTTCACCCTTTGGACTAGAGTTTTTGGTACTGGAAAGTACTCTTCACACTACCAAATGAGAAAGGTAAACATCAACCCAGCTACAAATTCTTTGCTCTACAAAAATGAACTACCTGCAAGATATACTGGTGCAATGGTGACACAAAGCTTGTAGGAGTAACCAACAATATCTGATTGGATTTAAGGCCCACTCCATGAGATAGAACCCATCCCCAATGCTGTCCAGGGTAGCCAATAATCTGAAACTAGATAACCCAGGGACCTAGAGGAAAACCAAATACTACTGTTCTACTAAAAAAAAAACATAGCAATAAAATGATTCCTAATGACATTCTGCTTTACTCATAGATCAGTGCCTTATTCAGTCATTATCAGAGAAGCTTCCTCCTGCAGCAGATGGTACCAATACCCATAACCAAACAATATGTTGAGAGTGAGAAACCTTGAAACACTCAGCCCTAATGTGATGTATCTATCAAATACATCCCCTCGAGGGTTCAGGGAACCCCTTAAAAGAGGAGGCAGAAATAGTGTAAAAGCCAGAGGGGATGGAGAAAACCAAAGAAACAAGGTCCTATAAATCAACAGAATTGATGCACATATGAACTCACAGTGAGGCAGCATGCACACAACCTGCACAGGTCTGCAACAGACGGGGTCCTAGAGCTGAAAGGATTGGGGAAACACAAACACTCACACATACACATGCACACACACACACACACACACACACACACGCACGCACGCACGCACGCACGCACGCACACACGCACGCACACACATAATCTAACCCAGAATTTTTCTCTAATTGATAACCACTTGCAAATAAAAAATGAGTTTCCTCCAAGGAAGTCTCCCTGGAGAAATAAATCACTCCTAAGGGTAGGCTGTATACCAATGGCCAACACAAACCAAACTCAGTGGCATATTTGGGTGTTCTCTGTCTCAGAATGTTAAGTAAGGACCTTTTTTTAAATCTACAAGTTCTTTGTTTACATATTTTATCTTCTGTTTTGTGTTCTTCTGGGATTCCTATGTGTGCAGACACATGCCTCAGCATCTATATGCATTTCTTGTGCTTTTTTCTTGGCTCTTTTATTTATTTGGAGGTTTTGTCCTATTCCAATTTGTTTTTCTTTATTTTATCTTACTGTGTTACATTTTATTTTATTATTATTCCTTAGATGCCTCCTTGTTTTCTAATAAAGAGACAGAAAGGGTATGAATGGAGATGAGAGGGGAGATGGAGAGGAATTGGTAGGAATAGTGGAGGGTATATTGTATGAAAAAAAAAAAAAAAGGCGGGAAAAGCATAGCGACCACAAAAAGTGAAATAACAGAAAGGCTCATATGCTGATGGTAAATGGGTACAAGTATGTAAAAACTGGTGGCATTGTCTGATAAACTTGGAGATGTTCCTTCCCAACAGTCTAGCCAATCAAGTCTTGGTTCTGCATCCTACAGATACTCATGCACATACATGCCAAAATAACATACAAAGATTGTTAGCACAATACAACTTTACACCTTTTAAAACACCCTGAAATCCTCTGGAAGAACTGCCCATGCTCTTACTGAGTCATCTCTCCAGCTTTAAAAAAAAGAATCTTTAATGACCAACTGCTGCTTGGTTAAGATGGATCCATACATTGACATGTTTAATTTGTGTATGTTTCAAAGACCTACTTATAGCTTAAGCAAAGTACCAATACAATGTGTTGCAACAATAAAAAAATAAATAAATAAAACACCCTGAAAAACAATCAAATTTTCATCTACAGGAGAATGAATAAACATGTTGCACAGTATTAATAAAATGAAATATCCTACTAGTGTTAAGAAATAAATGAACTAGAGCAATATAAATCAAACATCAAGTCAGAGAACAAGATCTGTGTTTCTTTTGTGTGATTTCATTCATATAAAATGAAAATAGAACAGCTAAATATGAGGAAATGATAACTCTGTAAAGAAGGAAAGGGAATAATACAGCTAAAAGTGGTATTTTCTCTCTGACAAGACAAAGAATCATCAACATGTATGGGTGTGTCTATGTCAGTGTGTGTCTGTGTGTCAATGTGTCTGTGTCTATATGTGATTGAGTCTATTTCTGTGTCTGTGTGATTGTGTGTGTGTCTTTGCATATGTGTAATTGTGGTACATCTGTGTCTGTGTATCTGTGTATCTGTATATCTGTGTATTTGTGTGTCTGTGTCTGTGTGTCTGTGCATCTGTGTCTGTGTGTCTGTGTATTTGTGTCTGTGTATCTGTGTGTCTGTGTGTCCATGACCATACGTATACAAGTTCTTTTGCCACATAGAAATTCTGTAAAATTTTGAAAAAACCATTGACTTACCATGACTGGCACACAAAACATGCACACATTCTTAGTCAAGAGACTCAAGCATAATGACAGAGTGTTTAAGACCCATCAATAGACACAGACTAAATTCAAAACTAAAAACTCATGTTTCATTCATCTGACTCAAAATCTGATACTCTTTCCATTTAGAGAACCAGACAGGTAACTTAGCCAACTTACAAAATACATGTCAATTTCACTCTCAAATAACAAAAGAGGAAAAGTCACCAAAAGTAGAGACATTCACAGTTTCTAGTGAATCTCAGTGTAGGAGGTAGATAAATAATGAAGCAGAGAAACTATAAAGAATGGGGTAGTTATTGAAAGGTACCACAAAAATAACAAGCAATCAGTCTGACTCTGTAAGTGGAGAGGTGACATCTACTGAGACCCTTTCATAGGAAGGCACTGCATACATGGTTCTCTCTCAGTCTTCCAAATAGTGCTGAGACAGGTATTACATACAGATAGGACAGAAAAGACCTGGGAGGCTAATAGAACAGGACAGATTTCTCAATGAAATTCCCAGTGTCTTGTCTGGCTCGGAGAAGTTCACTGAGCCAGACCAGAGGCAGAGGAATCAGAATTATGAGGACAATATTACAGGTATTAAACACAACTATACATGGAATACAGAATGAAGACACCCAGATTTCTGTATGTACATAATAGTTGAGTAAATAAAAGAACAGATGACTGCTCACCTATGGCCAGGGTGGTAAACAGCAGTATTTATCCCATGAGGATAATGATCACTGAAGCTGAAACTGTGACTCTCTTGGTAGCTCTGATTTGTTCCAACACTAAGTTAAAGAAAGCAAAACAAATAAATATCATTAAACTACCATGGATACCAGTGGATACTTAAGCAGCTAGTCTTTAGGGACAGACAATATCAAATACTGTTGAGGATATAAAACAATCAGACACACTACAGTAGGGAGATGACTGATACAACCATATTGTTTAAAAGTCTGAAAGTTTTATATAAAAATAGACTACATCACCCTATGATCCAGCAATCCCATTGGAAGAAAAGGACCCAGAAGGAATA
The DNA here is from genome assembly GCF_003668045.3 of Cricetulus griseus. NCBI lineage: Eukaryota > Metazoa > Chordata > Mammalia > Rodentia > Cricetidae > Cricetulus > Cricetulus griseus. The sequence goes on along the minus strand of NC_048600.1, from coordinate 22,991,338 downwards.
AAAAATGTTTATCCATAAAGACTTATACAAGAATGGCCATGGTACAATCTGTGCCATGATCCAATGGTCAAGAATGGTCCAGTCTGCCACAGCCCTAAACTGGAAAATCTATCTACAAAGGAATGAATAAACAAACCATGAGATATCTGTGTATCTATATGTAAATATATTTATATAATTCATGAAAGATGAATCATTGGTTAAAAACAAATAAAGTAATAATATATAAAAATTCACGAATTTCAAAATATGCTGAGTGAATGATATTTGGAAAAAGATTTTCTATTATATGATTCCATTGATGTGCCCTGTTTCAATGAGCAAAACTAATTTATGATTAAAAATAAAACTTTTGAAAATGGGTAGATATGGAGGAGAGAAGGAGGAGGGAGCTCTCCAACACAGTAACAATGTTCTATTTCTTGACAGAGATCTGAATGGTACAAATCAGTACACCTACCAAACTCACAGAGAGCTACAATTAAGATCTGTGCATCCTGCTGAATGCCAATTCCAACTCAAAAAAAAACTATGAGCAAATAATGAACTTTTAACAATATGCATTCTCAAGCATCTGATGTTTCCAATGCAGTACAAAATACAAAAAAAGCAAATCTATGAGTATTCACTATACAAGTCTTTCAAAGTGCCAAATATATTTGCAATTTTTCATAGTATGATAAACATTTTCAATATCCATACCTGATACTAAGCCAAAGAAAAATAAACATACAAAAAAATGATTTTCAATGTGTTTTTACCTGACAAGGTAACTTCTAAGTTCTCCTCGGTAGTTGATGACCAAGAGCTCTGCAGACCACTGTGCACTTGCTTTGTATTCTAAAAATACCAACCCAGCAATGGCATAGCTCAAGTCACCAGCAAAGCCAGAGGCCTGAAAACAGGAAGAAATTGAATTACTATAGAGATAGTAGAAAAATTAGTACAAGCCTATCTTAACAATATCCCAGACATTGGCTGTGACACCAAGTTTAGACCAGGCTCCTAACAAGTTAGAAATCACACATGGCTCCTTGAAATACGTGGCCAAATAAGCACATTTCTATTAAGATCCCCTGGGGAGAAAAGGAAAGCAGGAGATGCCACCATTCAACCTCTTTCTAGACATAAGCTTTCAAGTATTAATCTCCACTGCAACAGTCCATGCTAAAAAGACTTCAGGTACTTTCCATGTGGCTACTCAGCAACTTAAAGGGGAGGATGCAACACAGCTTTTCCCTCAAGCAACTATCTGACTGTGCTGATGGAGATCTGAAAGTCTAAGCACCTTTGGAGGCATACATAACAGTATCCACCCAGAACATAAGAACGCTCCATCTTGGCATGAAGACTTTTTTAGGCTAAAGACACTAAGAATCAATGGACAGGCAAGGATCTTTATTCTCCCCTTACTTAAAAATGAGGTACAACTCTTTTTTTGGTGATAGTGTTCCTCTGGAGCAGGCAGAGGAAAAAGAGGCACAACTACGTAAGTCTGTGAGCCTCTTAAAGATCAGTTAGGTCCCTTATATATCTCCGCATCATTTTCCCACAGTGCACCAACCGTAGCAGCCCACACTCCATTTCCCTTGTGGAGTTACTTCTCCACACTCCATAAGCCTCTGTTAAAACAATACAGAAGCTCCTGGCACAAATTGTTTCTTTGGGTTTTCACTTTTCTATAAAGCCCCATGCATGCAAATATAAGTATCAATAAACATTTTATTATGTTAATCTGTCTCTTGTAGAAATGTAGTTGCAGGCCCACAAAAACTAAATTCAAAAAAGTGGAGGGGAAAGAAAAGGCTTATTTCCAAAATTTCAAATAGTTCTTCATGATCTATAACTATACAATAAACACCACACAGGTATAATTCAAAAAAAGAGTCTACAAATATGAAAATATCAAAACACATGCCAAATTTCACACTTAGTACCAAGGCAAAAAATGCAAAACATCTCACAACATTACATAATGATTACATGTTGAAATGATCATGTGATGGATATACTGCAATTAAATAAAGTACAGCCTCCTTAAATTTCACATGTCTGTTATTACAACATCTTGAAAATATAAAGTTATACTGAATCACATAGATAACTCTCTTCACAGTCCTACTAGACAGCACTAGCCTGTTAAATGAACCTTAGCTAGGTTTTGTGGAACTCCTACAATATGAGCTCTGCTCATTCTTTCCATGTTCCCACTTGTTATTTCTTAGGAAAATCATTCCCTGTATCGTTGGCTCTCGACATTAACTTCTTAAATCAGTCCATTACTCTTTCTCTACTCTCCCTTTTAATTCCTGTCCTTTTTAAGGTAACAAAGTCCAGTTTCTCTAGAAGTTGTTTCTGTTCCAACAGCCCACAGACTTCTTCCCTCATTATAGCCTATCAACAATCCATACCATGATAAAAGAAAAACTGAGCTGTCCTCAATATAATTATAAGGGCCAGAAGATGGAGGGACAGTAATAGAAGAAAGCAAAGCATGAGGCAAACACACTGTTCATACTGTAACTGTAACTTAAATACCATCAGGACCAATTCCAGGGCCACACAAATGCTGCTTGGCTTTTCAGCTAGCCAATCCATAAACAGCTGCTTCTATAGATGGCCCTCACACCCTGCTTCACATCCCATCCCTCCTTTCTATAGCAATGTAGACCCACTGCAAACAGTGCTTTCCTTCTCTAAGTCTACCAAAGGACTCTTCACTCTGAGTCCAGGAGACACTTTCTAACTGGTACACAGAGCTTTGCACCTGGGAGTCAGGAGAAATTTTCCCTGGACCTGATCCTTTGCTAGTCTCTACCTCATTGACTCAATAGCCCTTTTATTTCAGACATCCCCTGATCTGAAGAATGTAATCGTTTTTGTTCATTTCTTGTTATAAAATGTCTCACACCTACAAAGTACATTAACAAACACAAAGAACAAAAACTACATAACTATAATTATCTAACTAGATGCTAAGTATTGGATCATAGTTTATTATTCTCATTTATACTTGTATTTCACCTCTCTTCATATTCATCCATTGTAACTTATACACAGAAGACACGAACACACAGAGCGAGGAGGGGAGGGAGGGAGAGAGAGAGAAAGAGAGAAAGAGAGAAAGAGAGAAGGTGGGGGTTGGGTTGATTTAAAATGAACACATACCGGGGAAATGACAAAGAGCTCACTTCCCATGAGGTCAAACACCCTTACAGTTCCTGTGCTTTCAGCGTAAGCCAGGAGTGTGCAGTCATAACTCCATGCCACCCTTCTCCACTGGGGCTTTGGGTCTTTTGGAACTATAACAAAAAGAAAAGTGTTTTAAACAATACATAACAGTTTAAATAGCTATAGCTAACATGAATATTCAGTAAGTACCTCATCTCCTAAAGTGATCTAATGCTTCAGTTGACGCAATAGTTCCCAGAAACCTTCTTCAAGACACAAACCATGGCAAACTCTGGCTTCATTACCGAATAAGCAAAGCAGCTTACTGAGGCCAAAACTCGATAAATGCTGAACATGTCCTAGACTAGTAAGGGCTCAAGAGTAAGCTAATCAAAATACTTATGGAATTGAGACTAATTAAAAGCCCAGAGCCCACGTTCTTAAACTGTGTTGCCTTATGGGGTGGCATATCTAACTGAGAGAGTCAAGAAAAAGTTGAGAATGATAAGAGCCTCTGGACACACAATGACCAAAACTTAATTCAAAAGCAAACACATAATAAATATGAAGTGCACCTGGCAGCATACTGTACTCCCTAGCTGCACTGCAGGCTCTGAGCATACAACACATTCACCTTGCACATGCAGAACATGTCAGATCATACAACACCAAGGAAGACTGCCTGAAAGTCTCACTCAGACTCAAAAACGACTATATGTAATGAATTAGTTTCTTTCCTATACATACAAAATTTTCCACTCTTATTGAAAATATACTTTATTTATAGAAAATAAAAACTTTTAATATTTTCCTATCATTGTTTCTCAGCATGCATTTGGACTGTACTGTGTTAGAATGTTTGATTTTAAAATTGCTAGTTGAGATGATGGCTTGAGAAACTGTTCAAAGAATTTTGGTGTAAAATTAGGACACAAATTCCCACAATTTCTAAATCATCTTAGACATGCTTCTGCCATTTGGTACTATGAATTTATGTGAAGCATATTCTCAGCATTGATGACTACAAAATCAAAGTGTCAATCAAACTTTGCAAAATACTCAAGATTCTTGACATCATACAGTACCACATAATCAAGTACATCTATCTCATTAGTATGAAGATTTGTTTTCCTTATAAAAGGCAAGAAAAATATATATATATATATATATCAAAATATTTTTAAATACATTTTGTATGGTTTATTTTCAGTAAATATTTTATTTATAGACCTAGTTTATATATCTATATATCTGGGGACATATAAATTTCACAGACAAATAAGGGTCACAAGTACATAAAGTTTACACAGCATTAGCCTAGAGAGCTAGTAAACAGTGATTATTATAACCCACTGAGTTCTGCTCCTCTAAAAATCCACAACATTAAAAGTACAACATTAAATGTACAACCAAGAGCTTGGTGGTAGTGGTGCACGCCTTTAATCCCAGCACTCAGGAGGAAGAGGCAGGTGGATCCCTGTGAGTTCGAGGCTAGCCTGGTCTACAGAGCTATACAGAGAAACCCTGTCTTGAGAAAACAAAAAGAAAGAAAAGAAAAAAGTACAACTAAGAGTATAGGCAATGTATATTACAAAAAGATACAATCTAAGAAGTGAAGATGGACTGTATTATATATATACATATATATTAAGGCAGATGAATCAAGAGCTATTCCTAATCATAAAATTTTAAGATTTTGATAACAAATATCTTAATAATCCTAATAAAACCATAGAAAATCAATTTTTAAATGACAAATAAATCTTCCATTTGACCCTGAAGTCTCATTCCTGATTATTTATTTCCACAGCAAATGAGATCATCTATGTGCCCATGTTTGTTACTTCCTTATTTACAACGGCCAAGAAAGTGTCTTTATCAATTGATGGATAAGTAAAATCTGATATATAATATATATATATATATACACACATATATATGCATAAAGGAATACTCATGGGACATAAAAAGAAAGCAGTCCCATCAACTGCATCAACATGGAGAACTGGAGATCTTTGTGTTAAGTGAGATGAAGCAGGCACACAGCAAGTACTGTACAATCTCATTCATACATGAAATCTTAAAAAGCTGATCTTTTATTTCCCCCCTGGGCTTTTTTTTTAATCATTTTTTATTTGAATTAGAAAAAAGGTTGATTTACATGACAATCCCAGTTCCCTTCTCCCTCCCTTCTGCCCCTACCACCCCCCCAACTAAAACCCTACCTATCACATATCCGTTCTTCTATTCTTCCCCTGACTCAAACTTTCTGCTCCCTCATGACCTCTGCATCCTTCCTCTTCTTCCCTTCTCATTATCGTAGCTCCCTCTCCCCTCTTCCCGTGTTCCCAATTTGCTCAGGGGATCTTGACCCTTTCCCCTTCTCCAGGGGACAATGTTTGTCTCTTTTAGGGTCCTCCATGTTTACTAGTTTCTCTGGCAGTGTGGATTGCAGGCTGGCAATCCTTTACTCTATGGCTAAAATCCGCACATGAGTGAGTACATATCATGTTTGTCTTTTTGTGATTGGGTTACCTGGCTCAGAATAGTATCTTCGAGTTCCATCCATTTTCCTGCAAATTTCAAGATTCCATTGTTTTTTTTTTCTGCTGAGTAGTACTCCATTGTGTAAATGTACATTTTCTCTATCCATTCTTCGGTAGAGGGACATCTAGGCTGCTTCCAGGTTCTGGCTATTACAAATAGTGCTGCTATGAACATAGTTGAACAGATGTCCTTGGAAGAATGTGCTTCTTTTGGGTATATGCCTAGGAGTGGAATTGCTGGAGCTTGTGGTAGACTGACTCCCATTTTCTTGAGGAGTCGCCATACTGATTTCCAAAGTGGCTGTACAAGTTGGCACTCCTCCAGTGGAGGAGTGTCCCCTTTCTCCACATCCTTTCCAGCATAAACTGTCGTGGGTGATTTTGATTTTAGCCATTCTGACAGGAGTAAGATGGTATCTCAGAATTGTTTTGATTTGCATTTCCCTGATGATTAAGGATGTTGAACACTTTCTTAAGTGTCTTTCAGCCATTTTAGATTCCTCTATTGAGAATTGTCTATTTAGTTTTGTACCCCACTTTTTAATTAGATTGTTTTGTGTTTTGGAGACTAGCTTCTTGAGTTCTTTGTATATTTTGGAGATCAGCCCTCTGTCAGTTGTGGGGTTGGTGAATATCTTTTCCCAGTCTGTGGGCTGCCGTAAAAAGGTCATCTTATAAAATCTGAACGCACAAAGGTGGCTCCAGAGGCTCCAGAGAGAGGATAGCAGGGAGGGTGAGATGAGGACATGTGGATCGAGGGGTACTAGATTACAAAGAATAGGTGGCTTTCTGATTCTTCCCTGTAGCCAGGTCTCATCTGCTCTTGCTTTGACAATTAAAATATCCTTGAAACTACTCTCCACAATGTATGTGTCTCTCTTCTCTTCCCTCCTTGGCATTTTCCAAAGGTAACTTTTCAAATAGGAAGATGAACATATCAAATCTTCCTGTTGCCCCTGATGGTTCTGTTTCCAACAACACAAGTACTAATTTCTCAATACACACATAAGACCCTTCACAGAAGACACCATCATGGTGTTCTAGCTTCCCCTGCCATCACTTCCTCCACAACACCTCACCACCTGCACCATAAGCAAACCTGTGCCTTCCATACACTTCCCTGCCTCTGTTAGATGATTCCTTTCCAGCTGCATTCTCCTTCCTTGACATTCTTCAAAACTGAAAATGTTCTCTCTGCGCACCAAATATGCTGAACATTGATTCTCTTGAAGTATTTACCACATCATATTATGTCTGTCCCATGGGTCTCTAATGTCCTTAAAATTGGAGAGCCTGTCCTATTCAACACTGCAGTCCCAGGACTTCCCTCCTTTGTTAAACATCTTTGGAAATCCCTAACAGACACTCTGAGACATTTGTCCATGTGCTTGCCCTAAATCCCATCAAGCTGACAAGAGATGTCATCCTACATTGTCTTCATCCTACATTGTCTCCACCAACATTATTTGGTCACACAACACAAAATGACAAGAGCATAAGTTAGCAAGAAGGTGAGGCTGACACCCGGAAAGCCAGCATTAGAGGAGCTAAAGTAGGAAGCTTGCCAAACAGTGCATCCTACGGAAGCCTGAGCTACAGACTGAGACCTGGCTAAAGAAATAAATCAATTAATTTAAGAAATGGGATACCATCAACACAATAAGTTGAAGAAAACTAAATATACTGCATGATCCTATCCCGTTTTTTTAAAAGCCAACCCTTCTATAATCTATAATAACACAAGATTATAGAAGGGTTATTTTAAGTTAATAATTTAAATACCTAAGAAGAATGCAAATTAAATAAAAGATATTATTACTTTTTCTACTTCCCTGTATTACTTGATTCATTGCAACTATAGTACCAGATTTATTATTAAAGTAAATAAAATAATAAATTTCAAGCTAGGCTACCCATCACAAATAGAGCAAATAGAAAGACAGAGTAAACAGATTGAACGCTAACCAAATCAGTAACTGCTAAATATAAATGTTCTAAATGATCCAATTAAATGACAGAATACTTAGAGTATGAAAAAGGTAAAATCCAATCAGAGGATCCCTGCCAGGCACATATATGAAATAAAATAGACTATGAGCTGGGAATAGTGACAAAGAGGATGGCGAGCCCCAGGCCAGCCTGGCTGAGTAGCAAACCCTGCCTCAAATAATTAAGAAAGTAAATAAATAAACAAATACAGAGACAAAAGGGGGTTTGAAATTAATTATCTAAATTTCCATTTTCCACCTAGCAAAATGAAAGCAACTTAAACTCTGTATGCAGAAGGAAAAATGATAAAGACAAAAACCAAAGAAAAGAACAACAAAAAGAAATCAACAACAAAATTTTTATTACTGAAGAACATTAGTAAACTGACAAAATTCTAGTCTGAATGAAGAGAAAGAAAAGAAAAGATGGTGTAAGTTATAGAAACAAGCAAAGAGAGATCACTACAGATTCAATGGACACTAAAGTAATAATAGAGAATATAAAATAGAGACTGTCATAAACAACTTTATAGCTATGAATTGTACAATTCAAAGGAAGATTTCATGCAAAACCAAAATTTGTTAAATGTTTTTTAACCTGAATTGAATCCTGCTTATAAAAAAAGTCAACTTTTTTTATAAATTCTATAAAACATTTAAAGAACAAAATACAGATTCTATACAATCTATAAATAAAAATAAATAAAATAAAATAGGAAATAAAAAAGCAGCAACATCCACTCCTATTTTGAGGCCAGCACTTTCAAAGTATAAAACCAGAAGGATGTGAAAACAAGTGCATATCTATATCCCTTGTGAACATAGGTTCTATATTTTGATGACTGTGTCTGCATAAAGGCCTAATAATGGCCTTGATCTGGAGGGAATCAATATGATACTGAGTTGCTTGCTACTCAGAAATCAATTTTATTGGAATGTCTAGGGTTCTCTTGATAATTTGAATACTGTGTCCAAATACCTAGCATGAAGAGAGTTCACAGCCATCATCAAGCAGAGAGCACAGACTTCATCACCATTTACTTCTATAGAACATATTTTGCTACAGGTATTAGAGAAAAACTCTTGAAAATCAGCAATACTTTATCTCTTGATTGAGATTTTGTTTTGTTTTGTTTTGTTTTTAAGATTTTTATTTATTTATTTATTATGTATACAACATTCTGCTTCCATGTATATCTGCACACCAGAAGAGGGTACCAGATCTCATAATGGATGGCTGTGAACCACCATGTGGTTGCTGGGAATTGAACTCAGGACCTCTGGAAGAGCAGTCGGTGCTCTTAACCTCTGAGCCATCTCTCCAGCCCGATTGAGATTTTTTTTTTAATGTATATTTTTGCTTATCCTTGGTTGCTACTAAGAATGTGTATTATATTTTCAATTAAAAAAATATTTTCACTAAAAATACAAAAAAAAAGGAAATGAGTGTTAGATAATCTAAGACATTAGACTCCCACTTTAAAACTGAAAATTTTATTTTAAAGTTTGGGCATTTCAAATAGTCTATGTTCCTGATAATTTTCATGTCAGACACATATATAAAAAACCACACTCACACAGCATCTAACAGTAAGCTGATGAGGGTTTGGAAAATAAGAGGCAACCAGGGGCCATCAGCCCACCCACCCTGGACTGGAAGGCAATGGACTCTCTCTGCATTCCTACAATAGGCAAGAGAACAAAAAAAACACAACACAACAGACCTTCAAAAGTCTAATCCCATCTGATATTTTTAAGGCAGAAAAAGAAGACTGAATTACGATCAATGGTCTGGCGAACAGAGCCAAACAACTTCCAGCCCACATTCCAAACATTCTCAAATGGCCTATCTTTTATAAAACAATAATTGAAAAATATCAAAGTGGAACCAAATAGCTCCTGTTTCAGTTTGCAGACTCTGCAATATGTAGTCTCAAAAATGCATTAACAACAATCTGGCTCATCTTTTCCAAGCACACACATGAAATATATTTGGCATATGGGAGTGATTCTCATAAAGACGAGTCAAATAATAAGCAAATGATCATTGCCTCACATTATACGAAATGGAGAGGAGCCATTAATGCAGCATTAAGGTCATAAATTCCCACATTTAGAAGCCAACAAAATAAACCATTACTCCTCACCAAATTATCTCATCTAGGCTGCCACATTAACTGTACATACTAAAAAATTCTTACAAATATAATTTGTGCAAAACATAGAACAGTCAAGCTTCCTATTTTCATGTTAACTCATAGCTTTTCAGTTTACCTACTGGCTAAAAGCAAGTGCCTAATGCAAACACTCAAAAGGGCCCTCTCTATAGTCAGGATCACTCCAACATTGAGCATGCTCAGAAGAAACTTATCTCAGACTCCGTAAGCCTTCAGCCAGCAAGAAAGCTGCACTTCTGTAGATACCTTGATCCTTATTCAGAACTGACCTAATCTAGCAACTATTGTTGAGCAAAGTGCATGAAGCAAATTCAGTATATACCTGAGTTCCAAGTTAACAGTGAACATTTAAACATTGCTTCTCCTTATTATCACAAAAAAGGCTACTCCCCAGAAAGGGCTTATCAATGCACAAGGTCTATTGTGGTTTGTATACACACTGTACACAACAGAAATACTAAGCATGAATGACACAATTATTCAAAAATGTACATATGTTCTATAGTATACAAACATATAAAATGAATATTTACTCTCAAAAGTTTCCAAAATTAGCCAAGAACAGAAAAATGCATACTCATTCATAAAATAATTTTGTAGCTCCCACATATCATTACCTATTTAACAGAGTCAAAACAAAATCTATGCGATTACCATGTATGAGACTGGAAGTGTAACTGCCATGTGTGGAGACCATGCGTGCGGAAGGATGCCAGGGACTAGAAATCTATGTTGTTATGGTGTGTGGGGACCTTGTGTGGAGAAGCCTCCTAAACACTAGGAATCTTTTTTTTTTTTTTTTAAGTGGAGTAAAAAAGGAGCCCTGCCTTCAAAGAATTTACAATTTGTTAGGGTTTGATTGTGAAATATTCCCCATAAACTCGTGTATTTGAACATTTGGTCCCCAGGTGGTGGTACTATTTGAGAAGCTGTAGATGTTTTAAAAGTGGAGTCATGCTGTCGCCAGGCATTGGTGGTGGACACCTTTAATCCCAGCACTTGGGAGGCAGAGGCAGGCGGATCTCTGTGAGTTCGAGGCCAGCCTGGTCTCCAGAGCGAGCGCCAGGATAGGCTCCAAGGCTACACAGAGAAACCCTGTCTCAGGGAAAAAAAAAAAAAAAGTGGAGTCATGCTAAGGGAAGCTGATCAGTGAGGGGTGGACCTTGAGCTTTTAGGGCCCCACCCTGCCCCCACTCTCCTCTCTATGCTTCCAGACTATTTATCTCCTGGAACCAGTGGTCACACACTCCTGATGGACTGTAAAACCTGAGCCAGCCCAAATAAGTTCTTTTTGTCAAATATTCTTGTCACAGCAATTAGAAAAGCAAAATCAGAGTAAGTGTTGCTATACAGACAGACAAGTATCAGAGAATCACAGACATTCACAAAGGGTGAGGAAGACAGCACAGAGGAAAGGTCTGCAGAAAGCGCTGCCACTTGACCACAAAATGGCAGGGCTAATTAGCTAATGCTCTGTAAAGCTGCAGCTGTGTGGCAGGAGGACATGAATCATGGGAAAAAGGCACAGTGGGGCTGAGAAAACTATAGCTAGCTTTTCACTACAACATGGGACACCTGGCCAAAAAAAAAAAAAAAAAAAAAATCTCACAGGATATTGTGCTGACTAGATTTAATGTCAACTTAAGTTAAAAGTCAACCTTAATTAAGAAAATGCCTCTGTAAGATTGCAGGCAAGCCTGTAAAGCATTTCCTTAATTAGTGATTGATGAAGGAGGCTCAAGAGCATGGTCGGTGTTTCCATCCCTGGACCGGTGGTCTGGGTGCTATAAGAAAGCAACCTGAACAAGCTATGAGGAACAAGCCAGTAAGCAGCATCCCTCCATGGTCTCTGCATCAGCTCCTGCCTCCAGGTTCCTGACCTGTTTGAGTTTCTATCCTGACTTCCTTCAATGACCAACAGTGATGTGTAAGTGTAAGCCAAATAAACCCGTTCCTCCCCACATTGCGTTTGGTCATGGTGTTTCATCACAGCAATGGTGACCCTAACTAAGACAGATGGGTAGGCTAAGAATGATCCTGAGTTAGAAAATCAGAACCATGTTCCACAGTCAGAAGCCATCAACGGAGAATTTTTAGGTACAGTCATAGTACCTAATAGTTACTGTTTAGCACTTCCTGAGTAGCTATCATGTACCACTATTGGATTGTGAAAGTTGTACACATATTAACCCATAATTTCTCTATAACTTAATATGTTAAAATTATGTCCATATTACAAATGAGGCAAGAATGTGTTAGCTTTCTGTCCATAAAACAAAATATCTAATATTGAACTTAGAAGAATTAGTAAGAAAGATCAAATCCCAAACATTTTTATTAGTTTTCATCTGAACAACTTGAAACTTATAACTATTTATCCCTGCACTGACTCCAAAATAAAAGACTACAGTACTCACAAATACTCTTTCCAAAACCTTGGATATTTTAAAACACAATTCAAATTTCAAAGTCCTAAAAAGCATATATGTTAAGTCAAAATACTTAAAAATTAAAGAGTAAACAATTATAATTTCTTAAATAAGTTTACTAAAGTCATAAAATATCTTACTATTAAACATTTTTGGAGTATCTATTCAAACTTTACAAAAACACTGTACACCATTACAATTAAATTTTTCATATTTCAATATTTTGGAAACTCTTACCTTGACATTTCCCAATAACTGATGTAAAATCATCTTTTGCAGACCTACAAATGATAAATAAAAACAATAGCTTTACCTTCAAGAACCCTGATATGTATGTCTATGAAGCACCTGAGCTACTGTAGTCTAGTCAATGACTATACATAATAGTAGGTCATCCTTCTGTCACAGAGATGGATGGTTTAGTGTCCCAAAGTGGACTCTTTCATTAACAACAATCTTCTCGTTGCAGAAATGGGGTGGGGCAGGAACAACACTGGATGCAGCAGAAGTGTGTGTAAGCATGATCTTATGGTACAGCAGGAAATCTGCAACACAGGCCCAGAGGACCTGACTCCATAAATCTAGGATGGGACCCAAGTGGGATGACTGATTAAAGCTTCATGCGCTGATACCAGTTAAGAATCACTAATCTGTAGCATATTACAAAGTCTGATCACAAAGAAAAAGAGACATATAATGTCTACTTTAATAAATCACATAACCTAAGTAGGTTTTAATACATGAATCAGTGACCTGTTTACAATCTATAGTCCTGAAATACAGGACATAGTAGTATAATTGGTACAAACTACGTTCAAAACAGAAACTGATGAACTTTCAAGAACATAATTTAAAAACAATTACCTAAAACTTTAATAGCTATAAGACTTGACCAACCAATTTCACTTCTATGAAGTTATTCCCAGGAAATAATTACAGACTTATATAGTTATCAAGGAAACTAATGCAATCCAACTTATAAAGAAGAAAAGCAAATCAAGTATAAGGAGATTAATTAAATTTTGCTGTGTACATCCAATGAAATATTATGCAATTACTATACCTAACATGGAACAATTTCATAATAGATTAATTTCAAAGGTTACCCAAGAAAAAAAGTGATATAAATTTTAAAGTATAAAATTTATAAATCACAAGAGTAATTTACAAGTTGGCATCAAATAGAATAAACAATATTATCCATTAATGATACATACACACACAGAGAAAGCAAGTTTCAAAATATTAATAGTAAACAAGTTGGATCGTCAAAAGGTAATTTCTAATCTTTCTTTCTATTTAACTATATTTTCTATTATTTCTAAAGGGACTACTAAGCACTGCTTTTTAAATAATTTACAAAATTTTTAATATTTTAGCTATTTTTCAAATACTGTTGTGCTATGACTACAGATATAAATACAGAAACAAATATCCAAGACAACACACTGCTCAGTTCCCAAATGGGATGAGGCAGAAAGAACTCACTCTGAAATGAAGCTGACCTGATTCCAACTCAGTCTCAGTGCCTGAGACAAAGGATGAATGCTCCCCCTCCCCTTAAATAATGGGATGATAGCGCCTCACACAGCTTAGAGAAAACACTGAAGGAGACGTCAGTATATGTGCATTACATCCATCCTTAATGTGATAGTAAATGAGCATTGCTGTTTTGCTACGGAAGAGGAGAGTGGAATGGACATAATGGTTTTGCTAAAACATCATACTTTATCCACTTTAGTAAAGCAAATGGGATAGGAATATTTACACGTTTTCTTAAGAGTTTCTCATATTTTTGTTGGGTTCTTTCACAGCTTCTAATTACTTCCCATACTAACAGTAGCCCATGTCCATATAGAATTATTACTTCACTATTTAAGAAATAAAGGAAACATATACTAACCACTTATAATCTGTGGCTGCTCCCAAAATGCAAATTAAAGAGTAATTCCTACATAATTATTTTATCCAAAGTCAGCCTCTAGCACAAGCAAGTTAAGGACAGCATAACAAGTGATCGTGGCAGCATTTAACACAACAATATCACTAGAAAACAATAACCCAAGTACTACTACAAAAAGCAGGGCTAACTCTCAAAAATTAAAATACCTCAGCTTTTCATGTCTCTTTCTCAGGAACCATTTTCTCTTAACAACTGCTTCCTGACAGTAAATAATGACCTAAGATACTAGCATCAACTCCCACACTTAAACTACTCAAGAAATACTCAATAAAAATACACACTCAGTGTACTGAGTCAATCTCACTTTGTACACTGTTGTGCTTAAATAGGAAATGCCCCCTCAGAGGCCCATGTGCTTTACTATTTAGTCCCCAGCTGGGGGCTGTTTGGGAAAGTTGTGGAACCTTTATGGGGTGGACATTAGCTGAGGCAAGTGACCACTGCAGGAAGGCCTGGAGGTTTTACAGCCCAGCCCTACTTCCTGTCCTCTCCGTCTCCTGACTACTGAAGCCAGATGACCAGCCTGCCTCATGCTCCTGCCATCATGCTTTCCCATCTATGACAGACTACATCTCTTATAAACCAGAATCAACTCTTTGTTCCTAAGTTGGTTTGGTTAGGTATTTTGTCTCAACAATATTTGAAATGATTACGACATGTTGTGTTCATCACTGTTGTAGACAGAATGCACACAGAACAGAAAGAACAAATGCCTTTAAAATTCAAAAACAGCCCAACATGGTGCCGTGGCACATATCTGGAATCCCAGCACTAAGAAGGCAGAGGCAGGAGGATTAAAAGTCCTAGGCCAGCCAGGGGGTGGTGGTGCACATCTTTGATCCCAGCACTTGAGTGACAGAGGCAGAAAAATCTCAGTGAGTTTGAGGTCAGTCTGGTCTACAAAGTGAGTTCCAGGACAGCCAGGACTATTACACAGAGAAACCCTGTCTAAAAAACAAACAACAACAACAAAAAGTTCTAGGCCAGCTGGGGTCACACAGAAAGATCCTATCTCACAGAAAAATTGCAGGGCAATCACTTCATATACTTTACTTTGGGGAATTTTCCTTTGCTGGTTATTCCACATTTACTGGAAGACTTCCTTTTAGGTTATTGAAAAAGTCAAGATATGTGCTTATATTCATTCAACACAAAAGCAACTAACTAGCAACTCAGAGCAAAGCTACAACCCTGTAATTAATTCCCTCTTAGCCTCTGTCTGTTCTTCCTATTGCACTGGCATAGATCACATTTACTCATCACATGTAGACTAATAACTCCTATTATGTTCACGGAAATGGAACAAGTGGAGAGTGACCTTTTTTGAGGGGACAGGATTGAACTTGGGGCTCTGCCCCAAGTAAACAAGCCTCTACCATTAAGCTACATCCCCAACCCTATATTTGTGGAAATACATCATAATGAGAAAGATAGACTATCCCTAACTATAAAGAAAACACGATATAATCAGGGCTGCAGACTTCAGGCCTCATTCACACTGCATTCCTAGGAAACGGCACATGCTGGAGCAGTAGAAAACAGAAGTGCTCATCATGAGGGAGACACACAGCATCTACACCAAAGAACAGCATGGTTGAAACACAGAGCACAGAACCTGAAGCTATGAGAACGGATCTGGGATTCTCACATACATCATTTAACCACATGTGCCAGCTCCTCATTTCTAAAACAAGAGGAAAATCTACACAACCACAGACCTTCGAGAATGAGAACACCATGAATTAACAGGAGCGCTTACAACAGCCAGCACTGGCATTAACTTACTGAGAGTAACGGCAGTGTGCTCGAGTAACAGGTGTTATGGTGTGAGAAGTCCCACATACAGCGTGCTCTCAAAGGCTTCCAGGTGGAGCTGATCTCACACCAAAGTTTTCGTGCACTACAAAGTTTTTGCAAATCATCCTTTCTTCTAAATTTTCATCAGCAAGTTATGAATCTTTGGTCAAGCTCTCCCTCTCTGACTTAAATATCTTGATCATCCATACATGCTCTGACTCTAATACCAAGAATCACTTCATCTTCTCTTTTCTTGGAAAAAGTAAATGTTGTTTTCTGACTGCTATTTATAAGTAATATATATACTGTGAGCTTGTTTCTCAAAACACTTGATAAAACTGCAACAAATGGAATAGAAGGCTCTATCCATTCCTACTAATAATATAAATCCAAATACTGCCAAATGAATGCTTAATGATGCTGTTAAAACAACACAGAAGAATCTATAGAACCACATCAGGTTAAACTGTTCAGCATGGAAAGACTGTCATAACTGCCATCATTATTTCCTTGGTGGCTTGAGAGGACTCAGAAAGCCTCCCCACTTGAAGCCAATCCCTGACAGAGAAAGACCTTTCTAATACTCCAGAAAGGCTGAGAGAATCCAGTTCTGCTTGGATATATGAGAAGAAAAAAATCTAAGATGGGCAGAAAACGAAAATCTAAGATGGGCAGAAAACGAGCACCAACACAGTAGCAACTGAATGGGCACTGGTGGAGAACAATGGAGCAGCAGGAAAACATTCCTATTAGTATCTAAGTATTCTTAAATCTCTTCCCCTCAGCTTTTCTTTTGTATGGGTGTGGTGTGTGTGTCTGTACGCATCCATGTCCACATATGTGTAGGTAGACATGTGTACATGTGGAGGCTCCAAACTGACAACAGGTATCTTCCTTATCAGTTTCCACCTACACGCTACTGCAGGGTCTCTTGCTCAAACCAGATCTCACATTTTCAGTGCTATGGCTAGCTGGGTTGCTATGGGGATCTTGTTTCTGCCTACCACAGGACACTATGTTACAGGCAGGACACTATGCCTTCCCATCTTTTCACATGGGTTCTAGGAGTCCAAACCCCACTCTTCTAGATTACATAGCAAGCTATTTATCTGCTCAATCATCACCCAAGCCCTCCATGCACATTTTGACAACCAATAGGCAGGTTTTGCCTAGGAAAAGAAATGGCATATATTTAGAGGGTTGATGCAAATTTCAAAACAAATCCACTACTCCTGAGTTTGCAACTCAGACCAGATTAAAAGTGCTTTTTTTAAATGTGCATATGTGTGTGTCTATGTGAATTTATGTGTACTGTGTGCACACAGGTATACATGAAGACCAGGAGAATGTATCAGACTCCCTGGGACAGAAGTTATGGGCAGTTATGAGCCACCTCACAGGTGCTTGGGAACAGAACCCAAGGCCCCTGCAACAGCAACAAGCAGTTTTAACCACTGAGCCATCTCTCCAACCCCTAGAGGTATGTATAGAACCATTGATGTACTGAGTAGACACCAGACAGATCTCCAGTAATCATACCACCTTGGTCATTCACTGACCTATATTCACACATTTGTACCATTATTACAAAGCTTCCCTACTCTGTTTTATATCTTGAAACATCTTACATTGGTCTAATTAGCTATCCCATCAGTGACTAGTCGAACAACGGTTACTTCCAGACTTCTAGAATATTATCTTCATTTAGCAAGAAAATATCATTTCTCAGGAGCCAGCTGTGTAGTTGGGAAAAGTACAAAGAACAAACTACATTGATAGCATCATTTATAAGTTAGTCTTTGATACTACACAAAACTGACTTAACAGTAAAATCCTTTAAAATATATCGCCTTTGAAAACATTTAAAACCTCAGTTCTTATCTATAAGGAATGTTTGCTTTTTTCTCAAAAGAAATCTTCTATATGGCCAACATTAACCATTACCTGATCTCCACACACTGATCTTGAACAGCAGCCAAAAGCTTGCCATTGCTTCATGAGAGAAAAGAAAGAAATCCTGTTGTGAGTATTTGAGTCTTCAGCATGGATACAATTATTTAACAATCAGCTTTTTAAAGTTCTGCCATCATTATCTACCTTTTCACTTGACAATTAAATAAATATACAGATACAAAATCATAGAAAATATTTAATATAGCTTAATTAATATGTTCAAGCAACAAGACCATATGTAACAAAAGGAATTTAATACAAATCAAAAATGAAAGCCACAAAGACCTAAAAATCTTTGTCTGTGTCAAGATTTGGGAGAAAATACAGACAGAAGAGTTTTAAGTGAATTTTACACATACTTACTTTGCAAGAACCAAATGCCAGTTTATCTGTTTATTGACCAATCGAACTAGTCCATCAGGAAGCAAAAATGGAGCAGGGCTGAAACCAAAACATATCAGCTAGCTTAAAATCGAATCATAAAAATCATATGTAAGTAGGGAAAAGAGGGCTTTATATCAGAATATAAAACCTGAACATTAGTAAACCTAAATCCAAAAACTACTAATTTGATATATGAAATGTTCATGAGGAGTAGGTGATAAACACCCATGGTGTATTTACAGCTCATAAGATGATCAAAGTAGCCTTTTCCTCAACCACCTCTACCCTATTGCACCCTACATCCTCAAAAACCAAAACGAACAAAACAAACATCACACTGCACACACTCACACACATGCACACACACACACACACACACACACACACACACAAAAAAAAAAAAAAAAAAAAAACTGAATAAATAGTTTTACAGGTGATCAAAGGTCTCCATTTTAGGACTATCTTATCTCTAGAACTGTTAAGTTTAAGGTTAGGAGAAACCAATGTGCAATTAATAAGTCTATTTTTAAAGATCACTGCAAACATTGCTATATGCAGAATTAAATCATTTTATCAGATTATAATTTCCCTGTCCTTTTTGAAGCTGAAAGTCAACATCATGACTGAACAAACACTCAAAGAATTAAAAAACACACAAGGAGTAAAATCTGAAGACCCACCGCACAGCAACTCAGCATTTGACCACAGAGTTGGTACAACAGTAAGAACAAAAAATGTCCTTTAACAAGACACACATTCAACAGAGGGGTGTTTCCTATGCAGTTAAGGACACTCTCCAGAGGAATCGGAAGTCAGCAGGATATGGTCCATACTGACTAAGGGAACAAGAACTAACGAGTGTACTGAGATGTTGTCAGCTTACACCAAATTCTGTGAAATGCCTATCTAAAAACCAGGGTTGCCATGGGAGGCCTGCCCCTTTCTGAGCGATTTCAGAGAAGTGGATTGGTCGAGGAGGTCATGGGAAGTGCAGGCGGGGGGTGGAGAAGAGGAGGGAGGGGAGACTGGTCAGAAAGTAAAATAAATAATATTTAAAAAAAAAAAAGAACTTCAGCTTTTCAAACACATCATTAAGAAAATTAAAAGGCACCTACAAATTGGAACACATTTCCAAAGCCTTAATTTCTTAAGATATATGTATAGAGAGAGTTTGCCTGAATGTTAATATCTCTACCTTAATCTGATATTCAAAGCTTTAAATCACAGAAGATGGTAATTTTTGTAAGAACTGAAGGCTCACCTGTACCAGATGTACTGACGCAAAAATAACAGGTGATCTGTAATAAAAAGAAACACTGGTTCTTTAGCAGTCATTTGAAAACAACTTGTAAAATGAGACCAACCTAGCATACACTATAACTTTTATAACATCATATATTCATTTATATTAAAGTCCAAGTTTACATTATTGAAAACATTGAAATATTTCTCAACTATAAATTTTAAAAATGGTTTGAGATGCTAAATTTAATCTAAGAAGTATTAATCAAATCATTACTAAGAATCATAGTAGATTGCTCTTTAAAACAAATCTAGTTGTAGAAAATATGAAATCTAAAACAAGATATTAATTTGAGCTTTATAACAACTATATAATACCTGGAGCTGTCTGTGAAAAGCAAAATTTCAAACACAGGTTCAAGACCATTTTATATCATCACACACACACTCCTGTGCACAAAGCTAGGTATAAAGCAAGGGAGAAAAGTGTGAAGAAGAGCATCATCTCTAGCTTGTAAAATGAAGAAATTTTTATTATGATATGTAGTTATTCATACTTTCAAACTTTTATACAATTATTTTAATCAGTTACATATATTTCTAAGTAAACCAA
The DNA here is from genome assembly GCF_003668045.3 of Cricetulus griseus. Lineage (NCBI taxonomy): Eukaryota > Metazoa > Chordata > Mammalia > Rodentia > Cricetidae > Cricetulus > Cricetulus griseus. The sequence goes on along the minus strand of NC_048600.1, from coordinate 22,971,075 downwards.
AACTTCATTTATGATAATGAAAACTGAATATACTACAACTTATATAAGATCATAGTTATTCACAAGTTTCAATTAGATTTTCTCTTGATAAGGAACTCAGATCCAACATAAAGATGGCCTTAGAGGCCAGAAAGACAGGTAGTTACATTCCCAAAGAATGATGTGAACAAGTCTCCACATCTAAAAACATTACAGGTAAGGGGCTGGAAAGATGCCTCAGTGCTTAAGACCTGGGTTTGATTCCCAACATAAGAATGGTGGCTCACAACCTCCTGTAACTTCAGATTCAGGGGATCCCACATCTCTTCAGACTTCCATGGTTTCCTGCATACATGTGGTAAACATACATACACACAGGGACACACACATATATGCATACATACAATATGAAATAAATAAATATAAAACAGCACTTAACTTGTCAGTCTGGTGGAAGAATTATATTAATAGCTCAAAAAAATGGGGCTCAATTCTTTTTCAGACTTGCTGGTTCATATGTTAAGTCTATCATTGGTTAAATGAATGCTCAATTTAATCAATTTTGTAATTCATGCATTTTTGACATTGTATCTGAAACTGCAAACCACTTGCAATGGTCTCTCACTTACACTGGGCTTACTAATCACCATCCTCATACAATGCACATAATGGCTATAGTTTAGCTCTAAACTAAATTAAAGATAGGTAAGAATGAAAATATGCATGCATACATACATACATACATACATGCATGCATCTGTAGGAATAAGCACATATAAAATTAAACTCAGACAACATGTATATTAACTACCTTCATCAGGTTCTGTATCAGAAGTCTAAGGAGAACATTTTTAAATCACTAGGCTGTCTAAAACTTCATGGTTGTGAAATGAGAAAAAAAACTGTCCACTAACTACATAAAACACGAGCCATATTACCTCTGATTGCTTTTGTGATGATGAAGGATGCCCCATGCTTTCGGTTGCCTCTAGGCTACAATTAAAAAGTAACAAAATTTTTTTAAAAATCTTACATTTGAAAAATTACAAACTTACAACATATAAATTTATCCTTCTTTACTTATATCCAGCGAATTGAATACTAACAGTGTTTTTAAATTTCTTCCAAACTGAAATAACATCATCTTGACTGTGTGCAGGGGGGGGGGGGGCTTAAGAGTGAGAATGACAGTTATAGGTACATGTCAGAAAGAACCCAAAAATGAGGTTAGAAACTGGTTCAAATCAAAACACCAATAAAAAGACAAAGAAACCCAGAGGCATGGCTGAGATACATCTAAATGGTAGAGAACTGGCCTATGATATGCAGAGCCAGACAAAGTCAGTACAGTCTACTTAGGTAGGCCATAGAAACCTAAAGCAATTTTACTCAGAGGAAAAGTAGTTATCTATTGTGTATCCATGAAGACAATGTTATTAACAAAACACAGAGATATAACTACATTCAATAATTTGACTCCATAATCATAAACCAAATGATGTAGGATAAAGAATAACAAATACTTCATATAGTAAGACATATTAAACTACTACCAAGAATAAAATTAATAAAAGCATTAGTAAGTACAGATACATTATTCCCTAAGAAGCTCACTCAACAAACATGAAGAGATCATCAGGAGACAATTTGTCACAGTGGAGGGATATAAAAGTGAATCAGATGCAGAGCCTAGAGGTCAACAGCTGTGGTGAACAGATATAGAAATCAATAATAAAGAGTGGGGAGAGAGGGCAAAGTACGATGAGGTTTCCATATACGTTGACGCTGTGATGTTATTCTGAGACATTATTACAGACATTTCAGAAGCTGTAGATATGTTTATCCAACTAAAAGGCAGTAAGCAACAGCCTCTTAATTTCATAATCTGCAAAATGTACATCTCATTCAGGAGAAACAAGAACTAATGCAAACAATATATGTAGATCTCTGCCCATGCAAGACATAATTCAAGACAAGCAGAATAAACACTCAGGAAAGATTTTAATAAAGGTCCCTCTTGATCATGCTGCTGCTTCCCCAGAGCCTAATACACTGGCATGTCAGGCCTTCCACATATCACATAAATGGTCCTGAGGCTAATGCACTGCAATGTCAGGCCCTCCACATGTCACATAAATGGTCCTGAGGCTCCTGTCTTCCCCCTATGACTAGAAGGCTCGCCCTAGGAAACACGATCGTAACTCTAGGGTCTGTAAGTTGGCAAACACCATAACTTCTGTCTCCAGCAAACTGGAGAACCACAGGCCATAGTTTCTTCCTTTCTTGTCACTCCCTTGGCATTTTGCTCAGAAGGCCACTTCAGGCTTGGGAATGAAGAACGGTCACTGGTCAGTTGTGTCTCTTCTTGGACATTCCAAGAAGACAGCTCATCTCTGGGACTGGGTTGAAAGTGTACAGACAGACAAACAGACCGACCAACTGAACACACACACACACACACACACACACACACACACACACACCTATTACTGAGACGTCACAAACACACATGCATATACCACACACACCTATTACTGAGATATCTCTCTCTCTCCTCTCTCTCTCCTCTCTCTTTCCTCTCTCTCTCTCCTCTCCTCTCTCTCTCTCTCCCCTCTCTCTCCTCTCTCTCTCTCTCTCTTCCTCTCTCCTCTCTCCTCTCT